>NC_047056.1:66686208-67005005 GCF_000738735.6 Corvus cornix cornix | reverse complement strand
TTCTTAAGGCCATGCAAATTTTTCAAAATTGACAGTGTCAGTGCCAGGACCAGGTCTCCCAGTCTACATATCGCCCAAAATTATAGTGTCTGAAAAGAACAATCATAATCAAGGTCCAAGCAATTTCGAGATGATAGGCCATTTCTAGTCAGCATTAAAGGGAGCTGGGCCACAAGGATATAGGAAGAAAATCAGCTAATGAAGAGCAACAAAAGGAAAGAAAATAGTTAGAAGCTGACTTTGTGGCAGCTTGCAGGGACACCCAGACTGCTGGCACCTGAAAGGCACACACACAACTACAGGATTTCAGAGCAAGAGGAGAAAGCCCAAAAAAACCCAGAGACCACGCATGTGCTGTGCCTGGACACTCAGACATGGACTCCAGCCATGTCCACTGGAACAGAGGAGATGGTTTCACTTGCAATATGAAAAGCAGCACTGGAGTGAAGGCCAGAGGCTCCTCAGGATGTGTGGTCACCCCGAACCTGCTCGCTCCTACACCCAGGTACCAGCTGGCAGGACTCTGCCTCCTCCTCCCTTCCCTGCCAGCCCTCCACCTCCTCACCAAGGGCTTGCTTCACATCACTATTTCCTTTGGAAAGTGCTGATTCTCAAGCAGTAATCATGCTTTTGTGTTTTAATGTTTTGATTGCATCAGTCCCCCGTTCTCCCCTAAGCCCCCTCCAGGTTCACGGCAGGACACCTTCCCTTCAGACTCCCTCTCCAAGAGCCATCATTTCTCTCCCTAACTGAATTGTTGTCATGGAAATCATTCCTCCTCTCCATCTTCCTGAAAGGCTTTAAAAAAGCAGCCCCTGCTCTACCACACTCCAGCAATCAGCCACACCACAGCTCCTCTCTGAGCACGCCACAGCCCCAACAGCTCCATGAAAGCCCCTCTCCCACTGCCCCACCAACCAGGGAATATCTGGGCCCAACACAAGGGATTGTTTTCAGACCCCTTTAGGGTGATTGCCAAGTTTGCCACAGCACTTTCGTTCTCAGAGGTGCAACCCTCACAACTCAGGAGCCATTAGCTCTGAAACGCAGGGTGCAGCCACAGCCACCTGTTCCTGTCTATTATACAGATAGGGATGGAAAGTGTTTGGGGATTTTGTATAAAAATGTTTCTGCTTACATAACAGGCAGCAATTCTGCAGTCAAGAAATTCTTCTTGTTTTTCCAGGCTGGAAAGTTGTCCTGGGTTGCAGTGTATTCTATTACCATCCCCATCAGCCGTTGAAATCAGGTGGGGCAGTGTTTCCTTGCCTCCTCCCCCCAGACTATCTTTCTGTTAATTGCCCATCATTGTCCTGCCGCCTGAGTCAGAGATAACTCCCTCTGGACTATCTTCTGTTAATGAGCCTAATCAACACTTTGCCTCATGACTCATTACCCCATTGTGAGAAGCTCCACCCAGAGGGAGGAACCAAGCATCCCATCGTGGATATAATCTGAGGCTGAACACCAGAGACACCGGCTTCCCACTGGATTTCCAGAGGACAGGAGCTACACAGCCACCACTGGACTTCCTGAGGAAGAGCAGACTGTTTTACTACAGGATCACTGCTTCAGGACTGCAGCCACCATTCTACCAGACTGCTACCACCACCCTGCCTAACAGGGTGTCAGGTTGTACCTTGACTCTGTCAGTTTGACAGTGTTTTTTTTACCTTTTTTTTTTCCCCTTTTCTTTAATTTCCATTAAATTGTTATTCTGACTTGGTGCCTCCACTGGTTTGTTTTCAAACTAGCACATAATTTGGCGCCCAACGTGGGGCAGCTCTGAGAGAAAGTCAGAATTACAATTTTGTGTTAACGGAAACCTATTCACCATGGTGCTCAGCTTGTCTACGTGGGTACTGTTCTTGCTCTCTATATTTTTCCTCACATGGGGAACTACCTGCCTGTAGTATTACTCCTGTTAAAACCAGGGAATGGTATGAGAATTGCTTTAATGGTTTATTATGCCTACAGCATAATAACCTGTGAGGCGATGAATACCATTCGGAGTATATACTCAGTTTTGTTTGGCTGTCCTAGTCTGGGCTCCTATGTCTGGGATCTCCTCAACAATCGCACCCAGCCCCTGGTGGGAGGAGTAGAGAGTGGTTTCTTCCAGCCTTTCAGGCCAGGCACAGCAGTTTTTGAAAATATTGAATTCCCTCTGGATGTCAAAGACGGCATAAACTTGCTGTCAGTTCTGCTTTGTCTTCTCTGTACAGCCTGCACCATGTACACCATGCTTAGAAACAGAGCTATGGCACAGCATCCTCAGGATGAGGGAGGGAAAAAGAGCAGAGCAACAAACACCATGCCTACGCAGACTGACAGGAGAAAGAACCAAATGCAAAGCAACATGAGCAGACTGTCACCGAGGAGAAAGAACCTGCAAGCAACAGCGTCCATGTCTACGCAGACTGACACGAGGAGAAAGAACCCAGATGCAAGACAACAGCGTCCATGTCCAGACTGACACAGAGGAGAAAGAACCCAGATGCAAGACAACAGCGTCCATGTCTACGCAGACTGACACAGAGGAGAAAGAACCCAGACGCAAGACAACAGCGTCCATGTCCACACAGACTGACACAGAGGAGAAAGAACCCAGACGCAAGACAACAGCGTCCATGTCCACACAGACTGACACAGAGGAGAAAGAACCCAGACGCAAGACAACAGCGTCCACACAGACTGACACAGAGGAGAAAGAACCCAGACGCAAGACAACAGCGTCCATGTCCACAGACTGACACAGAGGAGAAGGGAACCAAAAGCACTGTCAGCGTCCCCATGCAAACCATCACTGAACCAGAACAGCCTAAACCGATTGCAGTTGCCCCCGTGCAGAAGAAGAAATCAAAAAGCAAATCAGTCCGCATAGTGACTGACGAGGATGCAGCAGGACCTTCGCACCCAGCAGAAGAGGCAGAGCCAGAGATCATCACTCGGTCGCTATCCTGGGTGAGCTGCGAGACCTGCGGAGGGAATTCACCGCCAGACGAACGAGTCTATCCTGACCTGGCTGCTCCGCATCTGGGACGCTGCAGCCAATGACACCATTCTGGACGGAAGTGAGGCCAGGCAACTGGGATCTCTGTCCCGGATGTGGTCATTGACCAGGGATCGGGAGAACCAAGAAACCCTCAGCTCTGGCGGGGACTGCTTGCAAGTGTAAGGGACAGGTACCTTTGTAAAGAAGACCTCCAGGTGCACCAAGGAAAATGGAGCACAATGGAACAAGGTATCCGGTGCCTGAGGGAATTGGCTGTGCTGGAGATCATTTTCTCAGAAGATGAGAGATTTCCTAAGAGCCCAGATGGTGTCCAGTGCACGTCACAGATGTGGTTGAGGTTCGCACGCCTTGGACCAGAGATATACTCCCGTTACCTGGCAACGCTGCAATGGAGGGAAGGCGAGGACAGGGTGGGCGTCTTGGTGAACAAACTGAGGATTTACGAGGACACCGTCACAGCCCCGTTTCGCACCCATGTCTCATCCGTGGAAACAAGTCTTTTGGCTGAGCAAGTCCGGAGCTTGATTGAAGAAGGCCATCAGAAATTGAAAAGGAACTTAAGGAAGAGATTTACCACATCCTGCCAGAACCAACAAGAGTCTCTGCCATTAGGAGCCGGCGACCCCCAACCAGGGAGAGAGGATACACCCCACGAGGTAACCTCTGGTTTTTCCTTCAGGAACATGGAGAAGACATGAGTAAGTGGGATGGAAAACCCACCTCCTCCTTAGCAGCTCGGGTACGTGAACTAAAAAGAGGGACAACTACCACAAGAAGTGCATCTAGAGTCAACGCTCCGGTCTCCCGCACACAGAACTCCAGACGGTACCGGAATGATAATATGACCGATCCTCTTGAAGGGACCTCAGGAACGTATTCACCGGAAGGGAGCAACATGCAACATGACCAGGAATAGAGGGGCCCTGCCTCTAGCCAGGTAGAGGAAAGGGAGAATCGGGTCTTTTGGACTGTGTGGGTCCGATGGCCTGGCACATCTGACCCACAAAGATACACGGCTTTGGTTGACACCGGTGCTCAATGTACTCTGATGCCATCAAGGTATGTGGGAGCAGAACCCATTTCTATTTCTGGGGTGACAGGAGGATCCCAGCAGCTGACTGTACTGGAAGCTGAAGTGAGTTTAACTGGGAACGAGTGGCAGAAACACCCCATCGTGACTGGCCCGGAGGCCCCGTGCATTCTCGGCATAGACTATCTCAGAAATGGATATTTCAAGGACCCAAAAGGACATCGTTGGGCTTTTGGGATAGCTGCTGTGGAGACAGAAGATATCAGACAACTGAGTACATTGCCTGGCCTCTCAGATGACCCCTCTGCCGTGGGACTGCTAAGAGTTGCAGAACAACAGGTGCCAATCGCCACAGCAACAGTGCACCGCCGGCAATACCGCACCGACAGAGACTCTGTGGTTCCCATCCATGAGATGATTCGCAAACTGGAGAGCCAAGGGGTGGTCAGCAAGGCCCATTCACCTTTCAACAGCCCTATATGGCCAGTGCGTAAGTCCAGTGGAGAATGGAGGCTGACGGTGGACTACCGTGGCCTGAATGAGGTCACGCCACCATTGAGCGCCGCTGTGCCGGACATGTTGGAACTTCAGTACGAGCTGGAGTCCAAAGCAGCGAAGTGGTACGCCACTATTGACATTGCCAATGCCTTCTTCTCCATTCCTTTGGCAGCAGAATGCAGGCCCCAGTTTGCTTTTACCTGGAAGGGTGTGCAATACACCTGGAACCGACTGCCCCAGGGGTGGAAGCACAGTCCCACCATTTGCCACGGACTGATCCAGACTGCATTGGAAAAGGGTGAGGCTCCAGAACATCTGCAATACATCGATGACATCATCGTGTGGGGAAACACAGCAAAGGAAGTGTTTGAGAAAGGAGAGAAAATCATCCAGATTCTCCTGGAAGCTGGCTTTGCCATCAAAAGGAGCAAAGTCAAGGGACCTGCCCAAGAGATCCAGTTCCTGGGAGTAAAGTGGCAAGATGGACGACGTCAGATTCCCACCGAGGTCATCAATAAGATCACTGCGATGTCTCCACCGACCAGCAAGAAGGAAACACAAGCTTTCCCTAGGCGCCATAGGTTCTGGAGGATGCACATTCCCGAGTACAGCCAGATCGTGAGCCCTCTCTACCTGGTTACCCGCAAGAAGAATGCATTTCCACTGGGGCCCACCGAACAGCAGCAAGCCTTTGCCCAGAATCAAGCAGGAAATCGCTCATGCGGTAGCCCTTGGCCCAGTCAGGACAGGACCAGAGGTGAAGAATGTGCTCTACTCTGCAAGCCAGGGAACAATGGTCTGTCCTGGAGCCTCTGGCAGAAGGTGCCTGGTGAGACTCCGTGGCCGACCCACTGGGATTCTGGAGCCGAAGCTACAGAGGGTCTGAAGCAACTACACTCCCACAGAGAAGGAAATCTTGGCAGCCCTAATGAAGGAGTCCAAGCTGCCTCAGAGGTAATTGGCACTGAAGCACAGTTGCTTCTGGCACCCCGACTACCGGTGCTGGGTTGGATGTTCAAGGGAAAGGTTCCTTCCACGCATCATGCCACCGACACCACATGGAGCAAGTGGATCGCCCTCATCACACAGCGTGCCCGTATTGGAAACCCGAATCGCCCTGGGATTCTAGAAATTATAACAAACTGGCCTGAAGGTGAGACTTTTGGATTATCCTCTGAAGAAGAGGAAGAGCAAGTGACTCGTGCTGAGGAAGCCCCACCATATAATGAGCTACCGGAGACTGAAAGACGTTTATGCCCTCTTCACTGATGGTTGCCTGCCGAATTGTAGGCGCTAATCGAAAGTGGAAAGCTGCAGTATGGAAGCCCCACACGACGAGTTGCACAAGCTACCGAGGGACAAGGTGGATCGAGTCAGGTTGCAGAGCTTAAAGCCGTCCAGCTGGCTTTGGATATTGCTGACGAGAGAAGTGGCCGAGGCTCTATCTCTACACCGACTCATGGATGGTAGCTAATGCTCTGTGGGATGGCTGGATCGCTGGAGAAAGGCCAACTGGCAGCGCAGAGGGAAACCCATCTGGGCCGCTGAGATTTGGCAGGACATCGCTGCCCGAGTAGAGAAGCTGACCGTGAAGGTTCGACACGTGGATGCGCACGTACCCAAGAGTCGGGCTAATGAGAGCATCGCAACAACGAGCAGGTGGACCGAGCTGCCAAGGTGAAAGTATCACAGGTGGATCTGGACTGGCAGCACAAGGGAGAATTATTCCTAGCTCGTTGGGCCCATGATGCACTCTGGTCATCAGGGGAGAGATGCAACATACCGATGGGCCCGTGACCGGAGGGGTGGACCTTTCCATGGACAGCATCTCACCAGGTCATCCACAGTTGTGAGACCTGTGCTGCAATCAAACAGGCCAAGCGGGTGAAGCCTCTGTGGTACGGTGGACGATGGTCAAAGTACAGGTATGGTGAAGCCTGGCAAGTTGACTACATCACCCTTCCCCAAACCCGCCAAGGCAAGCACTACGTGCTGACCATGGTTGAAGCAACCACTGGATGGCTGGAGACTTACCTGTGCCTCATTGCTACAGGCCCGGAACACCATCCTGGCCTGGAAAAGCAGTCCTGTGGAGACATGGCACCCCTGATAGGATCGAGTCAGACAACGGGACTCATTTTAAGAACAGCCTCATCAACACCTGGGCCAGAGAACACGTATTGAATGGATATATCATATTCCTTATCATGCACCAGCTGCTGGGAAATGTTGAACGCTGCAATGGACTAACTTAAAACTACCCTAAGGCACTTGGTGGGGGGACCTTCAAAAATTGGGAAGCGAACTTAGCAAAGGCCACCTGGATAGTCAATACCCGAGGGTCATCAATCGAGCTGGTCCTGCCGAGTCTGAACCCTTGCACACAGTGGATGGAGATAGAGTCCCTGTGGTACACCTGAGAGGTATTTTAGGAAAGACTGTTTGGATTAATCCCACCTCAGGCAAAGGCAAACCCATCCGTGGATTGTCTTTGCTCAAGGACCTGGTTGCACTTGGTGGGTAATGCAGAAAGATGGGGAAACCCGTTGTGTACCACAAGGAGACCTAATCTTAGGTGAGAACGGTGTGTAGGTTTCACTGTGTATATATATATATATTATGTGTGTGTGTTTTAGAGTTTAAGAAGGTATGATTTGGGATAATGTAGATGGTAATAGAATAAGGGGTGGATAATGTCCTGGGTTGCAGGTATTCTATTACCATCCCATCAGCCGTTGAAATCAGGTGGGGCAGTGGTTTCCTTGCCTCCTCCCCAGACTATCTTTCTGTTAATTGCCCATCATTGTCCTGCCGCCTGACTCAGAGATAACTCCCTCTGGACTATCTTCTGTTAATGAGCCTAATCAACACTTTGCCTCATGACTCATTACCCCATTTGTGAGAAGCTCCACCCAGAGGGAGGAACCAAGCATCCCATCGTGGATATAATCTGAGGCTGAACACCAGAGACAACCGGCTTCCCACTGGATTTCCAGAGGACAGGAGCTACACAGCCACCACTGGACTTCCTGAGGAAGAGCAGACTGTTTTACTACAGGATCCACTGCTTCAGAGGACTGCAGCCACCATTTCTACCAGACTGCTACCACCACCTGCCTAACAGGGTGTCAGGTTGTACCTTGACTCGTCAGTTTGACAGTGTTTTCTTTACCTTTTTTTTTTTTCCTTTTTCTTTAATTTCCATTTAAATTGTTATTCTGACTTGGTTGCCTCCACTGGTTTTGTTTTCAAACTAGTACAAAAGTTAATTACTGAAAATCACCTTTGATGAACTTCCAAGACAAAGGCTGATGGCTGCACACATGCTCTCACAGGTGCTCTGTTGGTCCCCCCGAGAGGTTTCTGTTGATTATCTGGCAATACTCAGGGCATGGCAGTTTAACACCAAAGGAGTTTTCCCAATCTGGGTGCAAGCAGAAGATTTGCTGGGATACACTGGATATGCTAGGACCCAAACCAATACAGAAAAAGTATATTTACTACATAGACTTGGTCTGCCTTTCAGTGCATGTTATTTTGAACAGTGGCTCCAGCCACTGTCATGGCCCCCTCTTTTCCACATCTGAAAGTTTCCTCAGGAAGCAGGATCATGAAATTTGCTTTAAAAGAGCTATCTCCATTGATTTGGCTATACATGTGGCTGGCATGGTCTCTTAAATTAAAGGCAGTCATATTTCATTTATGTGAGCTCTGACTCTGTCCTGGTTTGACTTTCATTTATGTGGGGGAAAATTAACTCCTTCTAGGTTCTCAGAATGCACTTCCAAAATCTGCCGCAGAAAAACAGGAATTAATTGAGTATCGAGTGCTACTATACCTTCAGCTTGATTACACACAAAGCTGTACAAGTTAAAAGGACATCAGAGCTGTTGAATTGTAACTATTAAAGCAACATAAAGGAAATGAAATGAGATAACCAGTGTTACTCAAATGAAATGTAATGCTGTTTTCATAATGCATTACTAGGTTTGAAGATTGTTTGGTGGCTAATAGAGCAATTCCAGCACTCAACCTTTTGACCAGACTAGTCAGGGCTTAAGTTTCCCTATGCCATGTGAACACCTACAATGTCAGCCCTGTAATTCACTATTCAGAGATGAAATATTGCAGAGGACCTGGTCTCATTTCTCTGCAGGACACAGTGGCAGTGTTGGTTTCCCTGTGCAGACTTAGATGGTTTTAAGCTGGCTGCTAACTTGCAGACCTAGGGCATGGTTTCACACGTGAGATTTGCAAGTTCAACGGTGCCACTCCAAGACATTTGAGGTAAGTGGGGATCATTTTTGCAATGTCTAAACTTTTTAATCACCTCACAGATTTTGTAACACAGGAATAGCTGCTAGGTTATTTCTACCATGAGTAAGGATAGAGCCTTCTAAGGATTTAGCAACCAATGCAACCAATCAGTCATGCCAGATATATGAGTATAGCCCCTTACCTCTCCAAGACTTTGTGGCATCCATCCATTGGCCTTCTTGAGGAGGCTGTACAAGACCAGCTGGTGCTAAGCAAGCCTAGCAAAGAGTCATAGCACATCACCTTGATTTGCCACTGTTCGTTTTATCTTTGTCCCACAAAATGCCTACCTTACTTTCCAGTTTCCTCAGCTTGGTGGAATTTGAATGCTTGTCTCCTATATTTAAAGAATATCCTAATTATGGTGCGAGCAGCAACAGCCTTTAGGTGTAACTCAATGCGCTTTTGGGCTTGAACAAGAAAGCTGTTAAGAAGAGTCTTGTAGGCTTACACATAGGAACATCCAGGAAGGGAAGGTACATACAATTTTAATCTACTCCTGTGATTATTTTTACTATTTTATGCAACATTAAAATGCATTGCCACTACTTTTATTTCTCAAGTAACTTAGTATTTTGCACAATTGTTTTTCTAATCCATTGAAATTGATTAAAAATAGAAATCTGAATTGTTTAGGTAGCTCCAAGCATTGAGAAGATGTCTGCATAGCTATATTCTGAATTTCTTTTAATATCTAAGTGTCAAAAGTGAAAATGAAAATGACAGCTATGAAATAATCGACTTCAATCTTCAATTGACAACATTTTAAAATAAAGCCTGTGTGGCTTTGCAAAGGAAATTTTGCTGGATCTTGAATATAAATGAACCTGTATAACTAGCTCTGCTTGTTCCCCTTTTGTTACCAGTGGATAGAATGGTAGGCCACTGTGCCAGGGCAGACCACATGCATAAAGGTGGCAATTTTAGAGCCCAGGATGGAAACATAGTAGAGACTTTTTACCTAATCAGCTCTGAGTGCAAGTTTTTTCTCCAGTTAATCCTCAGGGCACTTCAGAACAAATTGATTTAAATGAGCCTGAAGGTGTAACAGTAGCTGCCCATTGTATGGGATATGCATTGCTAATTACTACTGATGGAAATGATAATTACTTGTGGCTACATCTTGGAAGACTAGCCTTACCATTCACTTAAAAAAGAAAAAAAAGGAAAAAGAGATTATTAGTTCCTTCATCTCCTTGATGCAGGCTGGCTGTTTCAATGCATACCAAATATGGAGTTTTTAAGACAAATGATGGTTTCACTTCACCAACCTTATAGGTTTGGGCTGCATCTTTGTAAGGCACTGTGCTGCTGCACAGCCATCCAAAGTAAAAAGGCTTTTTTTCTTTTCCTATAAAGCTCTATTACTAATGGAGGTTCACTGAGGAGCTTGCAACTACTAGAGCAATTTTCTGAAGATGAAGTTAGTGCTGCTGTCCCACCTCTTATGAAATGTGTATCACTTTTTTTTTGTATAGTAGGGAATTGTAAATTAATTCTTCTGTCTCCCTGGGTTTGAAATAGAAACGAAGCTTTCACAGTTCAATGAAGTGGAAAGTCTTTCATCAGAAGAAAATCAGCCAAGGAATTGGATGGCAAAGGCCTCATACATTACAAAACAGTTGTTTGCAATTAAGGCCAGGAGTAAGATGTGCATGATTCTGTCATGTTTCCTTTTGTCTATTTAATCAGCCTTAGGCATGACATCAGATGGCTTGAAGTAGCATTGTTTCCTTGTCATATCCTATGTTTTGCTGTATATTATGTGTACTGTATATATACTGCATCAAAGGACTGCAATCTGTTCAAAATATAGATGTTTCATAACCTGATCAACAACCAGGACACTTTCACAGAAGCATTAACCTTCTAAAGTAGTGACCACTGCTGCTGAGGGGAAATTATTTTGGAAGTTGCTAGGGAATCATGTAGGAATGACAAGGACATCAGCAGAGTTAAATTCCTCGTACCACAACCTTTCCCTGTGGTCACAGTGGCAAAGACTATGACAGCCTGTGCTGATATTTCTTTTTCTATTTTCACAAGATATAAATTCCAGGGAGAGCTGTGGATCACTGTGCACCATGAGAGAGAACTTTGAAAGGGATAAGAAGTTGAATGAAGTCAAAGCTGAACTGAAAGTAAGCTAGGCATAAACTAAAAAGAGTCCAGTAGCTTGGTCACCATCAGCTCCTAAAATCATGCCACACTACTGCCAGTTTTAATAAGAATCTCAGAACAGCAGGTAATCTTATTACCATATGCTAGGCATGGTGCAGCAGATGGACGATGGCATTCTAGTCTTTTCTGTGCTTTCCTTGCACTTGTCAATTCAAGCCCTGGGAAAAAGGCTGGTATCCAGATTGATAACACATGGATGTTCTCTAAGGGCTTGACTCTTTCATCAGTGCACTATTGCAGACAGGACTGAAAATCCTTTCTTTGTAAGTGTAAATGCAGTTAGGGATGGTTGGTGGTTCTGAAGATGGTTTGTTATGTCTGTCTCAAAGTTGTCAGAAGGTAAGTCAGTCTTTAAAGAACAGGTTAGCTACAGCTGATCAGCTGATAGAAGAGTGCTATGGAATATTACATGTAAAGTATCTCCCCAGAGAAACTCATAAACAAAGGAAAAATCATCTTATAGGTACCGATGATGGTTAGCCTGGGCACTTCCCTGTTTCACTAACAAGCATGAGCCTTCAGTAACAAAATTCAGTCTTTATAATGCAATCTGAGGCTCCCTGGATCTATGTTATTAAGTTTAAAATTGTTTTTTTCTCTGTGAAGTAAATTTTACATGCCAGACTCTAAATTAAATAGAACACTAACAGCAGGGTAGCCAAATAGCTAGTTGTTCTCCTTGGACCTGATGGGTACAATAACAAAAAATGTCTGAGATTATTATTAAAATCACTTTTAATAATTTACCTAAAGTCCTTTTCTCTGCAAACAAGATCTTTCAAAAGTAAAATTTATCATTATTTATTCTGCTTCTACAGTCTTTTACAAATCTGACGACCAAGCCTGCTCAGGGATCTTCAGTAAGTATAAAGTAGTGTGGCAAGTCTTTTTTCAAGAAACAAATTAGACAATCCGTAGCATTTCCAAAGTGAGTTAGGAAGGAAGAGACAACTTCTATTACCATATTGTTATACTTATTATATATTATTATCTGGTTTGAAAGGTATTACCCAAATATCTCTGATTCATTTTGCACATCTATTCTAACAAAAAGATAACTTAAGAGGGCTTAGAGGACTGCTTGGGAACAGCTGTTCTGTGGGTTCAAGGGGTTTCTGGCTAAGTACAAAGAAGAGGAAGGCACTCAGGGCTGCTACATCTGAAGACTATCCTCTCCCACTGGAGGCATCCAGTGACTGCCAACCACTGGAGCATGGAAATGTCTTCATGTTTTCTTTGTCTTCATGTCCTGCTTGAAGCATTAATTACTGGCTGCTTCTAGTGACAGATCCTGGTTTGAAAAGATGTTTGCTCTGATCCAGAACAGTTTTAGTGATGTTACTCATCTTTTTAACAGGTTAGTCTTCTGCCTGCCTAGTGAACTGAAGCAGCTCCACATGGAAGGGGCAGGTAATCATGAAAGTCAGTGCAAAGGAGCAGGAAAGAGCACATTGTGAGAGGAGGGAGGCTGGGAGCTTGGCAGGCATGAGCTGGGTTGATTTAAACTGCCATGGGATTGTGTACTTCTTCTACACACCTTTTTCTAAAGTTATTTTTACACAGGAAAGAAATAGCATTTTATCCCACTTTAAATGAAAGCAAAGATACCACTCCCTGTAACATTCAATTCCTGATCTCTTCTTCATGAAGAAGGGTCCTTTGTGAACTTCCTAATCTCTGTAGCCTTCTCAGTCCATACCAAAACTAGCAGCAGTGATCTGTAGGACTGTCATTAACAAAAGATCTCTCCTATCAGAGGGTTCCAGTAAGTTGAACAGGCTTCCAGCATGAGTTAGATCAGCTACCCAGGGAGTAAATATGTGCCCTGTAGCGCTTCCATACCCTGGGTTTGAACAGTGGCTGGACTGGCTTGTGACATGTGCTTCCACTTTCTCTGTGGTCTGTATAACACTGAAGCAATGGGCAGTACCTAGTAAGAACTAAACAGTATAGAGAGATCTTCACAGGGTCACAGCATAGCTGAGGTTGGAAGGGAAGTCCAACCCCTGGTTCAAACAGGGATATCTAGAGGCAGTTGCCCAGGACAGTGTGCAGATGGCTTTTAAATATCTCCAATGATGGAAAATCTGCAACTTCTCCGGATAACCCATACCAGTGCTTAGTCTCCTGCACAGTAAAAAAGTGTTTCCTGATGTTCAGATGGTAATCCTGTGTTTTCAGCTTGTGGCCATTGCCTTTTAAAAATCTTGGACTGTTATAATGAAACATGTTGCTAAAAATAGTGTCTCTCTTGTATTCTTAGACATTGGGACAAAAAAAGGAAAAATCCATTGAAATAGGGTATATACATTTCCATCATATCTATTCCACTTGCCTCAAGAAAATACAGTATAGTGGGTTAATGGTAAATGAATCTCTGATCTCCAAATGTCCATCCTTCATTTACCTATATACTAATTTCTGAAAATACAGTTTCAGATTCATCTCAAATAATCCTTTATACTTCAAATTGTTGTCCTATGTAGTTTAAATAGCAGCTGGGATAATCTGATAAAAATGCACAGAAATATTAACTGTTTTAATCCAAACATTTACCAGAGCTGTGAGCCTATAATTTTAGAGTACAGAAAATAGGAAAGATGCAATGTCTTTAAAGAACTTAAATGCCACAAGTTAACAGCTGCAACTTCATATAGCTGTGCATCACTCTACAATCATAATCTCAAGATAAGAATGCTCTTCCCAGTCTGAACACTCATGGTCAATTTGAATAGAAATGATTTGCTCAGAATTTGGGAAGCAAAGCAAGGAGATTGAAGTGAATTATTCAGAAATTGCTCCTGAAGAGGTAAGTACCATAAGGTCAGGACTTCACAAACTGGTTATGAACACTGAGGCAAAATCCCCATTAACCTAGGGGTATGCTTTGGGTGATGTGTTGTGTCTATGTATTATGAATCAGTTTTGAAATTTTCTCTTCACTGGGTTATGTCAAATAGACTTGATGACATTGCATTGAAGGCTCAGTGAAAGTGAATCAGTCTCCTGCTCTTTTAGTCTTCCTAATATACATTACAATGCCTTTGAATCCTCTTTCCTCCCCTGCAGTTCCTAACTATTCTTCTGTGCATTTTTGAACCAGATTTGTCTAAGATATAGTCTAAATTTGTCCACGTCTCTCCAAAATTGCAAATGATAAGCTGCAGTTAAGCCAGCTGACTTTAACAGGAATGTGTGTAGTTGTGCCTGGTAGATCACAGTCTTTGTGACTCTTCTGATCAATGCAGAGAGATATTCATTTCAAATCCATATTTTGTGCTTGGAGGTAACTTTGACCTAACTAATTTGTCCCTTTCATTGAAAATACTTCTCAGCCTTCAGTCAGTTTGCAGCCAGGACTATATGAAGTATCACCCAAAGTATCACCCAAAGCTGCCTGGAATCTGTCTGCCCACCTGAAGACCATGAAAAGGTTAAATTGGATAAAAACTCCCTGTTGGACACTATCAGATAAGTTAAATAGCTGTCTTTTTTGTCTGGAAGTGGGCAAGATAAATGGCTGTCATACAGGAAAACAGTGAGTTGTATTGCAGCTACTGCAGAGAATTTCACATATGCTCCGCCGTGTTGTGCTGGCACGGCTCCGATGCAGCATGAAGAAAGGGCACATTGCTCACAGTGCTAGCATATATGATTAAAGATACAGCAAGACAAGAAGCAATCTCTCACAAGAGTTTTAAAACCCACTTATTTAGAAAAACCAATGCTTCCAAATCACTGAACAAAATAAAGAGCCCATGGGGAACACTTGATCTTATTATAATCTGAACTACCAGCCACTCTGCTACTGTAGCCCAGAATATTCAAATGTTCTGGACACCTTCCAAAATTTGTGTCCCCATCAATCTCTAGATGGTGGTTTTAAAGTGGTTGGTTTTTTTTTCACTTCATTTCTTTCTTTTTTTAAAATTTTTTAAAAATACTTTTGAATTTGCTTTCACTGTTTTTTTCTTATGAATCTTTAAGAGCCATACAATGTATAATGCATGAAAATATTAATTTCCTGAACTAATTTCTTGTCATTTATTGAATGGAAACATGAGCTATATGTTTATCCCAGTAATAACAATACTGTGGTTGTTTTTTTCAGAGCAGATATGTGTATTACCAGATTAAAGAAAAGGTATCACAACTGCTTCCTTTGACTTCTGAAGCATCACCAGCTTTTGCTGATGAAATCTCCAAAACCTTTCTGCTAATTTTTTCTGTCTGTCTGTTATTTTGGTTTTAATGAGGGCTCTGCTTTTTTGATATACCTGGTTACAGCAGACTTTTACAGTCATGCTTTAGCCTCACAGGCAACAGAATTAATTTTAGCAAAGTGCCACAACAAAACAGCAACAATGTTCTTTGAGTTGAGCATTACACCAGATTCATAGAAGGATGAGCTTTTGAATAAACCCTGCTTGGCCACATGTATCAGTTTTCTCAACTGTCTATAAAGCAAGGTTACCTGAGCAAATCTCTCTCACACATACATATGATCTGTCTAAGCTAAGGGACCACAATGACATACATCAGGCAAAGATGAAAAGCCATTGCACATATAGGTAATTTTAATCCATTCCATTTTTAAATACCACAATAAATTTAATTTTCACAATAAATTAAATAGCCATATTCAGTTTACAAAATAGAATTACTTAGTGTGAAACCAGTATTTACAAACATTGTACACTATGTACACCATGTTTAGCTTTGTCGACACACAAGTATAGAAGAAAAAATTATTTGACCTTTTCTTGACACATGATTGACATGCTACAAGTGACACTATGGTCCATACCATAAAACAATAGTGCAAACTCACCACAGGAACTCTAAAACAATGTAGTTTGTATGAGATAAGATATTAATTTAAAATAATAAGAAAATAGTACTATTCACTCTCATTGTAAAAATTCAGCACTGTGTTTAAAGTGTCAGTATTCCTTTAGCAATACACATACCAAATATAGCCTCAAGATTATGCTTTCTCACAGCTTTACAGACTTTTGACAAGAATTTTTACGGCATAAACTAATGTTCTGCTTAGATCAATAAGTATCTCACATAAACACTTCACTAAGCAAGAGGAACACTGACCCTTTTAACAGTGTCTGACTTTGTTTCCCTAAATACCTCCTTTCCCTTTATTATTATATCTTAAAAGATGCAACTATATTGACAGTAAATTTATGTTAGTTACTACTCTGTAGAAAAAATCGATCCCACCGTATATTTGGTCACACACTGCATTATGTACACGTATGCATGAAAAAGTTACTTTGCTAGCCATGTCTATGAAAAGTGCATATTTCAGCAGAGACATCTATCTCATGCCTCAGGTGCAACAGAAAGTGGTGTATGAAGTTTAGTTTAGGGCCAGTTAAATGTCCTCGCCGTGATCTGGTAAAATTTCTGATTAAAAGGATGGAAGAACTTGCGCAATTTGGTAATGACAGAGGTATCCACCTCTGGATGGATGCGTCCCTTGCTACCCGCCAGGCACTTGTTAAAGACAATGTTAAATCGCAAGCAGTAAAACCCTCTGGTGGCATTGAAGTATAAATTGTACTGACTTATCCTCGGAGGAAGATTTAGGAACTTCTCAACCAGCTGGAGTTCTGGTAGTGGGTCTGTGATGAGCCGGTCTCCATCCACGATATGAAACTGCTCGATTGGGAAGTATTTTAACCACCTCTCCAGATGTTTTGTGTAGATGCTGGTTCTCACTGCCTTGTACTTAGTGTTCACTTCGCAGGTATTAGGATCAATAGCCAGCTTCTCAAATTTGTAGTAAGTTTTGTTCTTTCTTTCCTTGCCTTCCAGCACCTGAGTGTAATCAGAAATAGCTCTTGTGGTAGGTTCCCTGACAATGATCAATAATTTGATAGATGAGTTCATTTTGTAAATCCTTTCAGGTACTTCCTCGGTGATAAAATACGCAGGGCTTTTCTCAATTGTTATTTGATGAGGGTAAGAAAAAGGCATTTTTTTCCGGTACCACTCAATTCCCTTGGCATAGTTTTCATCATTGTCAAAGAAGTGAATCTCTTGAGAAGCTTTGACCACTGCAGGGTGAAGGTTCAGCATCTCCAGTAGTGCTCGGGTGCCTCCTTTCCGCACCCCAATGATAATGGCCTTGGGAAGCTGCTGAACCAGATTGTGCAGTCGAATTTGTTCCTTGGTGGCATTGCCCTTTCGAAATTCATGGAGCAGACCTCGTTTGAACTGCAGGGCTCTCAATGGGATTTCGTCCTGGCCGCGGGGTCCAAAACGACCATCGATGGGGCACAGGGGCTGTAGTCTGCAAGTAAAATAAGAGGTATTTGTAAAAAGAGGATATCTCTCAACACAAGTTTTATGTATAAGGGAATCATGCTCTTGGGAACATTTTTGAATGTAATGTGATGTGCCTGTTTTTCAACTTTTATTTATTCTGCAAGTGGTTAAATAATTCGCAAATATTTTATTATTTAGTCTGGTATTTTGCCCTGATTTAGCTGGGTAAATCCTAACTTCACCCCCCTGCTCTGTGACAGCATAGGAACTATGATTACTGTTCTTGGGTCTTGAACTTCACCTAAACCGGTGGTGGGATACTCTTTTTGGGTGGTCACCTACTGCTACAGGTGTCCTGAACAAATTGTGTCATCCCATCATTGTTCTCTTGATTTTAGTTTTGATTGGTTTTGTTTTATCAACAATCTTGTACACCATGAATTGGAAAATGATGAAATGGTTAACACAATTGACATCTATAATAGATGTCCACAATTTGGTCAATATCCCATCCACTGTGGACACACCCAAGGTTATTGACACGAGATGAACTACATGAGTATTAAAATAAGATGTGATAAGAAATTAGAGGTGTATTTTGAATAAAAAATTACATGTGTATTCTGATTAAAAAATTACTTATTCCTTCTTTTGCTTCCTTCTTTTTTCTTTTATTTTCTTTTTCTTCCTTTCTTATTTTCTCTACCCTTTTCTGGGATATGCTACCAGCACTGATGAGTCCTGAAGACTTCACAACAACACTACAAAATCGTGCTGATGGAGCTCGCTTGACAGCAATCGTGAGTCACAGGATGGTGTAAGAGACGGTCCGAAGATCCCTCATCTGCCTCACGATCATCGCCGAGGACAGACTGAACACAGTCTGGCCTGGCCTGGCTGAGGTGGGATGTCTGTCAAGTGTTGCCTGCGGGTGTGCCCACTGGGAACTGGTACACGTTCCTGAGGAAAATTAGTGCAGGTCGCAATGGACTGCGCTGTTCTTGCTGCCCAGGTGGGAAGGACTGCGCTGAAGCAAAAAGGAATGACCTGTCCTGTACCTGTTTTCCCAAAGCAACGGGCCCCATAACAATGGCTGTAGATTTCTCCCACCTCTTGGCCAGCTGCCCCTCGCTTCTGAAAAGGACTATAAAGGGACTTTCTGAAATAACTGAGCTCGAGATCTCCCCATGGAAAGAAGACGGATCTATTGGCAGCAGACCACGAGGACTTCATCTCCTCTGTTGGTAGCTATTGGCCCCCTTTTTCTTCCTCTCTACTCTTTTACTTTGTGTTTCTTTCTCTCTTTCTCTCCTCTATTGCATTACTGTGTTGTGGGCACTTAATAAAGGTGCACTATTATGATTAAAACTGAAATCTCTTTTGTCCTTTTACACTCTGAGATCTATAAAACGAACCATCATGATCCCTGCTCGTATTAGCGGATTGTGACATTAAACATTTTAAATTAAAAACTCATTATTTTGTGATGGGTTTGGCAGTTTTTATCGCATTCTAAGATGAATTATATTTGGTCAGTTTGATCTGAAAATCCAGTTCATTTAAGTAATCTCTTTCCCACACTTTTCCTATTCCAGCCTGAAGTCTTTCTTCTGCTTTCCATTGTGTTGATCCAGAGATGATTTTTTGAGTGAAGAACAAAAGGAATGAAAACCAGCTTTCTAGGCATCACCTTTCAGTATTTCTCCTCCTCTTTGCAATATGTCCAGTGTTTTCTCTGCCAGTCAGAACCAGAAAGTCCAAGGTTCTAATTCAGATAAGATTAGCAAGGTAGAAAAAGAATGGCAAGAAGAGTTTTTAAAAATACATTTATTGCATCATTACATCAATGATTTCCTTATAATCAATTTTGTATCCTCCCACCGAACCTCGTTTTGTGCCTTATTATTTCTTCTTTCGCAACCCCCTTTTTCTACAATTCTTTTATATTCAGCTACAATTATTTCCCTTCTTTTCCACTTCTCTACTTCTTTGTTCTTTTATCTGATGCCACTGGATCCAATAAGTGGTTCAGTAAGAAAAATGTTAAAACTTTGCTCCTACAGAACCTTGAATAAACTCTCATCTCCACTCTCAAATCAGCACTTTGGACATTATACAGGCCAATATTTCACTGAAGATTAAATTGGTGTGTGCAGAGAGCTTCCAAGGTCCTAAAAAATATTATTACTAATTTTGTGGAGCCGTGCTCTCCAAAATTAAGCATATGTAAGAACAAAGGTTGCCTAGGCAATTTTAGTGTGAGCTTACTGTGCACATATATTATGATACAGTTCTTAAATTACACGGCCGCATGCTATTATTTTTCACAGGACCCCTGCCTTAGCCAGTATACCAGATGGGCAATGCTCATTAATAGCTGTTTAGGTATTCAGTATTTATTCTGGTTTCTCAGCATGTGGTCCCTCATTCATTTACTGTATATTATTCAGACCCCACTTTCAGGACATAATTATTTATTTCTTTGTGGGTTTTCCATCCATCACTGCTTGTTGGGGTCTCTAATTTGACACTGATGCTAGGACAATGGATGGTTGGGACAAAGTAAGTTTGATCCCCCTGGCTGACCTGCTAGCTGTTTCCTTGATTATCCAGATGCTGAGAGATATAACCTGTCCAGACAGAGCCAAAGAAACAATCCATATGACACTGCTTAGTTCAAATGAGCTCTAGCTAAGTCCTGAAGACTAATTAGAAAGTGTGATGAGAAATGGGTTCCTGTTATTTCTGTTCTCAAGTTTCTAGCTTCTTCCATCCCTTTGCTCTCTGCCATCTGAATAAGCCTGACTTGGTGGCAAAGACTGAATCATTGAAATGCTGATGCAAGCCTGCTCATATTAGGAAAAAAAAAAAGGAAGAAATGTCTTAACGCTGCTATAACTTGTGGTGTGGCTGGTGAGAGTCTTAATGTAACAGCAAGGTGGCAGTTAAAAGCATAGGAAACAGAAGCTGCAATTGCTGTCTCTGTTCTCTTCTCTCTCCTTCTGTGTATTTGTTATTTGTTTTCAAGCAATGAGGATTCCACAACAGCAGTTCCAGACCCATCTCAACTAATTTTATCTCTTGCTCAAAAAGACAGCTAGCACTGCCTTCAGTGTAACACAACAGCTTGTCAAACAGGGTGGTTTCCTTTAAAAGTAAATAAATACTCAAGATATCCTCTAGCCTAAGGGAAAAGATTGGATGTTGTTAGAAGTTCATCCTCAGCCTGTAGATTTCAGGTTTTTTTCTACTCTTTCCCCCTGCTTCTACTCTCTCTAAACAATAAAAAAGTAACTTTTAAAAAAGCTTGGCAGTGGTGGGTAAAAGGCAGATCCTCATAGTTTAATCCTAGATGTAACTATTTACTCTTATGTTGCAACATGCTAATATTCTTTATTGTCTGAGTTATTTTCCCATTAAATAACAATTCTTTGCTAAGACAGAGTATATGGCACTTATTATATCACTGAGTTGCTCTCCCAAAACAGGTAATTTCTCAATTAAAACTCCACAATTACTCTTGAGAAAACCTGCCATAAAACAATTCATCTCTGGGAACTGTATTTCTGAAAAATTTCAAAACAGCTGAAGTAGGTCTGGGCAATCTTAATGAGCTGTCTCTCCAGATCCAGAATACTTGCTAATTTTCTTCCACAGCAGCAAAAGATTATAAGTCTGGTTCCAGCAGGAGTAGTTTATAGCATGGAAATCAGGTGTGGAGACTCCTGGTAATCCTCCTGGTACTGAGTCAGGTAACTCAAAGACTAATCCAGATATTCTCAAAATTGCCACAGAATCTATTTGAGATTCCACATGTGAAGCAGATCCATGCACTCAGGAGCTGAAGGAAGGTGGCCTCCCCTGGAGGGAAGGGCTCATGCTATCAGACTTTATGACTCAATGAATCAGATAAGCTAGTGGTAATTTCCCTTTGGGCCTAGGAAAACTCAAGACACTGCCATTGGGGAGCCTAATCTGAGGCTATTAAACATGAGCCATCCCCAGCTCTCTTGTTCAAATTAAATCAGCCTAAATTAAGCATAAATGAATCTGGATTTCTTCCTGAACAATTAGTTATTCCAAAGTCTGTTGAAGCCTCTCAGCATCCTTTTACTGACAGATTCAACAACAATGAGGCAGAAGAATATTTCTAGTTAATTCATCTGTGTCTTGTCCTTTCTGGTACCTCTTTCTCTCTTTATTTCATAACAAGTCCATACACAGGACTTTTTAGCAGTGTGGTATGCTTCACACTGGGTAAAGCAAGAGAACAAAACTGAATTTTACTGCCATTGGCAACACTATGTATGAAACCAGCAGAATTCTCTGCCACAGGAGGTCAACGAGTCAAATACTGTGGCGAGATAATTTTATAGCCATCAGTAAATTCTGTAGATGTGCAAGCATAGATAATAGCAGAAGGTTAATTAGATTTCATGCCTCCAGGCATAAAATATACTTTTGCAGGGACCAGTAAGGATTTCTGCCTCCATTTACAGAATCACATTAGTTTCACTGAAGTTTCTACTTCTGAAGTATCAGACATGATTTGAACACCAGGGGAAAGAAGATATAAGTTCCAGGGCTTAATTTGTAATGCACTTCATCCTATCTGAGTGCATGGTCTCCTTCTTCTTCTGGAGTGGATTTGAGGAGTTGAAGAAGGCGCCCAGTGACCAGTAATGGAGCCCACCATTACCTAGCAATGGACAGTAGGTCTTCACTTTCCAAGCACTGTATAGTCACACAGCATTGTGTTACAATTTTGAAATCAACTAATACATTGCATAATTTAAAAGAAGGACATGAATATACCATTAAAACTTGCAAGTGTCTACCAGCTTCTGGAAATCCTGTAGTCTTTTTTTCATTCATTCTTTTGAAACAGCTTTTTTTTTTTTTTTTTTTTTTTTGGTGTTGTGCCTTTGTGGAGCAGCTTCCACAGCAATCCCAGGCCATTTCAAAGCTGACAGAAACAGCAGTGTCAGTGCAGGTAGCACTACTGTAGCACTGTCAAAAACTGGTCAAAACTCAGCCTGGTCAGAAGTGCCAAATGCTCTTTGATTTTCTCTGCTGTACTTTCTGCCACTCTCCAGGAAATCATTTACAGAGAAAACCCACTTATTTAGCACGTTCGGCTACGGAAAATACCAGCTAATTAACATAGTTAAAATTCTCAAACCCTGAAGCAATCTTTCAAATGAAATAGTATTCAAAACTTGACGAGCTGCTCTGCAGGCTCATACTTTATTTTAACTACCACTGTAGCACATTAATTGCTTGCTCACAAATTCAGAAAAGGAGATGTATAAATACATCATAACTGTTTTGCTGAAACTAGAGGTCAACACAGATGTACACAGGCAAAATGAGCTACTGTAATGACGTTTTTACTGGATGCTGGTTTATTTCTTCACTGAAAACAAATGTCAGTGTGCTCAGAATACAAATGGACACACAGAAGAACTTTGACAGAGATGACTGTGACTGTTTTCCTACTCTCTTCTCCAAAGGGTAGGAATAAGTAATGAAAACCACTATTAAAATGGCAGTCCTTCTGTCTTTCTATATGTGAGTAGACACTAAAAAAAACAAAACCAAAAACCAAAGAATTAAAGAAATCAGACCCTTGAAGCAAAGACTCAGACAATCTTAGCCCATTGTAAATAAGAGAGTAGCTACTTCATGACTTACCTATCCAAACTCCCAACTCTGGCAACTAGATATAGGAGACTTCCAATAGCAAGGCTGCCTAGCACAAAGAGCTTCTGTCTCAGCAACGCCTGCTGTTTGAATAGCATGGCCCTCCATCAATCTTCAGGACTTCTTCAGTCTGCAGAAACAAGAACACATAAAACACTCACCAGAAAGCAATATGCAGGGTAATGTTTAATCAGGTGTTGCAGCTGATTAAGCCACACTTGCAAAATTTTTGCAAAACTGCAAAATAAGTAGTTAAAGTTCTTTTGTTTGCTACTGTTTTTCTGTCCCACATGGCAATGTATCTGGGGTAGGATAGTAATTTTGGAAGTGACAGTTCAGCTGCACCCACCATTGCCAAGGCTGCTGGATAGCCAAAATGTAGGTCTTGTAGAAGCTCATATTGTAATAGGACACCTTGTTAGGTAAATATGTTTAGATTTTAAGCCTTTGGGAATCAGACAGAGCTAGATTTCAACAGAGGTTTAAGTGCTCTGATGTCAAGTAAGGCAGCAATAACCAGGAGCTAGACTTGCAGGTCCTGTGTACAGTTTATGGAGGCACGTTTACTGTGTCTCTATGATTATTAGAGTGCATGCTGGAGAGAAATCTAAAAAAGATGTCCTGATCCATGCCAGCAAGTATTTATGACAGACCTGAGAAGCAGGTATCTGGGGTGGGCACAATAATGATTTTTTAGCATCAGTGTATTCTATAAGCTGTGTCTGTGCTGGGCATCAGCTTAGTCTGTTCTCTGGAGAACCACTTAAGCTCCTCACCTGCCTGACACCAGCCTTGATTGTCACCTCAAGAACTGATGGGACACAAACTGTCATCCTTGAAACAAGCGTGCCTACATCCCCAGTTTTTAGCAATACCAAAGCATATATTTAAATTTCTTTTTCTGATGTTCTCCAGAGACCTTATAAATCCCATAAATGAACATTGCTTCAAATACTATAGTTATGAGGCAGACAGAAGTAAATACATGACCTTATGCCAAGAGAATTTAACCAGGAGGTTCCTAGGGAAGGTGGAAGCGAATGCTGAGTAAAACTGTTTGTCTTTAGTTTGACCCTTCTTCAGACATTACATTTGTGTCTGGACTACAGATCGTTTTAGGAGACTCAGAGCTGGATTTCTAATACATTCTTACATGAACTGAGAAGCAAGATCAGTCCCTGCTTTCAGAGCACAATCAAAGATTACATGGTTATCCATTCTGTACCAGTTTTGAACTTTCTTGTAGATATAAGGAGAAATAAGTTCCAGTCCTTTCACCGGCTCAGGATAAGTAAAGCCATACCGTCTACCTACTAAAAGAATGCTTTCATCACCAAACGGATCCTCTTGATACAAAAATCATAAATATAAAGTGTAATTGCCTGAACTACTGATCCAGAGTCTCACTCCCTCTATCAAGGAATGTTTACTCCATTATGGAGTAGTTTGAACAACTTTTTTTCCTAAATTTTGGCTGCACTTATTTTGAACAATTTTTGATGTCAAGTTTCTTATGTTTAACTACAGCAAAGCTTCTTTTGCTGCACATTTTATTCTTTTTCAGCCTTAGGATTTACATCAAGCAAGACTGGGATAGATTATTTATAAGCATGTATCTATATACAGAGGCAGAATTGTTGGGAGAGTGAAAGGTTTGACTGGCCACTGCTAACAGAGACTACAAATATTTCTTTGTCCTGCCCACGCTGTTAAACTTTTGGCCCAGAAAGCTCTCTTAAGAATCCAGGATGCAGTCAGGGAGATAATACAAGCTGGAAACCATTCCCAGCAGGCAGCACTCATGTAACCTGCCTGCCCCAGTGCTGACTGGGTTTAAAGGCGCAGATGCAGGTCACTCCATACTGGTTTTCTTCAAGCATTGTTGAATAGCCATTCTGAAGCACATTTATTTTACTGCTGTAGAGAAAGCCTTTCTAATTTCAGCCCACCATCTCTTGATAAAAGAGCCATGCAGTGCTGAAGGTCTGAGTCTGACTTGGTCTCTAAAACACTTCCGGTACGATAATAATAGTAGTAACTCCTTATACAGCCAGGTCATAGCTCAGGATAACCTATCATACAGGATAACTTTTCACACAATATATATTGCTTTTTACACAGATAAGGGCAACTCTATAATAAGAATTCTTAGATAAGATCTTTATTGCAACAAGATTAATATAAAGCACAGAGTAAAAGGAGTTTGCAATGTAAATACAGAGACAGAAGAAGTATAACTATCCTTTAAAAAATAAATGAGGAGAGGAAGTACAGAGAGATTAAGTGATTTGCTCAAGGTCACAGAGAAAACCTGTAGCACCAGTGAGATTCAGTCTGAAATAATTCCTTTCTAGAGCTTTAATTACATGATAAACTTTTGCCTTTTTGCAATATACTTTTCTTTTTCCATAAAAATCATGAATAAATGAGGAATTCTCTACATTGAGCAAGGCAGAAAAGATGTAGCCAAAGGTGAAATATTAAGAAAAATGCACAGGTATTATATCTCTGTGTTGATATGTTACTGTCAACTACTCTTTTAACTATTTGATTAAAAAGGATGAAAGAGAAGGACATGATGATGGTGATGATAATGATGATGATTAAAAGAGATGAAAGGGAAGGACGTGAAGATGATGACGATAAATTTTCATAGGTTCCAAGTTTTAAATCTTTCAGTTTTTCTCCCTCTAAATGAAAGTTTCACTTCAATGCTACAACAATTGGTTCTGAACTTCATCTCTCAGAAAACATATACATATGCAGCCCTCTACACTTGAAACTAAAGTGCTTTCCATGTGTTCTCCTTTACACAGGCTCTTGGACCCACTTCATATCTGCCTGCAAGCCTTAGTGAGGCTGTGGAGGTCATCAGGCCAAAACAAAATCAAATTAATGACAAGCTGTTTCCTGAAATACATTCCACAAGGCCTCCTGACCTCAGTATTAACGTTTGAAATGAGACTCAGTACAAAAACACCAACCAACCAAACCACAAAACAAACACAAACCAAGCAAATCAACCAATCAAAAAAAAGCCCAAACCCAAACCAGTTCCAGTTTTATGTGTGGGTGTACCTAAGTACAGAAAACTTTCCACAGAATGTCAAGTATTAAGTATACACTAGAAATGTAAGGATGACATTATTTATTTGTTTGTTTCATTTTTGTTCTCACTTTTAGGATCTAATTTAAAGGCCATGAAGGAGTTTTATTCCAGAGAGGTGGTCTCAATAACACTTTCCCTGGATTCTAATATTTTCCTGGAAAAAAATGTGAAGAAATAATATCTTGACTCCAGAAAAGGCTACATCTTGCAATGGATGTATTGAGATAGCTCTATGTGCCAGAGGAGAGGACTGAAAAAACATTTCTATTTAAGACACAGGGTTAGTGCAAACAGAATGTGATTAAGGTGAAGGTCCCTAAGGCAAAAATGTTGCTGGAGACTAACATGGCAAAACTTAAATGAAATGGAAAGAAGAAATGAAAAGGAAGTAATTAAAATTCTGGGACATAAGGTGCACAAAGTTTTCTGTAAGGAACATATACTTTTAAACTTAACAAGAAGCTGGAAGACAAGATAAAATGAAATCCAAAGTGACAAGATTTTTAGCAGTTATTTGAGGAAAATAAGGATGTTTTAATTTTTTTTTTCTGTCTTTTAGGGACAAGAGCTGAACTGGCACAAAACCTGCCGACCAGTAGGAGGAGGGTTGGGATAAAGCCGCAGGCAGAACTTTCCCAATAGCTGAATGCTGAATGTGGAACCTCCCACCAAAAGAGATGACAGCACACTGCTGCAGAGCTCCAGCAGGCTTACATCAGGAATATCTGTCCTGGACAATTTAGTTAAATATGCATACAGGAGAGCTTGTTCCTGGCTATCCAAGAGAGTCACAATGCACAAAGAGCAATACAAATAATTGAATGTATGATTTCTAGAAATGTGTGCAACATCATGTATGTTTAAAAAAATGTAATTTGTGTAAATTAAATGTAAAATGTGCTTTGTGATTTCAGATGTACATCTGATCTGAATTGTTAGACTGACATGGTACAGTTCAAAAAAGAAGCATGAGAAAGTAACCTTACCAGTGTATTGATGTGAATGCCTCATTTAACCCCTTTCTCTGCATTCCCATCTTTGCTGGTGAGAGGATTAGGGTTATTGAGTGAATTGCCAAGAGAAGACAGTACAGCTGTGTAGAATTCTGATGATAACACCAACTGAAAAGTAGATGGATTGTTCCTGACAAGATGAAGGGATTACGGATAAAGGTAGATAGTGGGTATGCTGGACAAATAATGTAAATTGTTTGTGAACTGTTGTAAAGGTTAGTTTTTGGTTCAAGTTAGGTCAAAGTCAAATGAGTAGGAGAGAACAGAAAAAGAAGCATACTAATAATGATGGCATTACTGATAAAAATCTGAATTATGCAGAAGCACAGAAAAGAGAATCTGCTGCTATAATCACTTATTCCAAATAAACAGACAATGAAACAAGAAGATTGCCAGGAACTGGTTTGAAAATGCTCAAAGGGAAATTTTTGATCACATGAAGCAGAGATGAGAAGATGCTATAGATAAATGAATAGCATGTGGTTGATTATGGATGGAAGCATAAGAAACAACAACAATATCCTTTCCTTGGAAAACAGGCTGAAGAGACACAGTCCTGATAGAGTGATGTGATTAATCAAAATGAAGTACAAAACAAAGGAAATATGCACAAAGGAGGCTGGGAAAAGAATAAATAGGAGGTGGTTTTTATTAGTAGAATTTATCATTTGACATGTTTCTTTTTTTATTTTTCACACCAGCAGGGGTCATCTGTTGACCAACAAATATTTGTTGTCATACACTGCAGAAAAATCTTTGAGTTTATGCGGGATTTAAATACAGTGATAGAAAACAAGTCAGGGAACTTATCACTGGGCACATTTGTGTTATGTCTCTTGAATGGTAACTACAGTTTCTTCCATTTTTCACTGTCACTAAAATTCATACATATCAAGCAATTAAGACTTTTTCTGGGCAATGAAATCACATGGTATTTGGGCAAGGAGGGAATCTATCCCCAAAATTGTGTGCACTCTCATCAGTTCATGATCTTAGTCATGGTCTGCCTGGAATATCCAGTCATGCTACTGCTCCTGCTTCTCCTCCAGGTCCTCCGCACTCCATTTTTTCTGTCTCACCGCTGAGGAAGGCCTGGGCTAGTGGCAAGGAAAAGATAGAGTGCTGCTGTACTTTTTCCCCAGCAGCCTGTGCTTCAGTGGCTTCCTTAATTGCAACAGTACTATTGCACCACATGAACTGTATTAAAGAAATAGAATGATCATGATAAAGCATAACATGATTTTTCATTAGAGAGAGGATTTTTCATTCCTAATAGCATTGAATGGTCTAAGAAGAGACAAAATTATTCTCTTTTTTGACACAGTAAAATGAAATGGGTAATGGGAACTGAAAGATTTGAAAATAACATCTTTTTTAGGGAATGGTAAAGTGCTGACCCTGCAGAAAAGGAACTTGGATTTTTTTTAAAATTATTTTCCATAATGATTCATATTTCAATATAAAAAAGAAATTTAATTCTTATGAGTAATCACAGTTTTCAATTTTTTTCTCTATAGCATAAGACTGAGATGGGATGAAATAAGATTAATGCATGACACTTGCTCAATTCAGGTTTCAAAGGAAGAAAAGAAGGAAATATAACACGGAACAAGTTCACAGATTCATGTAAGTGGTCCTGTGTACCAGACATGTCATTTTCTCCTCACGCCACATATCGACTGAAAGAGTGGAGAAGAAAATGTCAGCAAAGCTGACGGAAAACAATAAATAATGCAGATAAACTCAAACATAAAGATTTCCTATAGTGTTATACCACAGCTGTGACAATAACCTAAAAATACTCTGGTTTTTTGCCTGCTATTGTAGAGTTTTGAGATTTAGGACTACTTTTAACCTGCCCTTTAAGCCAGTTCTTTGTAAAGAAGTCGTAAAAGTCTTTCTCCAGAAAAGCTGCTAGACTCTGAGACCACCCACAAAATCAGCATCTGTATGTGGATGCCAGGTAAGAAAACATATGTTCATTTTTCAGAAGTTAGCACTCAATCAGTGCTGAAAGAGTATTTGTGACTCATAATCTCCCATTGGAACTGGCTTGGGTGTATAGCCAGATACCTGTGTTCTCTCGAGTCTATAGAGTGGTAATGACCATTTATTTAGTCCACTGCCCACAGGACATTTCACTCCAGACACACTAAAGACTCATCTGCCCATAATTGTGCTATCTCTAGGAAGCTGCTGTGTCAAGTGACAACAGTACAGAAGGCCACAACCAGCTCTTTATCACATTCCGTTCTCAGCCTGACCCTTTTTTAATTTTTTTTGCTTCTCACTGAAAGACACAGAGCAATATGGTGTTGGGGAGAGAGAAACAACTCAAAAGCTTGCTATTGACTTTGCAGTGCCCTGTGCCAAACAGATCTGCTGCCAGATTGTCAGAGTCGTTAGGAATCTCGGGTGCTGTGGTGCCCTTGAGGTCTCAGACACATCTGCTTAGGAAAACTGCCTTATTGCATCTGAGCTGGCAAGGCAGGCGGCCACGTTCTGCGGAATGATGACTGGGTTGCCACGATCCAGGCCTAGCTACAGCACTCCAGGAACATTTCCAAGCATATAGACCTTAATAGGACTACATTAGTCCAAAATACAGATGCCTGTCTCCTTGCCAGCATCCTGAGTATATTACCCTGCACTGCTCTTCATAGAGCATCAGATTAATCTGATAGGGTTGGCCCTTTTCTGTGGATTAATGGTATTTCCCCAGCTACTTCCCTCCTTTTCTTCTGAAATGATCACCTTCTTGAAATTATCACCTTCCTTGTCTGCTCCATTTCTCAAGAATGGTGGAGCTGGTGACACTAAGACAGAAAACCTGTGGAAATGCAACTCTGGTTGTAGAGAGATTAAAATAGATACTAATTTCAGAGTCTTCAAAAGACAATACCAGCCTTGTTTCTTCAAGCTGGCACTACGATAACTGCAACCAAAAATAGTAATAATACAGGAAAAAGAAAGTTGAGGAACAAAATTCAGTGAAATGGAAGAGAGGGAAACAAAGACTGCAAAAGTCAAAAGAGAAATCATAAAGGGAGTCCAACAGCAGGATCGTGTTAGGAATAAGCAGTTTGTTTTTCAGCTCTGGGAAAGACTTAGCGAAGAAGATTATGAATCTTCTGAGCAAAAGGTAAGCAGGTAGATATCCAGAGCTTTCTTCTTTTGTCCTTCATTTAGGGCCCAGTCTTTGTCATGAACAGTTTCACTGCATTGAGCAGGATAAGAAGGCAGAGTGGTATTGCTTAATATGATTTAGTGTGAAATAAAATTACCTTTTTTCACATACTAGTAATTTTTAAATGTTCTTCTCCACTACTTAGAATCATGTCCACAGACTATTGCTCCTTTTTTTCTTGGAAAAACTATCCTTTCTCAAATAATATCATATCTGAAATAAGACATATGAAAGGCTGTTTGGAGGTTCCTTAATTAATTGAAACTGGCAGATAATTTAAATTAAATTTCTCTTAGATATTAGGCAAAATCTATGTGGCCTTCTGCAGCTGCTTGCAGCTCTGTTTTCTTGTGACTTCCCTTCAGAAAAGTAGAAAAACTGAATTAAATGCAGAATGTTACTAGGAGTCAAAAGCATTAACAAGAAAATGAACAGCAAAAACTTAGAGCTGCAAGTATATTTTGATGGTACTCTGCATTTACAGCAAATCTATCTGACTAGATTTTTGCTCCTGGTTTTTACTCCCCACTGAGAAAAAACACCATTGTATGGGAGCACCCCCCCATCCCTCTGTGCAGCTCTCTCTTGCCCTACATATCTTTATATAGTACACTTACTCATCTCTTTTCTCTTATCCAAACTCACATTCTAAACTATCCCGTTGCTGCTGAATAGACATCACACTGTTAATATGGAGCACCTACATTTGTTCTGATCAGTAGCATCTCTTTCTTTTACTCAGACCTTGAATCTGAAATGTGATCAGCTCAGACTGCTCTCTGTTATCTTGTATGCAGGCTAAATTTCATAACTTCTTTATCATAAATGCCCCAAAGATTCAGTCTGTTCCACACCTGTGTAAGTCTAACATTTTCCCATGTGTTCCCTTCACCACTTTATCCCAACTACTGCAGTGGTCTTTTCTCTGCCCTTGACCAAAACAATTGTGCTTCATTTATATCCATTCTGAACGATGCTGCAAAGGGCAGTCTTCCAGTCCAGCTCTCTGAATACACCACTTCTGTCTAGGCACAATGTTGCCACCTTCCTATTTTCTCTGTCACACCTTTCTGTATATTTCTGTGTCTGCATATCCCATGGGGATTCTGCTGGGAGAACACGGAGAAACGGAATTTAAGAACTTGGCCCCAGAGACCTTTAAGTTATTTCTCAGAATGCAAAATCTCAGTGCTTCCACTGTAAGTCCTGGCCAAGACACTTCCCTTAGAAGTGCTGCCTATTTTAATGTGGAAATCTAAGTGAAAACATTAATGACAGCTTAGACAAGAACTTGTTAGTGTGCCTCAGTGAGAGAGGCAGACCTATTAACAGCTTCCTCTGAAAATGAAAGAGCTGGGATTTTCTGCTGTGCACGTGTTCTAAAGGCCGACATTACACTGGTGTATTGACCTGAGTGACAGCTCACAGCCCCCATTTGGGTGGAAAAGAAAGGGGAAACAAGGAGACACAGCTGTTACAGTGTTATGGTGTTACAGAGCTGCCCAGTGCTGGAGAGGTCCCCATAAATGAGCTGCCTGGTCACTAAGCATTCCTCTTGTCCTGGCACAGCCCATTCATTCACCCTGCTCCCCCTGGGCAGCCTGAGCTGTAGAAATAACTGCTGTCTTGGGTCTGCGTTCACTCACTTACATGTACCCAGACTGGCAAATATGCCTGCTTCATGGTTTTAAATTCTAAAAAAAGGAACATAAAAAGCCAACTGAAACATCTTTGTATGTGTTTTACTGGTAGGTCTCTGAGTCAAGCAAATGCCAGCAGAGAGGTGTGTGTTCCTGATCCTTGCTGGCAGACACACCTGGAAAATTACTGAAGGGCTGCTCCTCTGCTGGCATGAGATGCCTCGTCTCTCTGTCTCTTTCTGAGCAACTTTTTAGAGAATGCTTTTTAGTGTACTATTCATGGTCCTCATACTGATTTCATGCTAATGCAGCTTGATTGGCTTGGTGAACTTAATCTAACGTGGACTCCATTGAATAGGCTCTAATCCTTTCTCTGTGGGCACTTGTGACTTAGGATCACTTTTCTGGAGATGTACTTTTTAAAATTAATTTAAACTTTTTTCCCTGACCTATCACAATGACAGTAACCTCGTGGACTGGCCATATTTATGGATATAAACATATTTTGCCTGCATGGTAAGATATGCTAGAAATGCTGCCACTAGAAGACGCTGTCGCTTGTTTCCCATACGGTTACTGGTGACTCAGTGAAAGAGACAGAGACATGGATCTAACTAGATGGAAAACTCATGTAGTTTATCCAGGAACTTGAAATAACTGGCCTATGCAGTTAACGTTTGTTATGGTCATTAGTTAAGGTATTCTTGTTCTGGCTTTTGTCCTGAAGCTCATTTACAGAACCTACAACCTGATACCTTTGAGGATCAAGGGCTGGCTGCAGCCCCAACCCCAACTATTTAGTCCAAATATGGAAAACTGTAAAATATGCTGCACAATTCAAAATGTCTTGGTTGGGTGACAATTAAACACAGAATATACCAGAATTTTGTTTAATTGTCTGTGAAACATACAAAACACTTCCCCGTGCTCTAGAATACCCTGTATTTAAAGCAACTGCCATATAAGTACACAACAAAGTTAAACTAGTCCTGTTTGTCCATGAAAACATAGGTCCTACAGAGTCCTGCTTACAAATTGTATAGCTATCAGAGTGAGTGACATCTTATGAATGTCTCAACAGATGGAAGAGTTGATCTAATAATGAAGAAAACAATACTCACAAATAATTTATTTGTCATTTGGTGGAAGAAAAGCAGAGTGAATAATTTATTTGGTCAATATTATTCAATCATCAATAGAACTGGTAGAATAATTTATAAATTTACTTATGAATAATTTATTCATCAATTGATGGCAGGAGGAAATTAATGAAGTAAAAAATATTCAGATAACACTCAACAGGCTATCAGAGGCAGGCAGTACAGGCAGGGAGGAACTGGGAGTACGGATCCCTTCTGTCAGACTCAGAGCACGGGGGATCATCAAAGGGCAGCTGCCCCTCAGTCACTTCTGTAGCTTGCTGATAGTAGTGACCTTCTTTCTCCTTTACCCACCCAGGACAACAGATCTGCAGAGGTGCCCTGAGAGCACTGTGTGGTTTCTTTAGGTCTTTCATGATGGTGGGAAGCTGTGTGGAAATTCCTGCTCTGGTGTTCCACCGGCTTCTGCTGTGGCGGCTCAGGCCAGACGCTGCTTGCTCTGACATATGGCAGCAGAGGCTGGGGGCCCTCTCAGCCTCCCAGTAGCTCAAATCTTGTCATGCAGCTGAGAAATGTGCTGGGCTCTGCTTGTGTACTCAGAGTAAGAGACAGAGGGTTTCACTCAGGAAGCCACAGGACACTGTTCTCTGTTTTTAGTCAAAAAATTAAAACTCCAAGGCATTTTATAGAAAAAAAATCTTGGTTGTGTAACTGAACTGTGTTGTGCCAGAAAATACGTTACAAATTGCTGACATACAGAGTTGAAAATAACCCTTTTGCTCACCATGTCTCTTTAGAATACAACTTCACATGGCTGCGACCATCAAAATAATTTCAAGGCAAATCTTATCTGAATGTAATTTTTAGATTTCTTTAACTTAGAAACATCTTTCCAATGTGGCTGTGGGTGAGGGAGGTTTCATTCTATATAATTCATCTAGAAACACCTCACTACCTTCCGATAGCATTCACTAGTTTGCTCTGAGTTTGCTCTGCTGTCATTGAATAAATCCCTTAGAAATCCAGTCTGAACATTAACCAACAGCCACAACAGAATAATTTTAATACAAATCATCTGGAAGTGGCTTTTGTTGTGTTATAATCTCACATTGCAATAGCTTTCATAAAAATATAAATATAAAGTAGACATAAGGAAGTAGAAGGGTTTTTTTTCTGTTTTCAATGTACTAAGTTTAATGGCAGATATATATGCAGTTTGGGATGAGAGCAGATGCCCTTTATGAATAGACTAAGTGGAGGAATCAGCTGGTTTATGTTCTCCTCTCAACTCTCACCAGGATTTTTCCACTCTGTTCCTTTGTTAGCTATAAACTGTAAGCACTGAAAATCAAAAAATGAGGGAAAGTTTATGAATTATACACAGCCACAGAGTTTATTAGTGCTCCGTGCTCATTCTCTTGGGAGACACAGAAGGAAGAGCTTTGAGCAATTTCCAAATTTTCAAATGTGTTCTCCATGTCTTTATCTCATTTAGTTTTTGATATGGTGCATAAATTATTTATTGGGACTACCATTATTTTGTTAGCTTGTGTTGTCCTCTGGCGCCATATCTGCACAATGATATTCATTTTGCATTTGCAATGACTAAACTTAAAAGAAATCGGTTCATTTTTCCTTTATTCAGCTCTCATTCTGCAAAATGATGTGGGAAGGACTGAGATGTGGACAGAATTTCATTTTGACCTTGAATCCAAATTACTGTTTTCATCCTGCCATTTCACAAGAAGTTGTAAATAAAGTTAATTTAAGAAATATTTCTATTTTCCTCTCTGTCTCTCTGTCTCTCTCTCTCTTGTGGAAGAAGGAATAGGAGATAAATTCTTCCACATCATAAATTCACCAGGAAGATTTCCCTTTAACAATATATACAGGTAGCTTTACACATAAAAGAATGTGATAATGTACTGGAGCCAGATCATAGCTTAGTCTGATGGAAAACTTTATCCTCACTGTTCGATACAAAGCAGACTCAATTACACTGGTTCAAAATAATTTTACCTCTGCTGGAAAGAACCACTGCTGTGCACCCCTTTCCTGCCCCTCCTCAGGGCTCTGTGACTGAAGTCCTCTAGCAAAAAAAAGGAAGGTGTTCTAGTGGGAGTGGGCTTGTGGTCATTTCTGTCCAGCTGTGGCTCACCTTATGCAAAGACGACCTGGTGATATCTGGTTAATAGTCCCAGTCTGTGAGGTGGTAACCACACTGAACAGCTGGCTGGGAGACACTGTGATGGAGCTGCCTTTGCTTCAGGGCAGTGGCACATCCCCACCTGAGGCCCCTGTCAGGATGGAGGATGGATGACTGTGCCACAACTCCTTCCCCTGTGCTGACAGCCACTCAGGCAAAAAATTTTTTCCAGCCCTCTCTGCAACAGGCTCCATTTTCTGCAAATCCAAGATCACAGCCTAGAATAAGGAAACAACATTACAGCATTACCTAAAATTATTTTGCTAGTGTCAGCTATGGATTAATTCACTGATTTTTTTCAAATTTCTGTCCTATCTGCAGGTTCACTTTAATCCTTCAGTCTTTAAGGATGCTTCTCTCATGACGCTATAAACATTCCTGCTGCTAACTAGCCACCTTATTTTTTTCTAACTATATTTGTGGGGTTTGTGTGCATTAATATACTAATGTCTTGTATTATTTTCTTGAGCAATTCTCATTCTTGAGAATGGCAGGCACTTTTACTGTTTTGTGTTTGATTAAACTTAATGCATTTAGTAGTTCTGTGGTACAGATCACAACTGAGAATCCAAGCAGGTGTGATGATGTCCGTGTCCATGTTATTATCAACAGAACCAGACTTCTAGAGAGTGCAGAATGAGATAAAGCACCTCTTACCTCCAAGTTAATGGTCCTAATGCTGTCTATTTAATAGTTGCCTATCAGACTGTGGTTGTAGACATGTCTTTATGTTGTATTAGGTGACATAATGAAGTCACTAAATTCTGTTTTATAAAACACATATATGTAGTAGGTAAAAAAGGCACCATGGAGTTGAAGTTTAATATATGCAGAGAACCTTGTTTTCCACTGTCACACATGCTTCCGTCTTTCCCCTTTGTGTTGGTAGAAGTATTTTTTTTGCCTCTGACAGGTGCTGTTTCAGTGCCCTCCCCAGCTAAACCTACCTGCAGAAAACAGGCCAAAATAGTATCAGCAGCAGCAGGTTTATCAAACTACCCCATATCATTCTCATGGTCCTGCTGTGACTCCTGGAGCAAAGCATTTAGGCAAGTACAGGTGTCCTGCTGATTCCCTGCTATGGGGTGGCTGCTCCCTGCTGCTCTCTCCTTCTACCCAGCTTCCTGTTGATAGGAAGCCTGTCCTGTAGAGCAGGTGTGAGACTCCTGCCCAATCCACCCACATTCCTGGGCTACCAGGGACAAGCCATACAGCTGGTAAGACTCAGTGAGAGGACATTTCCCTGCACCTGCCCACCTTGAGGGCCTGTGCTATCTATATATGAAGGTCGTGGATTTGTGCATGGACCCTTAGGCTAGTACTGCAAAAAAACTGGCACTAAGCATTATTCTGGCTAGTTTACCCCAAAAGGTGCCATTCCACATCAGTTTACACAGTGCCCATCTTCAGGCTGTATTCACACTGCTGTGTGAATAACAGGGAAGACTAAAAAGAAACAGGCACTCCATGTACATTCTCAGTCCTCATCCTAAATGCTCACAGCTCTGTTGGAGAAACCATATACATGAATGTGTTTGTACCTTTTGATGCATCAGGCAAAAAAAAAAAAAGAAAAAAAAAATCTCTTTTATCTCTAGGAATGCTAACAGTTTCTGTCCATCTATGAACATAACAAATACTTGCTTTGAAATTAAGTCTGTGAGCTGAATATTAATGAAATACTAAAAAATGGCTAGCGTTTAGTCTGCAGTGTAAATGTGAAACAATGAAAAATTAAACCATCCCCCCAGTGAGAGACTTCTCTGCACAGGGCCAAGCATCCTACTCCTTCCAAGGTCACTGAAGGGGCCAGCCCTGGCACATGGAGCCTCTGTAAATGTTCTATCTGCTATTGCAGCCTCTGTAAAGATATAAATGTTACACAGCAAGGACAGCTGCTGGCCTCATCCCTTGAACATACAGGAGATAATGCAATTGAGTTTGCTCTTGGCCAAGGAAGGTCTGGCTCAATGCTTTAGATAGAAATGTGGATGAGAGGTTTGACACCAATTTAACACCTAGAATTCTAGAGTAGGCTCTAGCCTCTATCTTGCTGCATTCCTACAGATTTCCCTGCAGTGCCCCAGCGTGCAAGCCTTGATGGCTGCAGTGCTGTGAGAATGCTGCAGCCTCTCCTGCTTATAAATGTCTCTCAGGTTGCAACTTTGAAAAGACAAACTCATTCCACTGACAACTTCTTCCTTTGTTCAGGATTACCATTTTCTTCCACCAAAGCCTTCCCTTGCCAGTCAACAGGAGTAATGGAGCTGAGACCTCTGCTGTGACTCACAGTGCTTTAAGCTGTACCAAATATCTGCCTTATAGGAAGGCAGATCTGTTTCAAATTCCCATAGAAGAACAATACTATTATTATTGCTAATTAATAGTAGGCAAGGACACAAACCCATTCCAGATCAAATTAAGTTCCAATCAAAAAAGTCAGCTGTGATTTCTAATTGATTGCATTTTAAAATCAATCAGTCGGGTTGTGTATGTTTTTTTCACAAGATTCAACAGCTTACTAGTGCTTGTCTTTTTAGGGGGACTGAAATTCAAGCAGGACTGTGCAGCTTTCTTTTTTTTAAATGGCATTGACTTTTTAAATAGAAGATCCATTTTAATTAAAATTTTACAGTGAGGTTTGTCAAGATCATGTTCCTCTGGAAGTTTATTATGAAACTATGTGGAAAAAAGATGCTCTATGTGCTTACTCTCTCCCAAAAGGCCAGATGGAGTTAAAATGAACCTCTGCGCCTGCTAGCATATACAGACCCCATGGGCCTCCTAAATTCCTGCTCAGCCAAGGCTGCTTCACACCGAGAAAAGAAAATATCATCACCTCTCTTCATAATGGCAGATTAAGTTTTCCCTGGTTCCCCCTCTTTGAGAATCAGGCTCCAACATAACATTTATGGGTGCTAAAGAGCCAAGAGGGTTGGTGAAGTTTTAAAGCAATAACATCCGCACTCCAGTCAAATGGGGCATGATACAGTTGAGTTTTTTCATTCCCATCCCTTCTGTGTGTTATATTAATAGTTTAATTTAGTGCTTCTGGCTTTCCTCTTGCCCATCTTTCAGAGAATTGTTGAATAGCTGTTATCTGCAATTGGTTATGAACAATCAGAATTAGGAGGAGGGACAGTCTATGGAGCACCTTGATTCAGACTGTGACATTTAAACTCTTGGGAAGTTACAATAGTGTAACTAATGATATTGGAGTTAAATCTTTGATGCTACAGGGGAAAGCTGTTAGAAAAGTCTAAGTCTCCAAATTCCTGGGCTCTGGGTAGATCATGACTGCATTTCAAAAGGAGGTTAGTAAGGAAAGAATGTAATGTGGACTAAGCACTCTGTACTATGAAGGATGAATGAAGGAATCCCAAATGATAACTATCATGGATCAATGGAAGTCAATACAATGTGACATACAAAAGCCATGCAGGTAAACATGTCACTGAGTGAACCTTTGGAAAAACAGGTCAATACTGAGTCAATATTTCATCTATATGGAATAACCATAAAAATGATGGGGTTCAGTATCAGAATACAAAAATTTTGGTTAAAGACACATTATATTAGTAAAGAAACTCCAAACAAACAAGTCTACATTTCATTGAGACTGAAAAATCACATTTATGTCTTGGGCAGAACCAATATCAAACCCTTTGGGACTTGAATGGAAAGAGTGTCTTACACTGGTGTGTACAATAACAGAGAGGTCACATTACCTGGGAACCGGGACAGATGTCCCTGTCTACAATGTACATTATTTTTTCCTATCATTATTTTTCATGTTGCCAAAGCACAGTTAAAGCTGCTGGAGAATCAATGTATATGTCCTTCTTGCTATTTCCTTTTAAATAGGAGGAAGGGCAGAAACTGGCTGTGTTGTGTTACGTTCCAGTGTTCCTAACCAGCTGACCTGTCTCTGCTGTGAGTTGAAGGCCATGCTCCTGAGGGACACTACAGTACAGACATTCTGTAACTTCAGTGCTTCAGTGTAGCTCCGAGACTGACCCTCCACAATGTGATTTTCCTCTCTGAAGAGCATACTTGTCAGTCAATAATTGCTCTTCTCAATCCTTTCTTTTAGGAGAAGTGGAAAACTCATTATATTCTTCTTGCACTCTCTATGTTTTCTTTAACTAAATTATATTCGCCACTCTAAAAGACCTATTGATTAATTTAATAGATCTTTTGCTCCTTCTACAGATTAACACCTTACTTTTTATCTTACTTTTTTGCATTCTTCACTTCAGTCTATTTAAGCACTCTGAAAGCTTTATAGAATTTTTTAAACTCTTCATTCTTTTGTCCCTTATGTATCACCCTGGGCAGGGGTGAAATCACACAAGCACTCAGCAACTACCAGCCACAAACAAGCCCCTTCCCCCCCTGGAGGGGTGTCTGATGCAAAGATGACAAGTGCCAAAAGCTCTTGTCACTCAGAAAACTGACATCAGGATCCCTGGGCTAAAAGTTTGACTCCAAACCCCAATGGGGCTGAATAGGAATAAATAAAATTTTCCTTTCTTCTTTAGCAGAAAAAATTCTGACTCCGCTTAGCTCTCATCTCTGCTTTGGCTATAGCCTTGGGAAGTCAGTCTGGGCGTGAAGCTGCAACAAAACCTGAGGACTTTCAGCAGAGGCAAGAGGAAGACAACTAATATACGAGAGTGATAATGTGTTGAGTGCAGTGTTGGGGTAGGAAAAGCAGGATGCAGTGCATAACGATACAAGTATCACCTCAGTCAGTGCCCTTAATGTCAAAAGCCTCACCAAACAATTTCACAGAGACAGAAATCTTGCTTCAGGGCCACATTCTGGAAAGTCACTTTGCTCCAGATATTAGTCTTAAACCATGACCTCTCAGTGTGCACTCTTCCCTTTGAACTGAATATTTAAGCTTTCTCACAAATTTCCCATCTGCATAGAGCAATTTGTTTGTTGATGCATAGACATGATTGACATAATTCGACAATCTGGCTTATTAGCTCTCTTTGTAACTATGTAAAGCACTGACAATGATTATCCCAGTTGACTGAGGACATGCTTCCTGTGACACTGTAAACAAATGTAGCAAAGGAGGCTTTTTTCCAAATGATTGCTCCAACCCCCTAATGAGACTGCTAACTTATTTCATCAGGGTTGCACTACACCAAGTGTCTTAATGAATCCCCAAGCCACAGAGCTCCGTTTCCTGAGCCTGAGGTACAGCAGCTAGAATTGTATGCCTATGAACTTTTCTCCTGTCTTCAGCTGCATGCTGCATTATAACGGACCTATTTATTATACTGCCTGCAAAAAGACATTTATTTGAAAAAAAAAAAGTATTTCGGAGACTTAGTTTCAAAACCTACCAAACTCCTTAGAGGAGTGCTTCTTCCTATAAATCACTGCCTCTTAATGGAAAGAACATGATGAAAGAATGAGTAATGGTAGGTAAAAAAAATAAGGATAAATCAACCTGATCATTAACCTGCTCGAACAGTAAATTCTCTGTGCTCTGAAGGCCAGGATTTAAGACAGTTCCTCTAAATCAAAGGATTCTTATGAATCCTGTTCTGCAGCTCCCTTCTATAAGTTATGTTTGTGTAGTCAATGACCATGTGTAGGGGATGTTTCTCAGGTGTTCATAAATATCAGCACTGATTTATTTGGAGAAAATAACACATGATGTTCCCAGGAAAAAATCATTACTTTAGTTTTGGTGCATCTAATTACAATAAGTCTATCATACTCACAATCTCCCCTAACTATCCAGGGAATTGACGGAGTTTAACAATGAAGAAGAGAGTGCTCCAGTGTCCAATTAAGGTTTTCTTTGAGGATTAATAAATCACGTCTCATCAGCCCCACTGACCCAGAGGTATTAATCTTCACCTTATCACTCTAATCCTAAAGCAAAATTCTGCAGATCAAGAGTAGCAGAATGGTTAAGTTAATTGTTCCATTAGGCTGATGAAGTCTTTATACCCATATCCAATAATACACTATTCTCTGAGCATGTTTAGATGCTCTGTTACAGAGCAGAAAACAAACAGCAAAAACATCTGCCACAGCTATTTGGAATAGGTGACCAGTAGCTTGGACTCTGCTCCATACTCAGCTCTTTTGCTATAACTGGGCTGCATTCACATAGTGGAACTGAGAAGATGAGAAACAGTCAAGAGAGGTTTTAGCACATCTAAATGCTGTTGCAAAAGGAAATGAATTATGTAGTCAATAATGGAAAGAAGACTTAACAGTTATCTGCCCTGTAAACAATACCCTTGATTAGAAGACATAAAAAATACTGTTTTATTTAAGGGCAAGGATCCAGATATTTCACTACAAAGAGTTTTTCTCACTGACAAGTCTAAAGTAATCATGGAGAGTGTGGCAAATTGAGTTAAAATATGCTCCTAAGCACTACAATAAATTAGAAATCACATTTTAACTTGTTTCCAGCCTACATTTATTTGCTCTTGTTTCTAAGTAATCAGGCAGGTTAAATTCTTTTGGCATGAACACTCACAAAAAGTACTGAGCTTACATTAAAAATCCATTTCATAACCATTGCTTTTCAAACAGTTCCTTCTCCTGATCTGAGTTAAGCAGGAAAGAAAATGGCAATTGATACCTTTCAGGGTCACATACTTCTGTGCCACTGAACAAAGGGAGAGAGAGGGAGAGACATGGGATCAAAGCCAGAATAATTTCATGGGGGAAAGGAAAGAGAGCTGGATTTCTAAAGGCTTTTGAATGCGTGATCTATATTCCTGTTCGCACAATATTTCCTTCCATATATCTGTCTCCTTCTAAACAAAACACAAAACTCTGCTTTACCTCTCCCCACTCTGTCACACCCGTGAAGCAATGGGACTCAGACTCTTCCCTCTTTCAGGTATATGGCTAAGGATTTTGTGCTGAATTCAAGAGGACAGAAGCATCTCCTTGAAAGTGTTAAAGAAGGTTCAAGTGTTGGGTTAGAGACAGGAAAATGAGTAATGTTTTTTCCTTTCTTTCTCTTTTCTCTAAAATGTGAGTCACATATTATGTTATTTTCTGAAACTCATGCAAAGCCTCTTATTTTACACTCTGAATTCACCCCTGAATGTATCACCTGAGGAAACAAAGAAAACATTAAACAACAGATTTATTTATGTTGCTCGTCACAGAGATTTCTCAGAGAAAGTGGACAACCACTATTTCATCCTCTTTTTTGCATATTGGCAATATTTCAAATAGATTAATCTAAAAATAAAAACAGATAAGCTATTATCATGTCTACCCTGTGTCCTGTGCTGAGAAATAGAACATATCATTATACTGACTTCAAAGCATTTAATCTGTAAAAAAGACAAGTGACTTACACATGAAAGTGTGCATCTTATAAAGCCCCTAGATGAGATCATTTAAATGATTAATTTAACCAATACAGTTTTGAGATAAATTGATTTTCCTCTTTTCCCCTACTTATCTTCCTCTATCCCGTTAAACAATTTAGCATTTAACAAAATACTACCAGGCATAGAGCATTCCCAAGGTTACTCTACTAACCCTCCTTCAAGACCCCCATTGAAATCCTCTTCTAGTATAAGACCATGAACAAAACAAAATTAATCCTCCCTTGCCCTCCAGCCTAAGAGGATTCAAACTCACATATCTCACCTCCCAAGAGAATTGCAACCTCTTCATCTGTGTGCTGGTGTCTTTATGTATGCACATGCATACGCCAGTATCCAGAGACAGAGAGATGGACAGTGCTCCTGAGAAAGCTCTTTTGTTTTACATTAAATAATTAAGGATTCCTTGGACCAGAGAGCAGGACAGAGCATGACCATAGGGCAGCAATTAGGGCACTCAGCTGGGAAAGAGACCTGTTTTCTGCTCTTTGCTTCAAAGACTGCTTGTCATTTAAACCAGTGACTGCTCTGAGTTCTTCAGTCTGCCGTGCCTGGTGAAGCGTGTGAGCCCTCACCTTCCAGGTGACTGGTTAGGTGAATCAGCAGGACTCCCAGGAGAAGAGATCTTCCCTTGTTTGCTGCAGCCTGTGTCTGCATTGGGGCAGCTTCTGGTACTGAGCTTCTGCCAGGTCATCATGTGGTCAGGTCACTGCCATGACAATTACCCCAAAAAGCCAAATAACATCTTAGAAAGCTCAGGCAGAACTCAGCAACAACTGTTGCTTTTATGCTGTACTGGTGTTAGACTAGCTTCTCTTGGGTTGGAGGAGATGCCAGAATTGTGACAGTGCTTTTCTTTGGGCAGGCTTAAAGAAAAGTGGTGGCACCTCAGAGTCCTAGTGTAACCCAAATATTCCCAGTCCCTAAAGCTGAATTCTCACACAAGGCAACTCTTCACCCATTTTCCTAGTCATGCTGGTTCACAGAGGTGCCTTCAGAACATGTCTGAGGCTGTGGTTAATTATTGCTAACAAGTAGGTCACTCAGTTAGGTTATCAAGATTCAAGTCCTTGCTCCAGAACAAATAATCAATCACATTGGGTGAATGAATGAATGAAAGAAATATCAAGGAAAAATGCAAAATAACATTGTGTCTGATTCTTAAAATACAGCAAGAAGGCTTGACACCAATCAGTAGGGCAGGGTTTACAGTCAAGGATGTCAAGAGAAACAGAATGTTTGTCTGGCCAGAGGCAGAAGCTCCTTTCCCATTAATTTCATTCCTAATTTGTACAGGTGGCTCCTGCACAATTCCAAGGTGGAGCACCCCACTAGGGAATTGGGAGTCCAGGAGATGATAGCTAAATCTTCTGCATGTCAGTATCTATCTTCCATATGCCAGAGCATCTAAGTGGGTGTAACTTACAGCCCCTCTCCTGTTTAATTCTTATGATGTACAGAAGAAGTAGGTGTTTCCAAAGTTCACTGAAGTCACTCATTGTATTCAGTTGCCATGCCGAGAACAGAGAAGTGTGAGACAGCACTGGAAATTGTGGTGTCAACAAAATAAAATCATTTACACAGAGAACATTATTGTGAGACAAGTAAAACGTTTGGAAAGTAGTTAATGTCAGATAGCTCCCATTCATACATTTTTAAAACAGATTTATAAAATGCATCCATTTCGTAAGTTTTCTGCCTTTCATATTTCTTGTTAGTTTCTTCTATTATGGAATTCCACTGAGTGACTATCTCTGCACATTATGTACAGAACATAGCAGAGCAGTGGAATAGTTTTATATCTTCTGTTTCCCTCTGCCTGAATTATAATAATAATAAATCTGAATGGTTATAACACAAAATTGAAAGCAAGCTGCCCGACAAACCAGGCAGAACACATGAACAACATCAGTATTGCCTTACTTTCCAGATTTGTGACAAATTACATCTCATTTATACAAAAGATGTTATTACCTTTGTGTTTCTTCAAACAACAACAAAAAAATTACTACATTATGGTTCTCATTCTGTTTGGCAAGAAAATGTTAAAAAAAAAAAAAAATAAAAGGATCAAAGACCTGTCTGAGATGATGAAAAATAAAGTGTGAGCTGCATGTACACCTCTCACTGAACAACTTTCAGTTCATCAGCCCAGGCATCCGTTTATAACTCAGTTGCAGCCTTTAAAAGAAGGTCAAATTCAATTTGCTTAAGTCTTAAAAATTAACTCCTATTTTAATCAGCTGATCCTCAGCAACATGAAATTGATAGGAGCATTTCCACACACTTAATGTGTTTGGAGTTGCACTTTTGATTTGCCACCACATTTTGCTAGTTTGGGACACCTTTTTTGCCAGTAGCTGGAACACTGCCATTTTGCGTACTTGGTCTGGTTCCCTCTCCAAGTTAGAATTTAATTTCTCTGTTTATTTATTTTCAGTTTGAAATAGTTCTTTTGTCAACCCAGGAAAGACACAGTTGAGGTGATGATTTCTTGTGGGTAGATATAGAGACGGGAGAAATGTTTGTCTTTCATGGAGAGAGGCTTTGCAGAGATTGATGAATGAAGAGAGCCACTGCCATAAACGGAGAAATGTTTATTCTGCCCAGGAAGTAAAGCTAGGAGCTGTGGAAGTATTCAAAGACCTTGAAAGTGCCAATAAAGTAACAAAACATCTCACAAACTGACTCCACGCTAAATACAACCCTCCCTTGTGGATTGCTCCTCATCCCTAGAAGATCAGAGCCACAATGGGCTGTCTGCCACATCCTCTTGCCACCTCTAATTGAGGTGTAAGCAATTAGCTGCCAGATTTGGTGGCACAGATTGAGAAAAGATTGACAAAAACTCCTTCTCTGTAGCCAAGATAAAGACCTGAAAGGATATTACTTGCTAAGAGTTAACAAGGTAGAAATTTTAGTTAAAAGAGCCCGGTTGCAGTCTCTAACCTAATAGAAAAAGCTATAGCATTGATTTTGAGCACAGCAGTTATTACCATTTGCATCTGATTCTTCAGGGGAGAAAACATAGGCAACTGCTGGCTGTATTTTCCTAAACTGCTTTGTATATCCCTCACTAAGCACAGTGTGAAGTCAACAAATAATGTATTTGGATTACCCTTCGGGATCACCCATTTCTCTTCTGCTAGCCTTCACTTGAAACAGAGAGACTCTTGTAGGTCTTCTATCTGCAAACTCCCTCTTTCTAAAGTGAAACTCTTACCAGGTCTACTCCAGCTGAGTGCACACCCCTTGAGGTACAACAGGATTCCCTTTCTACCCTTTCTTTGTCCTTGTCTCTCACTGAGTATAATTTATATTGCTACACAGATCTATTGCAGCAAAGATTTAAAAACAAAAAAATTGGTCTACTCCACAAGTATTAGACTGCAAGCTCAGCTCAGCAAATTTATCTTCTCTAAGATTTGATTTCTTCTCTGTCATTTCTTTTACTTCACCTAACAATTTTCTCAAAAAACCAAATTTTGTCAACACAGCTGCTCTCAGCATGCTGTCCATATTACCTCAGTAGAAGAAGTAAATTTGGTGTCTGGACATATGTAGTCTTGTGGAGAAGGATCTTACTTCACTTACTGACAAGCCTAGTGGTATAGCTAACACCATTTCCCAAGTGGGGTGGCCTTGCTTTAAAAAAAAGAGAAGAAGAAAAAGAAAAAAAATCAATATTGACTCTTGACACATTTTCATTTACATTACTGCATGGCTTTCAGTCTGGGCACAAATCAATAAGCAGCTTTTAACACTGCTCAACTAGTTTGTTCTATGTAAAAGAAGAGAGATTTGCCTCAAGTGGCTTGTTTTTCCCCTTTGAGCTCCAGGCAGTCTCTCCTCCACGAACAGTGTGTGATTCTCCGAAATGAAGTTTATTTGACTGCTCTTTCTGTGACTGATCAGAAGAGCTTGAACTGTAATATTAATCACACAACATTTTCTTCGTCACTACTTACAGTCAATTGACTTTGTACTTAGTGACAGCGTCTCAAGCAGCCAACTCGATGTACCAGAGGGCAAGAAGTCAATAGAAGGAAGAACGATTTAGTTTCAAAACACACAGAACACAGCCTGTGGAGCCACTGACACACATACATCGGGCACTTCATCACACTGCAGGTGTGCTGATGTCGCATGTTTTTATTTGCATGATGAAGGCATCCTCACCACCTTTTGTTCAGTAGGCCTCCTCAGCTAACTACAGCTTTTCCTTCAACCTCACGGTTACACAGATGGTGTAGGGACCAAGTAGTTTCTCCAAATTGCACTGGATTCAGCAACTATTTAGTTTCAATTTAACTCTCTATATATTTCACCAGAGAACTGACCCATGAAGTAGCCACCTTCTGCCTCAGATATCCTGATGACTGTTATTCAAATGCCAGGTATATGTCATGTTAATAATACTACCCATATGCTAAACAAATACCAATTTGCCCAAGGCACCATTAATGACATTTTAATAGCCACTTGCTTACAGTGGGTCTTCTAAAACCACATCATCACATATTGATTTTTGAATATATCGGAGAGGGAGTACAGATGCCCAGGAGGTACAACATTATCAGTTTTGTTTCCTAGAGTCTCAGCATACTACCTCAGAGAATTTTTAGCTCATGAAACCTCCACAGAAGTTTTCACACTAAAGAAGTGCATGCAACATTGAAAACAAGAGCCTAGAGGATTCATTTATTGCATGCGATTCCTTAGAAATGTTCTTTGCTAGAAGCAGGCTCTGTGTGAAGTCCAACACACCATAAAATGGGCAATCACGTCTTTTCTATGGCACATTTAGACATGCATGACCAGAGCCTTCCCACTTGTGTAAAGCAGCTCGTTGGCTGCCTTCGTTGCTTTCATGGGGATTCTCCTTAAATAAAATGGATTCCTCAGTAGTGTGGAATTGATGTAACACCAAGAAAAATGTTGTCTCCCCTTCTCTGGGCTTTTGTGGATTAGGACTCTAACTTTCTACGCACATAGATACACGTAATATTAAAATAATGTATAGTAAATGAGTACATGCTCATACTAAATATGTTTGCTATCACTTTATTAAGCAAAAATACTGGTTTATTTTCTATGAATGAACTAAAGTTTACCCAAGACTGTTTTTGGTGGATAAAATTAGTATCATTTGGATGAAACACACAGAGGATATTTTAGACAGATTTTGCTGGTTATTAATTTTTAAAAATTTCCATAGACTGGACCAGAGCTGCATGAAATAGTTGTCAGAATTAGATGTGCAAATAAATTTTGATTTAAACATCCAAGTTTTCTTGACACTTATCTCTTACTAGATTAGAGTTACAGGAAAATATGTGTTTCCCAGTGGAAAAGAGTACTGTCATAGTCAGAATAAAAAAGGACTTTCAAGGACACTCACAGAGATCAGTCAAACAAGACAAGGCTTTCTTTAATTCTGTATTCTTATTCTATTTGGAGGGGATTCAAATCAAATCAGTAAAGGAAAGAGTAAAATTAACTCTCTATTCAAATGCATCCAAACATTAATCTGGAAATCAATTCTGTATACTACCAATTTTGCACAACACTTTAGCCCTCAGTTCCTGATGCAAATACAGCAACCACTTGTTCTCAAGTTTATCCCCTGACATTTGCAAAAGAGTAGGCAAAACTAAATTAATTGCTCAATTAGGAAGCATAAAATTGTATTTCTTGTGGAACGGATCCATTTCATTACTGTTTGCACTCCGTGTACCAGTACCGAATACATAAGGCTTGTATTACTACTCACCAAAAAGCCCATTAAATGCCAAGTCCACAAGCACACTCCAGCTGATCTATACTGCTCCACCAGTGGGAACTGAGGTAAATTACCCCAGTATGGTGTGATGGGCTGTCACCCAGAGGCTATGAATGTAGGCTGTGCACAGCCACAGCAGGCAGCTCCATGGAGCCACAGCGGGGTGAAGGATGAGGGCAGGATTGCTGAGAAGTCAGCTCTGTCCCTATCAGATGACAAACAGTGGGCACACCAGAAAGGCTGCAGTCAGGCTGCCCAGCTGCCCCTACCCCTCTTCTAAAATTCATCCACTACTTAGCTGCAAAATGTGAGCAGTACCTTCATCCCCAAATTTGTAACAGATATAAAATTTCACACCCACCATAAGAATACTTGCAGCTCCTGATTTCTTTTGTAGATCTCTGATACCATGTGCTTTCAAAATTCATTCTGAATACTTACTACACCAAGTAAAAATGGGCAATATATAGCAGTTGATATAATCATAAGAAAATCTGAGGTCTAAGATGAAAGGTCACTTGAATAACCTTAAATCTGACTTTCCTGTCAATTAAATAGTCTCATCCTAATTACTGAGACTGCCAGTGAAGATATTACACCAGGATAGAGGACCTTACCATTATCATTTCCCCATTGTATAGAGGCACAGGTGGGAGGGAGATTGACTTGAAGCATCTTGTCTGAGTTCATCCATCAGAACAATGACAAAGAGATCACAGAGCTAGCCATGCCTCATTTTCCACTAGATCTGTGAGAAAATCCCTAACTCTGGATCTGAAAGATCACTGGGAGAGCTGAGGGAAGTGATGGATACATGGAGCTGGGTGTAGAGGATAGAGAGAGAGACTAGAACTGCCTTTGTGAATCCTGCAGCTCTATTGGATTAAGAAGAGCATGACAGACTGTTTCAGCTCTGACTGTTCCAGTTTAACTGTACAGTCTAGCAGAGATAACACTAGGCAGGGTTTCAGTGGCCTTGGGGTGAAAATAAATTGTTCTAAACCTCTTGTAACAGAGCCTAGCACTCCTTCCTAGAGACCACACCATTGAAGGGCAGCGTATGTTTAAGTGGACAGTCAGAGTTCAAACATATGCAGTCATGCTGGTATTTCACAAAGGACTCCATTTGGAATGAAAAATAAAATGAATATAAGGCCATGGGAATTTTTCACCATCTGTGATAATAACTCAGAAAAAGCTTGGCATGCAATCTGCAAAAGATAATTCTCTTTTGGGGATGCAATTCCAGGATTTATTTCCAGGATTCAAGTATTACTTTTTTTTAACACCTTATGATCATTCATGGAGGCAAATGATTTCTGTGCAAGGCGCAACTCCTTGAATGAGTTGCTAATTGGTGTAAAACATTTGGCACAATGTATTTGGTCCAATACTTGCAAAAGACCAGATCCGGTGCCATACTTAAGCTGATTTCCAATACGATACTCCACTATAGGTTGTCCAGTTCTTTCATATTACATTTTCTGAAATCAGAGATTAAAGGCTGATGTGACACAAAATAAATATCATCAACTGGTTTTCTGAGTTTTTGTTTTACACCTGTTTACATGCACAAGAGTTTCATAACTCTTAAGCAACAAATCTGTGCAGGTGTACCTGAATTAGGATTATCAAAATTACATTGTTAAAAATCCCAGAAATTGCCATTAGGAACAGGGATATTACCAGACTAAGCCAAGGTGACAGCTTGCCTAGGTAGTGGTTGACTTTCTGTGGTCAGGGTAGAGCTGTGCTGTGGCAGGTTGGAAAGTTCAGCCCAAGTCTGGACCAGCGTCCGAAGTGCCCAATAAAACCCACCCCTGGTACATCCTTCTCCCTGATGCCACTGCCCCTTCATAGGGTGTGCCTGGCCCAGTGCTAACTCTGCTGCTTCCAGGCACACAGGGTAAGACCCCTTTTCTCAGGACTGTTCTTTCCCCCTATACTGAGAGAATCTCAGAAAGTTATTCCTAGCAGTTTCCATGGGAGACAAAAGTCTGCTGGCTCTTTCCTTCTGCCTACTTCTCTCACTCCCTGGAACTGACTAGCACAAAATGAGTAAGAAACAACACGGTGAAATATAATCAAAATGTTCATTTGTAGATGAACTTGCTTAATGGGGAAGTTATTTCCTGATCCTCTCAGCCAGTGATTGGGTTGTGCTCAGGATATGGTACTTTTCTGCTTGCATTATTTAAAATTCTGGTGTCAAGTTTAATCCTATTCAGTTTGTGTCCTCAATCATTTCTTCTGACAGCAAGATCCATTGGCTAATCATTTATTCCTGAGTCGGTTGGGGCTTGCAACACACTGGTTATTAATCAGATCAGGTTTTGTATTCATTAACGGTGAAATGCAGCTGAAAAAGCATTCCCCTGCCTCAACCAGACTAATTCCAGCACAAATGTGAATGTGGATTGAAATGAAAGCCCCACAGAGCTGAGAAATTCTGGCCTCAGTGGGAACATCAGAGAACCCAGGACAAAATCCTGCTCATGACTCATGCTCTGCTTTGGCTTTGTCTGAAGTTCAGAATTGCAACAACTCTGATCCTGAGACCATAGAATGCAAGGGCAATCAAGATACAGCTAGAAGAAAAGTATTTGGGGAACATCTTCTTTTCCATTCTTTACTGTCATTAAACAAATCTCATCTTTCAAATTTTACTTTGTATTTGTGTTAGAAACTGGAACACTTTGTGTGAAGCCGTGGGCACTTTAAGGCTTAGGCAACGTTGGACAGTTTTGTTGGCCTGGGTGTCTGGTTCTCATCACTGGTGTCTGGCACTTGTTCCTCTCCAGCCAGGCTGGCACAGCACCAGCGTGGAAGTGTCTGCCTATTTATATTTATAATCCTGGCCCAGGCACACAATGGCAAGCAGGGCCACATGAGTGTTACAGGCAGGGACATAAATAGGTAAGGACATGCAAAGGTACCAGTGAATGTTGCACACCCTGTGTCTGCTGTGATATCTAAGTCCTTTGATCTCAAGTAAAACTTAGAAAGTGAAATAAGGATAACAAACATCCCAGCATACATGCCCAGCAATGTAAACATCTATAAGTGGAACATATTGGGGTAATATTTAACCTACTTTTATGTAGAAAGAGTTTTTAAAAGACACAATTAACTGAATTCTGCATTGATTTGCAACAATTAAAAGTCTAATGCTGATGAACAAGTCTCTGTAGTACAGTGACAAAATTGCAATGGCATCTCTTCAGAGTCCAGGAGCTAATATCAATAGCTTTATTTCTTTTATGCTTCTCAGGAGGACGAGATTAGGAGAACAATTTTCCTGCCACAAAGAGTATTAAGAATTACTGAGCACAATATTGCATCTTTATGCTGCTTAAAAACATTTTAAATAGTCCTCTGGAGATAAAATTTAAGGGAGATGGATTTTCCACAAAAAGCTGCACGTGCTTACTTGTCTTTACATAAGCATTTCTCCTGGTATATCCACAACACTCACATGCACAACCTCACATGTCACTGGAGGCACAATTTCTTCATGCTAAAGGCCGATATTCCACCATGTGGTAACACTACAAAGCAGAATGCACATGATGCCAAGAAATGTGAAAGCCATGAAGTGTCATTGCTATTGCACTATCCATCACAACATTGGGATTGGTAAATTAAGAAGTCCATAGCCTGCTCTCTAGAAGAGCCTGCCTTAAAAGAAGTTTGAAACCTGAAGGCTAAATACCCTTTAAATCAGGGTGACCACATCTGTTTTGCTTACAACCTCCTGAACGGTGCTGGAATGTTGGCTTAGGGAATTCTAGGTGGCATGAACCCAAGTGCATGTCAGGGAGAATGCTCTCTGTTAGTGAACAACCACAGGACAGTGTTTTAACCTCTATCCTGGCACTGTCTTACTGCTGCGGGTGCAGTCCTTGGCACTTGTGATCCTGAGAGAGGATTTAAAGTGAGCTAAACTTCTTGGACCTGTACTGAGATCAGATTATCTAGGGGGTGGGACAGGTGCAAGAAAGAAAAAGAAATGGGCACTTAATCCAAATCTCCACTAATTTCTTTCCTGAAGAAGTTACGTAATGATTACCAGGTACCACAACACTTTTATCACTTTTCGAAATTGATTTAGTGAAAGATTCATATTGCGTTGTCTGACACTAACTTTTACACAGGTGGTTGCTTGGTGTATGGGCATCAAGTACTTATATTCATCATATAAGCATAAATATACATAAAACAGATCATTTTGAAAAAAACAAGGCTATGGTTTTGCAGCACTACTGCAAAACCAAAATAAAATTTCTCCTGTCTTTAGCAGGCCTAGGAACAAACTTGTTGCAGATCATCAAATATATTCCTATAGCAAATAAATTTGTGAAAGTCAAGGATAATTTTAATTTAATTATTGAGTCGTATTCTAGGAGGGAAACATTAAAGTGACATGTTAGCTTGTGTTTTTTTCCATGCAGGCTTTCTCCTATCACTTTTTGATGAAGTGTCCAATTTAGTTTTGAAAAGCTCCAATCAGGAGATTTGCCTAGATGCTCCAGAGGGAGGTGCATTTGTGTCAGAATTACCTGCTGTTGTTCAGTTCTAGCTGCTGTCTCAATGCTGAGATGGATAATTTAAAAAAGTAAGATGCATATAAACCAGCTGTTTTACTAGGTATGTCCTAGTTCTTGTGCAATTACTGTTGTATCTGGCATTGTCACTGTTCATGCAGCCACTGATCACTTCAGGCAACAATTTTTTTGTCATCAATATTATGATTAGCTATTTACAGACTTGTGTGAATGTAGCCTTGTTGTGGAAAATATAGAATCAAGGAATCACAGAGTTGTTGAGTCATTTATGTTGGAAGAGACTTAGGATCATGGAGTCCAGCTGTCAATGCAGCACTGCCAAGTCTACCACTAAACCATGTCCCTAAGTGCCAGTCTACACATCTTTTAGATACCTCCAAGGATGATGACTCAGCCAGTTCTCTGGGAAGCCTGTTCCAATCCTTGACAACCCTTTCCATGAAGGATTTTCTGTAATATCCAATATAACCACCCACAGCACAACTTAAGGTCATTTTCTCTTGTCCTAACAAGGTATCATCCTTGTCTGTAGAATGATATGTGAGGGATCATTCCCTTCATATCGACAATAAACCTTACAAACTGAGCTCATCATGCTGAAGTTACCAGAGATAACTGGTAACTTCAGACTATCAGAGATACGTAGAAGAGACTGGGGGCTGTGGGCATGTCAGGACAATCTGCTGCAGAGGCTGCTGAGTGAAGGCTGGTTGCACGGGTGCCCAGAAGTGCTCCAGCTGCAGGGCCAGGGCACTGCCAGCACTGCCACAGCAGGTGGCAGCCTTCCCCTCAAGCAGAGCATGGGTACTGGAGGCAGCAAAAGCAGCTCCACCAGCAGCACCCTGTGCTATTTTCCTGCTTTACTTTTCCCTTGGTGCACAAGGGTGCCCCTTTCTTTTAACTGTCACAAGGAAAACAACTCTTCCAAGCAGGTTTACCGTGCTTTTTTTCCACAATAGTGCCTCAAATTTCTGTTTTCCTCCAAGCTCCTGAAACTAGGGTCAGAATTTGGAAATTTGCTCTGAAGAAATCAGGTGTCCAGTTTCTACTTTCCTTTCCTTAAGGTGCTGTCGCTCTCCATGAAAGCAAATGATCCCCCATCCTGCTATTGCTAGGATCTCAGTGAGTGCCAGGCTGTGCTGGCCTTGCAGCTGGAAGCTGAGGCTCATATGAGCCTCATATGAGTGCAGAATATAGCCCATAGCTTTGAATTTTTGGAAGACAGCCATTTTCTAGAAAAAATGTTTTGATGAATTAGTGCGTGGTGGGAGGGTGATATTAGGATTTGTAATGCATGAAATTCCCAGATTTTATTCTGTGAAAAGTAGAGAGGTCACAAAGGAAATCATATATGTACATATATACACACCTACATGAAGAAAATGTGTTTATATTTTAAAAATAATTGCTTGAAAAATTATATCTGCTTCTACTGAATTCTGGAGATACCTTATTCCAATTTCATATCAAGATCTGTTTCAAAAGTATTATTCAATGTGGCTATATAACATTTTTAGCAGGTAACAGTACTTAGGAACATAAGAAAAGGGTCCTATATTTGGGTTTATGTGAAAATTTCTGCTGAATTCCTGCTCAAATTTTTCAATATGCTCTATTTTCCTCTTAAACTGTCATACCATTTAAAATAGTAAATCATTAAAATATATATGTATTATTAGGAAATAAAGTCACAGAGTCAGCTTCTGCTAACAAAATTAAAAGACAGGTATTTTTACTTTCCTATCAGTCAGTTCATACTTAGTGCTTACCTTTTATCTTCTGCCCTCCCCCCCCAATCATTTTGCTCTGTGTTACCTGACACAACTTGTGCTTACACTAATTGAATACCTAAACCACAGTAAAAAATTTACATGCTGTAGGCTCTACCTTCCAAAAATACGAAATGACACTAGTTGAAATGATGATTGATGTGTAGACAAGAGAGAAAAGAAAGGTGTTTTAATTACAGGACAAGGAAACTTTGTTCTGATCTGGTAGAATCGTGACCATTTGGGTGGAACAGAGTATTTAGATAAAACATAGATAGGAAATAAGGTCCTTCTCTCAAAAATTTTGCATAAAAAATATTCTTCAGGTTTCGGCTCCATTTGAATTACACCTTCTGGCCATACAAGCATAAAATTGCTGTTTGTCTCAGTAAGAGCTGATTTTTCTCTCTCTATCCCACCTTCATCTTTTTACAGCACATATTCAGTGACTAATTTCTTTTATAAATCCTAATTTCCTAGATCCATGTGATTAAAGAGGAGAAACAGAATGAAAAAAACCCACCCCACTCAATGTGTCAGCAGCCAACTGACCAGCTTTAATGGCCGTGGAGAACAGCTTGCAAACATTATTGATGTGTTGTCCAAAAGATAAGCTCAAAGCTGATAGAAAGCCAATTTTTTTCCAGTATTTTTTAGCAAACCATGGTTTTTGTGGCCTAACTACATATCCAGGCTGACTGTGCTGAGTCCAAGCAAATCCAGTGGCAGAAGGCAGATATTGAGCCAGGTAGGACTGTGAAAGGCTTGTGGTGGTGCTTTAAATCTTCTTCCTTGGTGCTGGTGCCCAAGGGTACCTTTCCAGTGCACGTCTGAGAGACCACAGGACAGGAGATGCCTTTAGAAATAGCAGACCTTTGGAAGGCATCCCACAAAATACAAACCTGCAGAGCACTTGGGTCATTGCAATGCTGAGCAACACCACTTATCCTTTGTGTAACGTCAGCCAGTTTGATGTCTTGGGCTTCTTGCATCTTTTAAGGATGACTCAGGGAAATATAATTTCCCTCTTAGTTTTTTGTTGCCAGATCTGCAGTTTTAAGTAAATAAATTGGTAACAGCACCTGACATTATCAGCTTGCTAATGTAAGTTCTATCCTCTGGCACCAGTATTATCTTTGACCACTATATACTCTGACTGAAAAAAAAAGAAGTACAGAGCAGTATAAAATAAGATAAAAAGGGGAATAACAGAATAGGATGGACATTACCAGGGAAGGATGGTCACTGAATTTAAGATACTTTGTTAGGACTCAGAATGTCCAAGTGAGCTCCCCTTTTGCCTAATGAATATTTGCTGACAGGGAAGTGATTTAGAATAGCTGTGCCCCAGCACCATGTCTTAAAATATGTTCTGTCTCAATTTCATCTAATTAGATTCAAACTGTTCAAGCTAGGGGCTTCCTCTAGCTATGTACAGCGATTTACATGAAAAGATGTGTTGTACTGAGTGCATTGGCTACAGTAGTAAATTAAATAGTAAATGCACTAGTAAATTAAATAGTGACATCTATATTTTTAATGATATTATCTTCTAATAATGGTCACATGTGTCTTTAAATAATGCTTAACAGAGCAGTGTTGTCACAGTCCACAGAAATCATATATAAGATGTACTATTTTCATAAGGCTGTATAGCATAATACTTTTTCTTCCCTTTTGTTATACTTTTGTTACACTTTTGTTTTAATTATACTTTTTGGCATACAACTACATATTATATATATGTATAGAGTTGTATACTAAATTAAGAATATGAAACAATGCACCTTACATACAACCTCTTTTTTTTCTGTCTCAAGATGCAGAACTAGCTGTTTAGCCCTTATGCTTTCAGTATTTGTAAGACAGTGTCAGTTAATCTCATTCCAGGCTGTAAGCCAGGATAGTTAACTGCATGTTAGAATTTCTACATATGGTAGTTTCATATGTATGGTTTGATTTGAATTGTATTTTGCTGTTTAATATTATTAATCTAGTGAAAATTTTTCTGTCAACAAGATAGTGCTGGACATAAAAGGAATACATTTCTCCTTTTTTTTAAATAAGTCATTGACTTACACACAGTTATAAGAATTCTCTCTCTCTGACATGAATAAACCCAGAGCAGTTTCAAGGAAGGTGTTGTAAGAACTCCACATTGAACTTTGTGCAGTCATTTGGGGAAAGAATTGAAGTGATTTTCTGCCCCCTAAAAGCAGCTTCTGGTACTTCCAGCTACTTCTGAAAAGGACTGTGTAGTGGTATGAATTTGGTTAGCTCATCTCTTTTCTTTTGAGTCGGGGACAGGGGAAATAATGAATGACTAATCACTTCAGGTTACTGTTTTTTACACTGAGGCTATTACAGAACCAATTAAAAAAGTCATACAGAAAGCTATAGAGATGTGATTAGGTTATAATGCTAACACAGGGAATTGTGTATAGATAATTATTCTGCAGTACAGATAATTTCAACAAAGACTAATCAGAAGATATATCAAACACCTAACAATCACAATTTTGTCTGAATTCTTTTTAAATGTCATTTAAAAAGCTGCAGATATATTGTGACTTTTGAAACAAATATGCTGGGCTCTTTTCTTCCTTGCCTTGCACAACATTGCCACGCAGTTTTCACAGAAGCTCAGTTCTCACTACATTCCTACATTAATCACAGCTGGGTGTAATTCAAAGCAGCTTTGGACCTTCTCTAAATTCCACCAGCTGGTAACAGTTTTCTAGGGACTAACCCACAACTGCAGGGAGTAGAACACAGGCCATAGCTCAGCTGCTGAAGGGGATCACACCTCTGCATCGGGGGCTGCTGAGTGAGAGGCCAGCAGAAATAACACACTTGCAGCAGCCTGGGTGCAAAAGGGAAAATGACAGACTGTAAATTGATGTAGTGCTATGTCACTCTTTGTGTCTGATTTCTAGGAATGGAGAGAGGGCTGGAACAAACTTGCTTATACTGTTATTATTAAATATAGCCACTATGCTAACATCATATTTTGAAATGCAGAAGACAAGTGCTTGTCATATGTGACTCCTCCTGACCTCTTGCACTGTATCTCCTTCTCCCCTCCCTTGTCACCTCTCTCTTCTGAGTCTTCTCCTCTGCAGCTGTGCTCAGAATAGGTCCTGCCTCTCCCTGCCAGCAACACATATCTTATCTCAAAACATATGACTCAGTACGATGTCTCCTTCTCTTTTTCATTATTTATATCATGTGCCCTACACAAAGTCGTGCTCCTCAGTTCTGAAAACCCCAGTGCAATTCAATTCACATCAAATCAGCCAGTTTGTCAGCTTTTCCATCACCTAAAAGCTCTATATTCACTGCCTGACCTCCCTGAGCATATCTGCTACCTTCCTGCCTTCTGTCACATAAAAAACCCCAACACTGCTGCCATGGTACTTGCAAGGAATTGACGGATTTGATATATAAGTTGTCTGTCGTTTTCTCTTTCTTCAGTGTCTGCTGATTATTTAGCTGTTTTCTCTTAGCATGCTTGTTCCTCAGGGCAGAAACACTGCACAGAAAGCATTTAGCATGCATGGAGAAGTGCTTAAGTGATGACTACTAACTTCATTGTGTGGCTGCACAAAGCCAACAGTTATAGCTCCTGCTTTATTCCAAAATGCTTTTTTACATCAGCCCTTGAAAGGTCTCAAATAACAACATTTTCACAACAAACAATGCTCTGTGAAATAAAATCTTTCAAATAAAACCTTTTAAGAACTGCTTGTTAGGATCCATTAATCAGTGGACATATCCTGTGTAAAGACAAATTGAAAAGCTTCTTAGCACCTACCAAGCCCCTGTGAGCTCAACAAGGCTGCCACATCATGCTTCTTGAAGTGTCCAACTGGAAATCCTTTTCTGGCTGAGCACGAGCTGTAGTCTGAATGGCTTCTCAGGGTGATAAAAGTTGCAGCATGAAGTACAGTAGCAATTTAAAAAACACATAGAAAATGGCAGTCTTCTATCTTTCTAAGGTTATCTAAAAAGATAAATTCTAAATATAATTAAGCCTTGATTTGACCCGTATCATGGACTTTATCTTTTAGTAATTTTTTCGATCTTAATTATATTTAGCATTTATGCAAGTCTGTGTGATTTAAGATGCTGTGTGATATATGAGTTCAACAGAGTCCTCAGCTGAAGGACAAGTATTTTAGTGAATGCGAGACCTGACCCAAAGGCTATTTGCAGCAGTTTGTCATTTAGTACAGGGAAGGTTAGGTAGGTTACAGTGATATATGATCTCTCATGCTCTGGACCTAACAGCACAGTTGAGCTGCTCCTGTGACTTTCATTAACTGTGTGCAGCTCTTTTCATATACAGAGTAAACTGAAGATGTGACAACCCTTCTCCCCATGACTGAAAGAGAAGTGAAAACTTCTGATAAGTTTGGTCAGTCCATCAAAACTTCATGCTCAGTCCATGTAAGCCTGAATGCAAATTTCTGCTGAGTTTATTTTGCACTCATTCATATGCCATGGGGGAGTGAGGGGAAATCTTGGCGAGTGCTCCATGTGGAGCTCTGCCAACATGCTGCATTAAACAGTCACCCCAGTGCAGGAGCAGCCCAGGGAATGCCAGGGAAAAACAGCACCTGCAAGTGTTCTGCAAATGGCATGGGCAATGGAGGGGGTGGAGAAAGGATGTAAATGGGCAAAATATGATGAAAAATGGCTAGCAGCCACAGGCAGGCAAGACATATGGGCAAAGCTTTTCTGCTGAAGGGGACAAGTTAGTGGAACAATTCTTCTCTTCCTTTCATGTATACATAAGAATTAGAGCTGTTAAAATTCCAAAGAGCGAGAAATGACCATTTTTTCTAAACAAACAGTATTTTGAAAAATGTTGCTTTGTTTCACATTGTTGCCACTTTTCCCCTCAACATTTTCCATCAGAAGACTGACTAAAAAAGTAGAAAGAAAACCTGGAAGACAATTATATTTCTCTAGCCAGCTGGACAGGTACCAGCAAAACCAAATAAACAATCATATCAAGAGGCAGTTCATAATGTATTTTCTATTCGCATTTTCATCAATAATGCTCCTGGTTCATATTGAAAATCTTTTAAGTTGAAAAATTTCCAGCAAACTCTAAATCTAATGCTCAGGGCCTGATTCTCCCCGTAGGCTGGTGAAACTGTTTTGTGGAAATCAAGTTGCCTTGCATAAAACTAAGCTGAATGTTTGTTGTGTGCTACTGCATCAGTTTGGGGGTTAGTATATGAAATTCCTCAATAGTGGCAGACCTTTTAAAATGTCTTCCCATGTATGGCAACAAGACAAACAAATGTTCAGGTATGGATATGAGCAAAAAAGGAAGGAAATGCAAAATAATCCTTCTTTAATGGCAATTTTATGACTCTTCCTCACCCCCACCCTGCCAGGTAACAGCTGAAGAGGGAGACCAGCTTTCAGGAAAAAGCGAACACAGTCTCAAAGGGAGAAAAATTCTAAGAGCTATAAATTACAAAAATCAACAACAGGTTTACAGAAAGCCAAGATGTTTACAAACAAAATTTGTGTCCTTGATTTCCATTCAGTCCATAGTGGGAACAGGCTGTCCCCATCTGACCCTTGCCTAGCTAATGTCCACTTCCATAGCAGGGTTGGGTGGAATAAAGGAGGAAAACCATAAGACTTCTCCCATCCACACAATAACAGCCTCACAAAGGCAAGACTGAGAGTAGGATGATGGCAACAAATGGTGAGAGATCCCTTTCTCTCCTACATTAACACACAGGCAGCTGATTCCATCTGATATTAGCACTAGCATGGATCTGTCTGGTGAAGCTCTGGATGGCATCCACAGGAGAGCATTGATTGTTTCATTCAAGCAAGTCATGTCAGTGAGAGCATGACTCAGGCACAGTGTGGAGGAGCACATCCCAGCTTTCAGCCTCTTCCTGCTGCATGACTTCCATTTGGTTATGGAGCAGTGTTTAGAATCCCTTTAGCCCTTGGTAACCGTTTTCTATAACGATTTTACTAAAGCGACTGAAATAAGCTGCTTGCGCTTCTTATTCCTGTAAGGCTGATTGTCACTAGTTGTGTATGACCTTGCAGCGTGCAATCCCTCCTTTGCTTTAGGATGCTGACTCAGTGCCAAGTACAGGATGAGTCAAATACATTATTGCAGTTGCCTTAACTTCTGTAGCTTTGGAAAGCAGCTATTCCACAGTGCCTTCCACCCCCTCACAGCAGACATCTGCATTTCTTCTATATATAGACCAGAAAGAAAGCCTGTGAAGGAAGGAAGAGCACTGGCATAGTGAGCAGCTGCAGGAACTCGTGCTGGGAAGCTCCCCTTTACATCATTGACTATTCCGGATCTCTGCAGGGAGTCCTTGGCTGCACTTCTCTGATGTCAGAGGGGATTGTAGCAGCACTGGTTGCACCTCTGGTTTTCCAAGACCTTTACACTTGTGGCCAGCAGTGGCCTGAGGGGTATTGTCTTTCACTTGTCTTGCATCAAGATAAAGTTTTTGTTCATTTCTTTTAATTTTTAAATTTTTTTTAACTGTAAGGTTGAGGTACATTAGGCAGCATGATTTCTAGATTCCTTCCCTGGCTCTGGTACTTCTGTAATTGTTACTTGGGGTATATGATGCCCTGGTTATAAAGGGAGGATATATTCTGTTCTTTCACACAAGGCAAGCCTGGCTCCTATAAAGACTCTAGCATGAGACTTTCCATGAAACAAATCCCCTATATATTGGACCAGAATCTCAGACCAGAAACAACACTGGGCAGAGCAACCTGTAGCTGTGGTTATCTGCATCGTTACATACAGTGTGCCACTAGACACGGTCAGGGACTGCCTCAGTGCAGCAGTGAAGTGTGAGAGTCCTCCCACAGAGTGCTGTGGTGCTGCAAGACCAAGGAGAACCTCCTCTGCTTCCACAGCATTCTTCCAGAGGGTCCAAGACTCTTTGTTAGCAGAAAAGCAATTGCAGTCATGGAAATCTGGAGTATAACTGTGATGTTTCTTATTAGGTTTCTTGCAAAAAGAGGCTGCGTGGAGATTTAAAGGACCATTTTACTGGTCTACCTAAGGAAGATTTAAAAAATAACACTTGATAGACAAGGCACTCTTTTAAGAATATTGCTAGTAACCCAAACCAGTGAAAACCACTTTTGAAGTCTCTGGAAATAAAAACATCTCTGCTTTATTGCACCAGTCCTCCACATTGCTTTTAACATTCAAAAATTCTCTGAATTTCCTTAATCAATTTGTTACATTTTTACTATTTTCATGATTTATTTGTTGTTTTTAACCTAAATTTTCAAGAGAGCCTTGCTGAGAAAATTCTAGCACACAGAACAGCTTCATGAAATTAGAATGGCCGTCAGAAAATAACAAATCTACAAGGCTGTAAATAATGTATGAAACTCTGTTTCAAACTGCCTTTTACAGTGGAGAGATAAGACAGATCATTTGGGGATTTAAGCCTCTAAATATTTTTCAACATTTCAGCTTATGGAAAACATGCAAATCTGAAATACGCCATTTGAGGGGTTTATTTGTTCATCAAAAGAAATTGATTTGGTGTTTGCCGGAACAAAAATTACCCTATCTTGAGACAGTTACCAGGAAAAAAAGTCTGAATCAATCAGAGAAATTAACCCAGTGAATTTTATAGGCACAAAATGTCACACCTGTTGAACTGGTCTCACTCATGACACCCGAGAGTGAAGCCTGGTGTCTCTGTCCCATGCCGTGTCACACAAACCTGCAGAGAGCTGTCCAGGTGTCACATAGGAGGTCTGTTGCAGGTGGCTGTGCTGTGTGCTGTGGAAGGGGATGAGGTGATGGTTCTCTAGCACAGACTAGGGATGTCCTCTGAGGAAATATGCTGGCTGGCTCCAGGCGAGGGACCTGGTCTATTCTCCACCTGCCTGCTGATGTGAGTTCTCAAAGCAAGTGGTCCAAGAAGGTGTTGGGGATAAGAGACTGGATTGGTTTTGTCCTTTCTTCAGTTTTGGGAGCTGGAGGGTTGTGCAGCAGGATCCAAAGGACCTGAAGGCAGCCCTCAGCAGCTGGGGAACTGCTGGCAAAGGTAAAGCTACCTCACGTTCCACAGCCAGCCAAATGTGCTTACAAAGGAGTTTTCAGCTTTCCCAAATAGCTGTTTTCCAGGGTGCCAACCCTGAGACAAACCTTTTATCTCCAGGGAGCCGGACCTCTTGTCTACAGGGATTTCTCCCTTTGGTCCTATCTCTGCCTGGCCAGCTTGTTTGTTAGTGTTCACTTGTAGAAGGGGCTGAGAGTCATTAGCTCCCTTTGAACTCGCTATGAATAAAAATAATTTAGCACCACAAGCCTGAGATGATTTTGAGGGAAATCCTGGCATATTTCAGGCAATTAAATGAATGGGTTGTTATCGGGTCTTTTGTCCAATGGATGCATAATTTTACCACCTGAACAGGATCCTTCTCTTTTCTCGCCTCTTTAGGCACATGCCCTGCTCCACTAGAAGGGAAGGACTTAGAGAGAGGTGAGGTAGAAATTGCTGACCCTAGTAAAAATTTCCTGATGTTTCCTAACAGCAGAGAATGCTTTTTGTGGCTTCAAACTCTCCCAGATTTTGAATAAGCAGGCTTGAGATTTCTCTCTGGTGTCTTTCTCAGCCTTAGTTTTGAGCATGGAAATTTCATAGTCAAAATAACTCCGCTGTTTCGGAAAATGAGAACCAGCATTGAACTGAGCCTCAAAATAGAATAAAATTGGAAAAAAGCATGAGGAAGTTATGATACAAAGCAATGGGCAGAAGTATAGGAGCCAGCAAGGAGAGTAAGTGGAAAAGTGAGTATGAAAGAAATATGTGTGCCCAGATACAGAGCATAGGATCTGAATTGAGTGCTAGCATGCTCATAAAGTGAAAATAAATTGTGTTGCCAGTTTCCTAGTATACATCTAGGAGTTATTTCATGCAGTCTTTTATCAAACTCTTGCAAGGTGACTTGCAGACACAAAGGGGTAGGCAATAAAGGAGCATTGTCTCATCATCATCTCTTCCTAATTGCATTTGAGGGAACATGAAATAATTGTTTCTTTTGCTAGTAAAACACATCTCTGCTCTAAATATATTCAATTTTTTAAGTCTGTTTAAGTGGCAATGGCTACCTGCTTTTTGAAGGTAAAAATCATTACAGGTGTGCAAACTATTAATTTGGTTTTTAGCGTGACTTCAGATATCTTAGGGACAACTCCAATATGCAGACCACCTACAAGATTTGAAAAAATAGGGAAAAATCACATGGAAGACTGAAAAATTCTGTAGAGAAAGCATTGAAGAGAAATCAGTTTCTTTTTCCTGACTGAAAAAGCTTATGTTAGTTTTTTAATTATTTGACATTATCTCAAATATTAAGCTCAAAATTTTAATCTGAAAGCTCTTACCAAATTTTATTCCACAATATAATCTAGACAACTGTCAATTTGTCAAAATTGACAACTGTCAATTTTATATTAGTATTTTCTCATAAAATCTCCTTTCCCCCTTTTGCTGCTATATTTTATGTATGCTCTACATATTAATAGGTGTTTGTACTTGTATGGGTGGAGATGAGTCCCTTCCTTCATTACAGAGGAAATTTCTCTTGTTTATGTTCATCATATTTTACTTACACTGGAGTATTTTCATGACTTCACCGCTTAGCACAAAGTCCTTTCTCTTAGCATGAATCAACCCCTTTTTTTTAATCCCTCACGACGTCGAGCAAAGTCATTTCATTAAATGTGGGATTTCTGAGAAAGAAAATATTCCAAATATTTGCTTTTAAGAAAAAGCTTTTTATAAGAATGAAGGTTATCTGAAAGGATATCTGGAAGGATTGCTGTGAAAGCACCCGTAAAAACACGTGTGAAAGCAGAGTAATTAAGCAATTATTGTTAACTATGCTGTTAATGTCCTCTCTTGTTGTGGGTAACACATCGACGCACCTGAGATATGAAACCCTTTTCCTTCACCTTTCATTGTTTCTATGTTGGCTAGACATCCTACAAATATAAATTTGCTTTTCTTGACACCACTCTCAGGATTTCTATTGATATGAAGGTACATTGAAGAGATTAGAAGAAACACGGGGTCATAGAAATTGCCAAGGTAGATTAAATCAGAGGCCTATGTAATTCATTGCCAGCAAAAGGTATTAGATAATCTGCAATCTTTAGGTAACAATTCTTCCATGGAAAGTTGATGTCTGAGATCTAGCTTGTAAAACAAACTGGATGAGAACTGTGACCTCTTTTTTTGAAATGACACTCAGTATGTGAACAACCAATATTTTTGGGGAGGATATTCTAATGTACAAATTTTTAAACATGAAAGCCTCTTGAAAGAAAGTATTACTTTTTTAAACACAAACTCACATATCATGCTTCATGCTATCAAGAAAACGACAGCTCTTGTCATTGGCATGTAGTATGTTAGTTTTGTTTCATATTTTACGTGAAAATTTACATGAAAAATTACTTTTCAGTTCTTAGCAATTCAGTATTTCTACCAGGAAAAAATATGTGGAAGCCTTTAATAAAGGCTGTTGCTAAATGTAGGCTCCATTACAGTTTTAACTTCTTGAAACATTTTTCTTTTCATTATTTTTGCTGCTTGCACCTACAAGGTAGAGTACACAGTTCAATCTTGTAATTTGTTGGAGAGAAGGAAAAACTAACCCAGAGGATATGATACAACACACCTGGGACAATAAAGTGTTCTTTAGACGTAAAAATTTCACAGAAACTGAATCAGTTCAGTCTGCATTGTGCTTTCCATGTTCACCTCCAGAAACAGAGAGATTTGTTTGAAAAAAATTAAACATTTATTTTTGTTCATTCATAGTTGTTTTTGTTTGGTTTTGGTTTTTTTTTAATACATCACTCTAAGTATCATTCTAAAGAAGGTAACAAAATTCAATCAAGCCTTGATATTTTATGCCTAAACTAATACTTTCCATTTTGATTCTGGCACACAACCTTTCCATATAGTAGAAGCAAATATTCTAATAACAAAAATAGCCACTTTCTATATCCAAATTATTTTCTCTTTGCAGCTATCACTGATTCTTCTACCTTCTGTCAAGTTTGGTTAAGGATTTTAAAAATTAATAGGAAAGTATAAGAGCCTGACAGACAAACATGGACAGCATCTTTAAGTAAATCACCTTGTCTTCAGAAAGGAAGGGATTAAAAAAAGCAGATTTCTTTTATCTTAAGAAATACATAGCCTCATGTGTTTGGTATCAGTTCTTCTTCAGGAGAAGAACATACTCACATACAGAACAGCTTTTTACTGTAGAAGTGTACCTGCCAAATTTCACATGCCAAATAAACTAAAAAGTGCCTCACAACTTTTTGACTTTGGTGGATCCCTGAGAAAGAGGTGTTTCTCATCTGCTGGCAAGGCATGTTTGTCACATTTCAGGCAAGAGTATCTGACCATGTTTTAGTTATCTATTTATTTGCTTGCCAGAAAGAACAGATGATGTTAATCACAGCAATGATGGAAGAGAGCATCCAAAAAGTCCACATGGCTTTTGATTAAAGCATGCTAGATAGTGTTTTGACATCAAGGGTTGTGTTGTTGTCACAGATCCCAGCAGGGATGCCCCTAATACAGCTGTGCTTTTTCACTAAGTACTGTATACGGCACACTAACTCTCTTGCTGTTGTTTTTTTCATGTATATTTTTCTATTTTTGTTCAAATATATAACTAGAAACAGCACAACCCCCAAAATGTACCACCCTATCCAGAATGTGTCAAATACCTTGCCCCGGCAAGCTCTGTTGGCAGTACTAATAGGGCTCTCAGAGGCATTAAAATTTTCTTGGTCAGTCCAGCTTCATTGGAGGGTGGCTTCTTGGAAGGATTAGCATAAGGCTGGGTGGAGTGACTGAAGGGCATCACCCCTGAATGCTCACTATTGCCACCGAAAGAAATTAACACTGGTTTAATCCCAAGTTAGTGATGTGAAGGACATCACCTGCAAGGGGTGAGGGAGCAGGTGAGGATGTATCAGAGAAAGGAAACTTTGAGGATTTGGGATTCACACAGAAACCCATCACAGACAGGTGTGAAGCTACAACACTGTAAAACTGCAGCTCAGTGACTATCCGGTTCTTTCTAAAGAAGTGGTTTAATAAGCAATCAATCTCTCTGAGGAGTTTTTATTGTGATTTGTCTTTATACACGGACAAAACTGACTTGGAACTGTGTTGAATTGTGAGGTTGAAGGGTGAAAGTGTTGGTATCACAAAAATTTCATGTTACTCCAAAAAACCCTTTGACTAAGAAGAGTTGCAGAAGGAATTTTTGATCAAGCTGGTCTAGTGGAAGCTCTCCCTGCCCATGGCAGGTGTGTTGGAACCAGCTGGTCTTTGAGGTCCCTTCCAAACCATTCTATAATTCTGTGTATTTCCTGGTACTAAATGACAGGAAAAATGAGGTGGCAGAAAAAATTTAATGTCAAAAAAGGCAAACTTACACATGCTGGTAGAAACAACCTTATACATGTAGTGTACACTAAAGCATAGTCATGAAAATCAGCTCTTGCCCAACAAGAGAAATGGATGCAAATAGCTGTGGGCCAAATGTCAGCGTCATCTTAGTGCTCAGGTCAGTTGAAATAACAAAGTAATGGTTGAAAAGAAAGGGGTAATAAGAGAGGAAACTGTGTGTCACTGTGTGTATTCCTGGTGTATCTACATCTTAAATTCTGCAAATAGTTCAGGTTGTGTCACTTCAAATGGGACCAAGTAGAATTACAAGTTTTTCAAAGAAGATGGGCAATGACCTTCCCATGAGAGGTAATTATATAAACTGCAACTCTTCAGGTTGAAAAAGGAATATTGGTAGAAAGAAAATATGATTTAAGTCTGTAAAATTAAGAATTGCATGGAGATACTGAACAAGAGACTGATTATTCATTATTTTTCAGCATGTAAGAACTAGGAAGAACCAAATGAGATTATCATTAGGAGGTTTAAAATAAACAAAAGGAAGTACTTTTTCAAATAAGGCATAATTCAGTTGTGGAACTCTTTGTGAATATCAAAAGTATAAGTGGATTCAAAGGCAGATTGAAGACTTTCAATGAAAAATCCATCAAAAGCTACTAAACACAGTGAAGTGATTACAACATACAGCTCACAAAGTCTCTGAAATGCAAATTGGTGGGAGTAGCAAGGGTACAAGGTAAAGTATCATTCTGTATTTGCCCTGTTTCCATGACTTCTTCCAAAAGCACACTTTATTTATTCTTGTCAGAAATGGGATGCTCGAGTAAATGCACTTTTGAGCTAATCCTGCTCAGCTGTTCTGTGTGTAGTATATAACTCAAATTTCACTTAAGCCAACAGGGTAATTTCGTTGACTTTAATGGGAGCTGAATTAGGCCATCTGACAGAATGAGCCTCCAATCTGATGTTTTGCTAAGGATGGTAAAGCTAAACTTGTTAGATTGGTAAATGCAAATTCAAAGGAAACAACAGTTGTCCAAACCACTGAGCACCTGGAATTCAGCTGCAAAGAGAGACCACTGTGGGGATTCATTTTAAAACTGTATGCAAAATCTCTAAGTTTATGATTGATCTATTCTTGAATTTAAGTGACTGGTCAGCTGACTGCTTTTGCTCTCTTGAGTGGTAGCTGATCTGTTTGCATGACTGCTCATCTGAGCTTCTAAAATGCATGGTCAATTCAAGGTCAGCCTATAGTTTTATGAAATTAAGATGATAATAGATATGGCCAAACTACAAACATGTCACCTCCTTTTCCTGAATTATTTGCTTTCCTGAGACCCTCATTAGTAAGTGCGCATTAGATCAATATTATTTGATTTTCTTTACTTTTAGAGAAAGAAGAACTCTTTTAGGAAACAAGTCATGTACCTGCAGACAGAATATGTCCTTAAAAATGAAAGAAAATAAAACCAGACCAGAATAATCATTTTAAGAGTGTAACCCACAAAGTTATTGCTTCAGTCATACTACCATAAGTAAGTTTTTTACCTAAGACAAATTAAATACTGGTGATGTACTAGCATGGATAAACATATAATTGTCTGATGAAAATATTTATTATTTGAAAGAACAATACTCTTAATTTCCAGGAAATGTTACTTTGCATATGTAAGCATGTTCTCAAGACATCTCATATCCAAGGGCTGTAACATTGCATTTCTGTCTGAGATTCACTGTATGCTATGTGGGGAAGAGGAAACAATTCCTTCCACTGCAGTACCCTAAAAATGTGAAGAGCAATTCAGGTACCTAGCATGCCCATTTAATATCAATTGAGATACTCTATGGTAATTCAAGATACATGCATGATGCTAACAGCTTTGACACAGGAATGATGGAGGACTCCCACCTTACAGAGTTGCAATACTCCAGGACACCTCAAAATGTATTAATGACACATATTTAGATATTTGATTGTTTCCCTAGGTTTCAAATGTAAGCAAGCTGTAAGGGCTCTCCCAATGGAGAGTAACAGGTATGTTCCAAAGGCAGTTCATCTCAGCCTGTGGCATTCATTTTCACATAGGTCACACCTGCCACTTGTGGAAAGTTGCCTTCCTCTGCAGAGAGAAGATTTTAATGGGTAACTGACTAATTCAGGCTTGACTCCCAGTTCTTCTTCAGCCAGTTCCAAGAGAGGTCAGTCCTGCAGGGGGACCATTACACTATCACAAAGTAAATATTAACCATGTAAAGGAGTTTTGTTCCCTGTGCTCACAACGAGCTCTAAGGACTTAAATGTTTCTCTTTCTTGATATGGGAATGGAGTAAGGGGACTGAAGTGACTTAACCCAGTACACTTGACAGGCTATCAGCAGAGTTAGCAATACAGTCTCTGCTTGAGAACAGCTAAAGATGGTATATAAAAGCTACTTTATCCTAATACTGAATGATTAGTAACCTGGCTCAAAACAAAGATAAAGCTAATTAGGTTTGTTTCATGTTTTGTGGTTAGTCAAATATTAAATATAATTAATATAGGTGAATGAATTAACATTAAGCTTCACAAGCATGTTTATTACAGACAAATGCAGGAAATTGAGTGGGAAATAGGAGCAGTGGGTTTTACCTTTATTGTCTGGACTTACTGGGGAGGTGCCAATACAAGTCACCTCAAACAAGTATCACAATGAAGAGAGGAAATTCATTACTGTCAGAAGGGATTTTATTAACTTTAACTGCAGTCTTCCACCACTCAGTAGAATGTCTTTATAGGGAGGTATGGTGGGGTTTCTGCACTCTGGGAACACCTTGATGGCCCAAGTACAAAGGAAATTGTTTGTTTTTGTTTTTTTTTTTTTAAATGACATCCTGTAAAAGAAAGGCTGGGATAAGTGAGAAGAGTATTTCTACATTTCTCTGAGTAATAAAAATATCTTCTTCAGTTTTAAATTGATTAATGGTTGCTCTGTTTTGAACTTTTGTATTTTAGTACACAGTAAGATTTTGTTTTTCAAAAAAATCCCTTTATTTTTTAGAAGAAAAGAAAGAGAAGGATGTGTTGGAAAATGTAATTTTTAAACAGTGGGTGCGCATACAAAACCATACTGTGTCTTTTACAGAAAAAAATTATTTACTATGCATAGAAGTCTCAATATGAATATGCATGGAGGTGATATGCACATGACAAAAGTGTTGATACTTCCATCTGAAGTTCCAAGAGGTGTCAATATGATATCTACATGCAGTGTGTGCCATATTTTTACCAATTTGGGGTTCACTAAATGTGTTCTTTGAATATATTCATACATTCCTCAAAAAAGGACAGCATAATCTCATTTCTCATATGTCTATGTATGTTTTTATTTACCTGCACCCACATGTGCAAACTTATATATTCTCAAAGAAAATTATATAGACAAATTAAAACTCATGAAAAGGAAAATGTGTGGCTTTTATTTCCCTATTCCCTTTTCTCTTCAGAAAGAAAAAAAAAAAAAAAAAGAAAGAAATCCTGTCTATAAACTAAGTAATTTTGAATGAAATTGCCAGTCAATACAAATTATTTTAGATAAAAGGTTTTGGAAAATTTCTGCAGAAACCAAACTATGTCCTATGTTCTGTAAACTTAATTAAAACCAAAACCAACATCAATTTCTCCAGTTCTAAAAGCTGAGTTGAAATATGACCTGACACAGTCCTTTTGAATTCAAAACCTGATAGCTAGAATCACTCCAGAGTTCCCAATAGGCTGGGAAAACCTGAACAGCAAAAGTGTTGGCTGTCCTTTACTTCTTGAGTTTTCCAGCTGTTGAGCTCTTCTGGATCCACCTGTCCTTCTTGGCAAATTTTTGGCATTTAGATTCCTCCCTGGGTGATAGATCAGACATGGTTTCTTATGCATCTGGAATCTCACTGAGATGGTGATGCAGTATCATCATATTTTAAAAATAATTTTATATTTATACATTCACATTTGTACAAACAAACAGTTCTTAAACTCAGTTTTTCTGCAAGCCCAGAAGCCCATACTACTGCACACCAATAATGGGCTTTTCCAGCCCTGAAGACAGAGTGGAGCTCCTGTGCTGTTCTGATGCATCAATATGTAGGTACTCAATTGACAGCTGGATTAGTGCACAGCGTGCATTTTCTTCTTTCTGAGTATTTTTTTTTAAATTCAAGGGTAAATGTCAAAACAATGCTGTAAAACCAATTAAGAGGGAAGAAAACAAGATTAGAGGTGCTACTTGAATTATTTATTGTTGTTCACAGTTGCCAAGTCTTTAAATAAGTACTTAATAGACCTTACTGTAACTCTCTGAGCAATACAGTAATTTATTTAATGCACAGTTCAGCAGTTTCTTAACATTCAACTGAAATAGTCCATATAGTATGTTGTGAGCCTTTGTGAAGCCTCCTAAACTTGGACTGCTCACTGCTTATGAGAGCCTTCATGCAGAGTTACATTTATTAATCTTATTCAATAATCTGATATATTAAACAGGTATTGATCTCTGTGGAGGGAAGTATCAAGATTTATTGACCAAAAAGAACGATTCTGACCAATTTAAAGCCAACTTCAATATTTCTATAGAGGGGACATAAATCTCTTTATTCAGGAAAACAAGAAGCTGCTATGTATATACTGCTATTTATTGTTGGTGCTTTAACTACAAATATCTGGAAATCACTCCTCCGTGGATTTGAATTTCAGGTATATGACCTTTTTCATTGATATTAATATGATAAAGGGGGAAAAATATTGATAGAACTGGGAAAAAACATCTTTCCTAACCTTTGCCCACCAGCATTTCTAGGGAATAAAGTCAAAAAGCATTTACTTTTAAAAATGAAGAGACTAGTCAACATAACCACAGATTTACTGATTTGTGGTCTGCTAAAATCAGGAATCTTGAAGACACAGCTCAGCACTGCTCAGCAGCCTCCTGAGAGTATTCATGAAGGCTGCATGTGAATCTTGTGGGGGTGAAGAGGGCAGCACACCCTGGAGCCCTGTGGAGGGCTCAGGATGAAGCTGAGACATACACTTCCTTATGGGGCACATGGGATCCACAATTTCACACAAACAGTGCCACCAACTTGTCCCAGCTACAACAGGAGCCATGCCTGTTCTCCTGCAATAAAACCTGTTTCCTATCCATAAAACCATTCCATTTGTAAACTATTGCTTATATAGGACCTGTGGCTACGATGCAATGCAGGAATCCAAACATTACCTATTATAGACGTAAACTATTTCTCCACATCACACAGAAGACAAATTCATCAGGGCTTTACCCTTCACACTGCCATGCAAATCAGCCTATGGAAACAGAGGATGCAATATCTTTGAGGCACTCAGGTTGTATGGGAGGTTGCCCTTCTCACAGCTAACAGAAGTTCCTGGTGGTGAAGGGGGAGAAGTTCTGGACTTGAGGGAAGATTATTTTTGATGCCACTATCTGACTATCTGAGCTGTAGGTGTCTTACTCTCCAAACATTTGGGCTGAGATCCAAATCTTTATCTGTACATGTGCCTGCTTGAAAAATAGTGTCAGACACTCATTAGCAGTAACCTACTACTTTTGAAATTGACACCATTTACCTACAGGAAATTGTCTTTTTGAAATAGTACTTTGTACTGAACCATTCTGAGATAATTGCTCCAATTAAAAAATACATGGGGCATTGCTGTGCACCTCAGGATGGAAACTTTATTGTGCTGTGAAAGAAGTCAATAGGAGTTCAAAGTATTCAGCCACCTGCAGAACTGATGATAGAGAGCCAAAAAATTTGTAATTCATGCTGGAAAAAGAAACTGTTCTACAAGCAGATACAGAGTTGAAAAGGCTGAGAGTTTTAGCTTTGTTTATTCTCCTCCCCCACCCAGTCTCCTGCTCCCCAGCTTCCAAAACAAAATAAAAGGAAAAAAAATAAAAAAAGAAAAAAATAAACTATGAATTTCTTATGTCTTTGAGTATTGCTGAGCTCTGCATAAATAGGAATATGCTAGCTGTAGGGAAACAGTGAGATTCAACTATTCCCATTAAAATGCTAATTACAGTCCTTTTATAGATCCGTTGGAGAGGATTTGGGGAACAAAAATAGCACCCAGAGATTATCACCGAAAGAAAAAAAAATCAAAGAAGAAAACATGGCATTAAAAAAACTTGATTCTAAATTTAGAAGCCCACTAAAGTGAGCCTAACCATTTATTCTCCCTGGAGCTGCTCCATATATTAAACTGATACTGAGAAATCATGAATTCTTATACTTAAAAGCACAGCTCGCAATTTGGATTATTGTAGTTCTATATATTTTGTGTCCTGTCCAAGCTATCACTGACAACTGGAAAGAAAGCTCTCCAGTCCTCACTACATAGAAATAAATATTGTGGAGAAACAGCATTAAGCAATACAATCTTAAAATTACCAGTTATTAAAAACAGAGCACTATTTTTTTAGAGGGAATATATTACTCAGCTGTAAAATAATATGTTTGCCATTCACTCTAATGTTTCAACATTATGATTCAATCTTCTAAAAAGCTGACATTGAAAATAACGGTGTAATAAACCAATTTATCATAATGTGTAAAAGAAACTACTGGAATAAATTGGAATAACCTTTCAAAAACTAGCAGCTTTTAAAAGTATTAATTTCTACTCCAGATAATTGGAAAAGACACCTGGGTGGCCAAGCAATATTTTTTATGGGATTGCCCTGTCAGGGACTCAGATTGTCTTCAGAGTCAGGAGCGATCGTTTAGCACTAAGTGACAGTGAATCTTGCAAATGGGTCTTCCTGGATGCTGTTTGCCATAAATTACCAAACTGAACTCCCCTTCAAGGTCAACCATAAAAGAAGGCAGATAACAAATGGCCTTCATGGACACCCAAAGTAGACTTCAGGCTTCACATAAGCAGGTGTTGGTTATGTTGGATCCTGTAAAAGTGACTTAATACATAGACAACATAAATTATTATCAAACTTTGAAGATATTCTTGGGAACTAAATAACAGAAGAACATAATTGGAAGTTGTAGTTCATAGGAATAAGGACTAACACAAATTCCTCCCCATTACAGAGCAGTATGTGCAATGAAACTAAATTAATAAGGTGAGAATTGAAGATATCAATATGTTTAAAAGCACACATGCAAAAAACTTCTTAAAGTAAGACATCCTAATTCTGTCAACTTCTTTTACCTTTTGCCTTTCACAAAATCTCTTGCCATTTTTTTTCTCAAGACCATCTGTGTTTACATAAGCATTGTTAGTTCCAGTGTCTCTTCTTTGAAGTCATAATTTTGGATTAATAAAAGCTTAGTCAGTAGGGTTTATAAAAGCAGCCAGTAGTGGCATAAAATTCTGCTACAAAAGTGATTTTAGAAAAGCTTTTTTCTCTGAGAGAGAAGGAATGCTTATAAACAATCTGATGTCTTGAAATGACAGGAAGTTCTTTATTGTCTCTATTGTCATCCCTTTTGATCCAATATGGCAGCTGTGTTCCAATGGTAACAAACGTTAATTCACATTAAAAAAAAGTGTAGGCAAGATTTATGACCTGGCCTCTTTTGCGGTATCTGCGTTTAAGCAGAGCTCCCTGTCACCTCTCACAGGAAGGTCTGGACTGATGGTGTGTTACGGAGCACCAGCTTCAATGCTGCTTACTTGAACTTCTATTGCCACAAAGGCAGAGAAGTCATGCTCAATATCCTGTGTTTTTGGAAAGGCAGGGAAAGAAGGGGGGTATGGGGAGGCTAAATGAGTGGCACAGTGCAGACAGCACCTGCTGCAGGGACACCAGCAAGCCCATGGATGCCATGGAGCCAGAGGGAGCCCTGAGGATCATAGAATGGTAAAATGGTTTAGGCTGGAAAACACCTCTTGGGTTGTTGAGTTCAACCATTAACCCAGCACTGCCAGGTTCACCACTAAACCATATATCCAAGTGCCACATCCACATAACTTTTGAACATTTCCAAGGATGGTGATTCCACCACTTCCCTAGAAAGCCTGTTCCAATGACTGACCAACCTTTTGGTGAAATAATGGTTTCTAATATCCAATTTAAACCTTCCCTGGTACAACTTGAGGCCATTTCCTCTGTCCTGTTGTTAGTTACCTGGGAGAAGAGGCTGACTCCAACTCTCTACAACTCATTTTCAGGAAGTTAGGTCTCTCCTGAGCCTCCTCTTCTCCAGGCTGAACAATCCTCATTCCCTCAGCTGCTCCTCATAAGACTTGTGCTCCAGACACTTCACCAGCTTCATTGCCCTTCTCCAGGCATGCTCCAGAAAATGTGAAAGATGCTTCAACCCTTGATGTGTTTTGGTTCATGTCATGCATGGGGTTGTCACAATCCCATTATAACCCTTTGCACTGCCCCCTTTCTACCTCACTGAAATGTATCCTCATGCTATCCATCCATATGCTTTAAACAATTCTGTATTGGTGTGCTGCAGCCTATCGGAAATCTTTCAGGAGCTGCTGCAGTGCACAGAGCAAAGCTTCAGCTAATGCAAACTGCTGACATGTTTTTCAGAAGCCTCTCAAAATGAGAAATTTCCCTTTGCATACGTTATACTTTTTAACCTTAAAGCAGCAACAGACCTCATGTTAAAAATAATTTTGAAGTTTGAGGATTTATGGAGTGAACTATGCCACCTCAGTCAAATATTCCCAACAGCATTCCTGTCATAACTGTGTCTTATTGTGTAGTATGAAAATAGTGCTTTTTTAAACTGAACTTTTGATAGTTTTACAATAGTTCTGTAAGAGCTCATGAAAGGATAGAAACTTTACTGGACAAAGCAAGGTTTTTGAACTCCTGTGGTTGCCCACATGAATTAGATGACTTAGAAAGTTTCATACCATGTATGTACCTTTCTTTGCTCTGCAGTGCTTCTTTCCTCCTTCCCTCCCTGTACAGTGAGCCAGTCCTCCTTGTGCTATGATAATACTTTTGTGTCTGCTATGACCTCTGGAACTGAATAGCTGTTTCATATAATTGCAAAGCTACCCCACTCTTTCCCACTAGCTTCACCTGAATCCTGAGAAATGAAACAAAGAGAAATTTTCCTCACAGCCTCTCTTCAGTGAGCTCAGATGTCTGAGCCACAGCCAAAACTAGGTCAAACAGCCCGTTTCCACATCACATACTGACCTCTTAACAATTTTGCTCTGTGATATTCCTAGTGGGTCTTAGCAGAAACATTGACAAGAAATGAGAGGAATAAAATCCTTTCCAACACTTCCTCTAATTTTAAAATAAATTGGTGACATAGTTTGAAGTTCAGTCTAAAGATGTGCTAATTATACAGAGAAAAATCTAATTAACCGAATCAGGAAACCCATAGCAACTATTGTCACATTCTTGTATGACAGAAGCATCAATCTGGCAGTCACTGGAGCATACGCTCAATAACTGCCTGAACTCAGATCCTTTTTCATCAAGACCTGCAAAGTTAAAATGAGATACCAGCTATGACAACAGTTCAGCTTCACAGGCCATATTGCATGAAGCAGCATTTCCCTCTCTCCTCTTTTTTTTTTAAATTTAAAAAATAAATAAATATATAAGAAACCTCCCAAACAAAATACACTTAGCATACTTGTAGGTTGAAAGTGTTGAAAAGTTATGAAAATTATATTCCCTGAGAGTGAAAGGGGACAAATTTGTAATATAATGGAATATACATTTTTTTCTTTCTGCAGCAGTTAATATATTACACTGAAAAAACATGGAATTCCTGATAAAGATAATGGGACATTAATAGATAGAGTGAGAAAATGTCAGGAAAAAAAAATCCAATGTGTGTAGGAGAGATGAAATTGCACCACTGATAAAAATGATCACTTCTGCTGGAATTTATCTCTTCCAGCACTCATTACTCTGACTACAGGAAGAAGTTAAAATATTATGGACATTTTGAAGGCTCTTCCTTCTCCAAAACTATCACTAAAAATAGGAAGAAAAATGCTAGTCTCAGAGGCAGGGAAAGATACACAACTTGTAAACTGCAAAAATGAAGGCCCTATTTAAATAAGTTTGGTACATATGTCTTCCTGAAGATTTTACATTTAAAAGGTTCATCCAAACAATCCCTGGCATAGTTAACATTGCTGATTAAAGACTAGAGGAGGCTTTTAGGGAATGTAAGATTTCTTTTTTAACCAGCTGATATAGCTAGAAGGAATACACCAGCTTTCAGGCATAAAAGAAATTCAATACACTTAATGGTGTGAGAAGAATGATGCAGGGCAACACAGTGTTTGGGAGAACCCAAAACTTCCTGCAGGGCTGATGTACGTGTTTCTGATATCCATGAATTAGTGAGCTAATGTGCAAGACACATGTAAAGAAGAGACTATCAATGAAGCAGTAAATTCTCAGCATTGTTTGACACAAGAACTAACAAAAGCCCCATCTGGAACACTGTAACATCTCCAGTGGAAAGGCAAGATCTGATAGAAGGGTCAGTCTGTGGCAAGGAACGCACGAGGTATTAGGTAGGATATGGCAAATGCAAATGAAGATTGGGCAGAATTTTGTAATAAAGGCAATGAAAACGAGAGCAGCTAGACAAGATTTTTCAGGACTGATAAAATGGTAAGGGGAAAAATTTGCTGCAAAAGGAGGTGAACTGTACTGAGTTTTGCCTGAGCAGCCACACCCTTCCATGGGAAATGGCATGCATGACATACATCTGGTCAGCCACACTGCGCTTGGTGCTACTCCTGAAAAGACTCACCTGCACTTTCTATGAAGAAGCTGAAGTGAGATACCCCTGTTACCCATGTAAGAGGCTTCACTTAAGGAAAATAGGATAAAAATCCACGACAGGATCATAAATCCATTTCTGAGTGTCTAGATTATAAACTCATTAAACAGGTAATGTCAGAGATGGATTTATGTGTTCTATTTCCACTAAGACATAGTAAGCAAAACAGCACAATAAAAGAACACAAATATATATTCCATAGATTAAGGCAGTATTTTGGGTAATGTGCTATAGAAGACTTGGTAGAAGACATTATCACTGTCACAGACTATCACTATAGATTTGGTAGCACTTGATGCACTTTAAATACCTCATGTATTACTCACTCAGCTAAAAAAAATTTAACTGAGGAGATACTAACTTACATATGCTAGCAGAAAGTAAGATTGCTGGTCTGCCATGAAAAATACTTTGTTTGCCATAGCGATGGGGTCTGAGTTATTTGTAAGGAACAAATATATGTGATTTAATTTTATAGGTGAAAAATACGGTACCATGATCACTAGAATTATAAATCATTATTTCCTTCCTTTCCTTCACTATTTTGGTTTGGTCTGTACAAAAAAAAAAAAAAAATCAAAATGAGTATGTAGGTTGTCTTTGTTGATCATAGCATCCTCTACTTTGTCATTTTGTCAAGACTACACTTCTTTGTAACTGAAGGTAGCGTCATTTTCTTTGGGTTTTATATTATAGATGAACAACCCCCTTTGGATTGTATTGAATTATCAGTTATTCTCTAGAAACTGGATTTTGAGAAGCCTTGAACCCTCTTATAGTAATTTTTAAGAAAAATGATGACTTTGTTGCTGAATCCCTGGTGCACAGAGTAGCTACCACTCAGTACCTGAGACATTGCTTTCAGGAGGCACTTCTCACTATGAACTCCAGCACAACAGTTCCTCTTATTTACAACCTAATGAGTAAATAAATGAATATTAGGAAATGTTTGCTTTAAAACAGCGACTTCTGTAGCATACTAGAAAGAAAAGAAATCTATTAAATCCTTCCTTAATTAGATTAAAGAAACCTGATCCTTGGTGTATGGGCTTGAGCCTAGAATACCAATGGACGACAAAATCAAATAATTTATTAGTTGTATGTTACTCCCTGAGTTCAGGGCAGGCTCTTGCCAGTCATCAGCAAACCTTCAAGTTATCATCTGAGTCATCAGCTAGAGAAAAGTTTATGTCCAAGCAAGTCCATTCCCTCACCTGCAGTGATTACAATGATATTATTTTCTTCAAGGTAACAAGGACATTATTCAATATAGCCAGGATCCCTCACTCCTTAATGAAGACTTAACTCTTAATCTCTTGTCTAAGAGCTGTTAGGTTTCTTCACTAATGTTTATTGTTGTATCACATCTCCCAGGATAGTTTTTTCACAGGGGAATCTCCCAGGAGATAATTTTTGTAGGGCTGTATATGACATGTTAAATTCATTCAGCATTTAACATATTTACTCGTGATTTTCTTTCCAACAGTAAGACATAATTATCAATCTCAACATAATATTGGAACATATGCAGCAGCTGTCTTTCAAAGGAACTAAAAGGTCATTAGAAGACTGAAGGCAATGACCAGCTGCAGTAATTCTTGTTTCCTCCTAACCCATACAGGAGGACAGAGGGAAAGGTGAGAGACAACTTGTCTGGCTGACTAGCAATTGGCAGTAGAAGGTATTGCTGTGGCTCTTAGTAGGAATACACAGAGTTGGATCCTTGCAGCAATACTTATTACCTGAGATTTTAAGGACTTCAGTGTTTAAGTAGCTAAGTTGTCCTTTTAAAGGTGTCATCACATGTATGCTCTGCTTTACTGTATTTTGTGAGGCATCTTCTGTTCTTGTTGCCCTGCTATGTTTTGGGAAAAAATTTTAGAATATGTCCTATAGAGAAAGGTCTCCTGTTTGTGACATTTCTCAGTGCCTTGGCATTTTCATATCGGGTGGAACTGTTCTTCCCTGTACTGATAAAATAGAGGGTAATGCATCACCAGGAGACAAGACCTGTGGGGTTTTAAAAGAAACATGCACATCTGTGTACAGGAGAGTCAGTGATAGCAGAAACACAAAGCCAGTTCCATATGTCCCCCATATTGCCAGTGAACAGGCAAAAAGGATGAGCCGCCTTCTTTCATCCTGCTGTCAGACAGATCCAGCATGTTCCCGCACATGAGGCAGAAGGGACAGCACAGCCCCTTACCTCAAGAGGGGCCCACATTTCCATGTGATGCCATGATGATTTTTTGCCTTTTCTTTTATAACCCTTTTATACCTTTTTATAACTTCTGTATTCTTTTTTTTTTTAGCCTACATTCTTAGACTTATTTGTCAAGCTGAGAGACTAAACATCTTAGAAGCTTCGTAGTTAAGGATCAGAATGCCCCAGACCCCAAGGTCCTCTCCAGAACACATTCTGTAAACTGAGATAGAACCATCCAGGGGAAGGTTCCTTGGGGAGGGGGGCTCACTCGAGCCTCTCATTGGGGAATCTTTGATAGATATGCTAATTAGTAAGACCTATAATGTTATACTCGATCTATTGTGGGTGTGGATTGCAGTGTGCATTGGGAAGCATTCAACCTGGACTTAGTGCACCTAAGGATCCTTAAAATAAATACAAAGGTAAAATCCCTTTTTCCCTTCTGACAGTGTTTGATTCTTGATTTTAAGACTAGAAAAAGGCACCACATGCATAACATCTTTAAATGTCCATAAGGATCTCAGAGACTGATGTGTGGTTTCTTTTCAATCATTTTCCAGGGTGTGAAGACAGACTGGGTGTTGCCCTTCAGAGGTTCTCATAAAAAAATGCAACATTTTGAACCAAATGAAGGTGCCAAATGACAGGCATGAAGGAAGAAGTTTTAGCCACGGTGCAGACACATCAGCTCTGGAGTCACTCCCAGAGCACATTGAAACTCAACAGAAGTCAAAAATTGATATAAAGGACCACTGGGAATAATAGTTAGGGTACTCTGTGAACCACTGTGAGAAACCCCTACAGATCCTCCAGAGCATCACAGTGTTATGAAGGCACATCTCCACTGCACCAATCACTCCTACAATGGAAAACTCTTCAGACCTTCACAGTGAAAAATTTGTCATATTCCAGTAAGGCAACATTTCTGTTTCTGTTCTGATTTTTGTTGAGGAAGATTGAGATTCCATTTGGGTTTGTAGAAAAAGACTCAGTTGAACCGTCCTTTGGTTCAGGCTTGACATTACTATTACAAGTATTTTACTAATAAATGTGTGTTCAATTCAAAGCAGCTGCAGCCCAGAGGATTATTTTAGACACTACTCTCAGAGCGTTCATAAGAAAATGTTGAGAACTTTCTTGGCCCCAAGGGAACAGCCTGGGGTCAATCAACACGTTTTTGCTTTGTTGTAATGCACATCTGGATATTAAACCCCTGTTTTCTGCAGCTGGTCTGCTACAGATTTTTTCTGGTATGCATAACAGGCTGGGCACTCTCTGAGCAATAGCTGACCTGCCTTGTGGAGCATTCAGGAAGGTGCTGAGAAAGCAGGAGACAAACACCTCCAGTGCAGTAGTGGGATGCTCTGGCAGTCACTTGGTACATCTTTTACCTGTGCTGCACTGACCCAGGTTTCATCAAGAGTCCTACAGTGTAGCTTTAGATATGGGGAGCTGAAGCGCTCTGTGTGAGTTTACTGGCCCACTGCCTGACTATTCCCTAACACCACCCAGTGATAAACTAGGGTGTGATCTACACCCAAAGGTAATTTTGTTTGGCAAAGGCCTGTCATAAAATAGTAAGGATGTATTTAATGAAGAGATAAAATTGCACAGTGTAAACAGTGAGAAAAATACTGTGTTTCTTTCACTTTTCTGCAAGGACTGAGAGAAGGAATAACAAGCATAAACATTTTCAGGGGGTGAGTTTGAATGGAACAACGCAGACATTGGTCTGCTGGTGACAGCTAAGTTACAGTATCCTAAAAAGGAAACAACTGGGAAGGCAATGATAGTTCCAACCACAAAAAACAGAAAGAAAATTATAGTGGATTTTTAAATAACACTTAAATGAATTTTCTTAAATAGTCTAAAGTTTGCACAGGTAAGCTGTTTCTTAATTTTACATAACAAAAGCCTGTAAATGTTTTGTGTTAAAACCTGATTCAGCTACAATGGAAAGAAATCGGGCTTTTTTTTTTTTTTTTTTTTTTTATTTTGCAAGGAGAATCTATCTGTCTTGCACAGTTTCTAACAGCATGAGTACTTCTCGTATTATATATATATATAAAGATAAAGTAATTGACACTGTCATTGAGCTGAAGATATTAGATCAATATTAGCTTGAGAGGTCCCATAATTCTTCCAGTTTTAACATTTAATTGACATTGCTGAATATAAAGTGTATCAAATATAGATGATTTAAGTATTAATTCCTCATTATTGCAGAAAGAATGATTAACTTCATTGAACCTTCACCCGGATTTCTTTGGCAGGGCATTAAAAACTGAACTCTATTTTCTTATTTTTCTTTAAAAGTCCAGGTACAGATAATAAAATGAGTGTTCAAACCTTGATGTCTTTTACTTATTTATAGAGACAAGGATGCCTATTTCGTGATAATATGAAATAAAAAGGAATTTTATGTATTCTAATTTGAACTGTTGGTGTCATTGCTGCAATGAAGTCTCTTCACAGAAGACGGTATGCGATTTCAACAAGAGCAGCAAAATATGTAAATCAGCATGTGTGAAGCAAAAAGGGAAAAATCAATCCTGGTGCTGTTATATTTCCTTCTGAAGTTCTGCAACAAATTAGAAATAATTCCAAAGAAAGGGTTATCTTTTACTAGATGACACTTTCATGAAATTGTTTTAGCTTTTCTCTTTACTGCAGGAAAGAAATCATTACAAATAGGATACAAGTGACCTACAGATGAAAAATCTCCCCCTAGCTATTTCTTTGTGTTTGGCTCATTGGGCATTATATATAATAAATACATTAATTTTAAATATGTTTACGTATGTTTAATTTTGAAATAATTACTACAACAATATGTAAGCCTTGATGTTATTGCCACAACCATTTCACATCCATAATTTATGAAATGGCGTATAAAGCATATTAAAGCTTTGATGATCAAAAGGCCTAGATGTAATCTGGCCTCTTTGTTGTTTTTGGCTGGTGATTGTCTACAGTAATCTGTTTAGATTTGATACTAGCACAGTCCGCTAAGACACTAACGTACAGCAATATTAGACAACTACAATGACTGTGGGATGGAAATTTCCATTTGGTCCAGAAAATATTCATCAACTCTGCAATGACAAAAACCATAATAACTGTAATTAGGTTGTTCAGTATACAACAAATTTTGATTCATCATGCTTACCTGTATTTCCTCCAGTTCCCCCTACTCTGACTCAAATAAATTTCTTTTTTATCTTCTCCAGAGGTCTTTGTTGTTTCAGTGATTCTGTGAGATGCTTTGGAAGTGACTGGAGTCATACTGAACCAGCTAGCTATTTTAATATCAAAAGTCCACTAATTATTAATATCATTACGACTACTTCACTTTTGTGACTTGAATATCCATACAGTTTCATGGATTTGGTCATTTAGAAAATGATTATTCTGGTTGCCTCATATACCATTCAGAGTTTTCTCTAGAAGAACCTTCATTGATGTTAATAAGCTTTATAAAGATCAGGAATTTTGGACTGTTAGTTGATTGTCTTTACGAATAGCATGAGGATATCTGGACTGATTTGCTGGTAATGTCTACACTTGGGAAACCTATTTATGGGACAGTGAAAGACAGAAATGGAGAATTTTCTGCTGAATTTATTTGAAAAAATTAGTTCTCAAATGCCACAGTCAAAAGGTCATGGTAATGGCGGCAGCACAAGGAGTCAGGCAGAACAGAAATTTCACTTTCAGGGAAGCAAAGAGTGCCCAGAGGAGGCCAGGAGGCATGTCCTGGGCAGCAGGATCTCCTGGGTCTGCCATCATCACCTACACCTGGGCTGGCTGCCACATTATGAAATGTGTAGAATTAAAAAGACCCAACAAAACAAACAAAACAATCCACTACAAACCCAGTAGGAAAACAACCTCCCTTGGATTAAATGACCCAACAAACTCAGCATAAGTTTTAATTCTGTTTTTTTTTTAGCACATTGAAATGCATTTAACAGTAGCAAGTGTTCATATTAGATAAGGGGAATTGTTGCTACTCATATAATTATGCTGTTTCTGTAGCTGAGTCTGGCAGTGAGAGAGAGCAAGACATCGCATTGCACTGTCAGGACAGTTGGTGCCTTTGAAAGGAATCCATTTTCCAGTGATCAGAAATGCAGTTTCTATTACTTCTTCTGTACAAACTCAAACATCAATGAAACAAACTTCTTTCAGAAGACGAGTTCCTTTTAAACTTTTTTTTTGCAATGCTGATGTTTTTAATGTGTTTTTATAAAACCACAGCAAAGACAAGTGTGCAGATCAAAAAGTGCGTACAAATAGAATCCTTAATCTGTATCTGTAATAGGAACTGAGTTTTCTGCATATTACAGAGATATATTTTTTTAATGACTCAGACAAATCCTTTCCTAAATATATTCATTAGTTTGAGCTTCTTTTGCTTTTTCCTTACCTAGCATAACCGCTTCAGAAATCTTGATGTTTATAGTCATGTTCAAAAGCTGTTCACTGTAAGTCATCTGGGGTACTCAAGAAAGTTTTGTTGCTTCAAAGCTCTCCTCCCCCCGCCATGCCAGCCCTACTGCTGAGGACTCGTGCATGCCATCTGCTGGCACTTTCTAAACCTCTTATAAGCACATTTCTGTTTCGTGGCCTCTCCCTTGTTCCTCCCGGCGACACAAAGCATCCTCAGTACGGCTGAGGTCAGGTAGAAGTTGCCGGTGTCCCTAAAAGACAGCATCTCGCCAGTGGGATGCCCAGATACTGAGCTATCCACATTTACTAGGCACTTCCAAAAAGATTCCTTTGTCTGATTTTTTTTTCCTCTTTAAAGCATGTTTATTGATAAAGCTGGTATAACTACTTCTCGTTTAACTAGGAAAAGCATTTAAGAAACACTAGCTAGCATTTACATGTTCCTGTATGAGAAATATTTTATTTCCATGTGATTCAGTATGAGACACACCCCTCTGTGTGGGGTTTTGATATGAAAACATTCATGATTCATGCCAGTGCCCCTGCTCATCGCAGGGCACTTGGAACTAGTTAGTATTTAAGGTTCCTTCCAACCCAAACCATTCTATGATTTTATGGTTTATGCAATATTTTGACAGTAAAGAAATGTTGAAAAAGGCATGCCTACATAATGTAAAACATCAGGTAGTTCCTTTCAAGACCACATTTTAGGTTTTTTCAATCACTTTACTAATATGGCAATTATTTGCAATTTTAAACATATCCACTTGTAGTTAAATTTTTTTTGTGAATATGTTAAAAAATACATGTCTGTACATGACTATGGAAATGCATGTAATTATATAAAGGTAGATGTGGGTGTTTGTGTGTCCATGTGTTTCTGTAAGGCAAGTAAACCAGCTCTGACTGAAAAATTTTGAGCACCACTGGAATTTCCCCAGTTTTAAAGGGATGAACATACATGCATGCATGCACACACACTCATATAATATCCCTTCATGTGTGACCTGTAGAAGAGCAGGTAAGCTGAACTGCTTTCTGCTGTTTCACGTTAACCAACCAGTATTCTTCAGGAAAAGACTGAAACCCACCAGAGTTCTTGTTCTGTAGTGATAGCGGCCACTGGTAGGGAAATTGTTAAGTGGCTGAAGTGGTAATTTAAGAGAAGCACTGCATAGAAAACTTTCATTTGGATGAGGAAAATGCATTGTGATAAGATCAACAAAATAAATGGGGTCTTCCATCCCGTTTGCACAAAATGACTGCTGTGTCCCAGGGGTGGAGATGAGGACTTGTGCTCTCAGCTCCTACACAAAAATGTGCCAATCTTATGTGAACCATTTCTCGCTCATTAATTTCTGGCTCATCAGCAATGCTACAAAAACAGTGATGAAGAGAGGCCATGGCTAACTTGAAGTGACTTAAAGCAGTAAAACCTCTGAATATCCTCACTGACTTTATTGAACCAGTCCTTCTTTGTGTCTCTTTGAAGGAGAAAATATGATTATTTGCTTTTTTGCAAAGTGTTGATGAAGTAGCTAGTTCTAAGGAAGGACAAAATAAAAAGACAAACAAATATGTAAGAGTAATTTTGTGTAAGGAAAACATTGCAACTCTCAGACCAATGCAAGGATGCCTGAATCACATTTCCTGAAATGCAAGATGTGGCTTCCCTGAGTCAGGCAGTCAATCTACCTCTAAGGATGTCAGTCTGTGGAAATTCAAGGCTTCAATGACAAGAATTCCAGTCTAGAAAATGTAATAGTGGCTAAACAGAATTTAAAAAAAAAAAAAAAAAACTCTTAAAATGCTAGCATATGAGAAACAAATTATAAATCCTAAAACACACATTGCAATAATACAATGAAAGCATAAATATTCTAACCTCTGCCCCTCACTCTTCCTCCCACACTATGACAACAACGAAAGTCTTACTTTTTGTACTTTCTTGTTTTACTTAAGTTATCTTTGAAATGGAAAAACAGCACACATTGAACTTACATTGGTTTCTGAAATGAATGTATTGTGTGGTTTTAGGAACTGGTTGGATAATCTTATGAAACATTAAAGTTAAGCCTTTTATTAAGATAATATTTAGAAAAATGTCACAGTGACACATTTTTGGAATCCTAATTATGAGAAAAGGTACTGATAGAAGACTTTATTCTTCACAGAGGAATAGAAGAAGCAACATAAAATAATTTTTCTGTTACTTATATAAATCATTTGGTACAATTATAATGGTGTTCAAAGATTAATACTGGAATGTTAGAATAATAACATTTAAAATAATTGCTTTTGTTCCTTTAATCTCCTAGTTCATTGTTCTTTCATCTTCTGCTTAAATCCAAATGGCTGCATTTGAAAACTTTTAAAAACATTTCACCAGAAAAGCTCATTGAGATATATTATCTCACTTTCATTTCTGTCCTAAGGCTATAGTGTTTGACACTGACAGAAAATAGTTTCAAGGACAATATAGTGACAGAGATGGAATAATAAAGGAAATGACAAACTACTTAGTTGCAGAAATAATTTGCTCTTGTTCTAAAACTGAAATCTGGAATAAATATTTTAGAATTAAAAAAAAGAAAGTGCCTTTAAAACAGGAGCAGGTTTTAAAAAAGCTGCTACTATTTAATTCATGATAGCAGTGTTTTGAAGGAACATTTCTAACATTATCCAATTACCACTTTCTCTCTGCAAACTATAAAATTTGGGTGAGAAGTTGATTACATACGTATTCTGAAAGTATTTAATCATCAACAACGTCTTGCTAATCAGGCATAAATCTGAGGGATTAGTTAAAATATGGCAGTTGTTTTCTCAGTGCTGAAATACAGCAGATGATCCTCCAGTCACTACTGTTACAGGGGCCAAAGCTACTTCCACGTCCTGATGTAAAGTTGAGGCTAGCAGACTTTTACCTCTATACCTGCAGGTCTTTTTCACACCATTTTCCTCTCCCCTTCACACCACAGACTTTATACCACTTTTGCTTAAGCAAAACAGAAAGAAACACCAAACATATGGGGGTTGGTGCAAAGTCTCAGCCACAGCCCTGGATTAGGGATCTGGCTCATGACACGGACAGGTACCTCCATGCCCCTAGGACTGAGAAACCAAAGCTAAGAAAATGATTTAGAGTTAACGAGATCCATACCAATAACCAGTGTGCATCAATTAGGCCTGATCTTAATAATAAGTTTGAAAGATACTGCTTTATTTCAGACTTAAAGGTCTACTTTTCTAATTTTAGTGTTTTTAAGAGTTTGCTGACTGTATTGTGGCTACAGCAAAGTAATAATAGTGATTGGTGTTTCCTCCTGATTAGAGGAAATTTTTAAATTCCCTAAGGCCAAAATCCTTTGGTGTCTCTGCAGAAACATAACAAATGGATAAAGAATTTTAAAAACTGAAAAACCAGCAAGTGATAAAAGACATTTGGCACCTCAGAAGTGGAAATATGAATGTGGACATCCTTTCTTAAAAAAACATTGGTGTGGAACTTCCCATGACTACTTTCTGAAATCCATTCAAAATCTTTTATTGTTTCTAGCTTTCATAACCAGGCTGATTTAACCCAGGGTGTCCATTTTCCTTTTGTTCTTTTGAAAGTCTCTACCATAATTAATATTTTGTATAGTAACAGCAAACATGGCTGTTTATTACTTTAAAAAGAAATACAAATATTTATAACCTAATATACCAAATTTGATTCATGATGTCAGGTAGCTAAGTTTACACACTTAAAGAAATCTGATATTAAGTGCTGATTTAATACTTTGTGTTTTCTTTCTATGCATATTAAAAGGACCACTCAGTGTGAATTACTGACTACTTTCCAAAGTCTAAAGCTATATGTCTTTCAATTTTGATTAATACTCATAAAGGTAGCAGTATGCAATTCTGTTCAGAGTGGCTATGCTTGCAATGCCTAGATTAAATCATTTTGAAGACGTTATGAATTAAAAAAAAAAAGACAACAAACTCAAGACAAAACAAACCCAGAACAGTTCTACAGCATTTTAGAAATAGTTATTAATTTCTTTGTATGTTTAGAGTTATTACAATTTCAGTAAAAGCACCAAGTAGAAAAGATAAAGACTTGTCTTCATGAAGGTTTATTTTGGGGAATCATGGCATAATGTTTAACTACTGTATTACTACAGTGTCTCTGCAATAATTACATTAATGAATCCTGCTTTATTTCATACCATATTCCCACAATGCCTTGCCTTTTCCTCAAGTGCCGTACCCTTTCTAGTTTTCTTAATACTTTCCCAGTCGCAGTGTACTAGAAAGCTTTTAAATAACTTATGCCAACCTTTTTCTCTTTTGTCCTTTTTTCTTTTTAAATTAATCACCTATAAAACTGTCTATTCTCTAGATACTATGAGATGAGGATTGCCCCCATTTTGCATAAATTGCTTTTTTGTTACTATTACAAGTCTTAAAGGCTCAGCTCCTTGTTATGGCTCACAATAAAGCAGAGTTTTTTCAGGTCACACTAGAGAATCTAGCACTTGCCCAAGGATATTTCTGTGCTTATTGCCTTTTTTCCCCAAGAAATCCTCCTCACCGAGCAATAATAACATTGTTAAATTTGCATCCAGTTCACCTGGGTTTGCAGCTGGGGGCTTTTCTAATGTACTGCCTTCTCTTGGCTTCACCTGGGCCATAACTTTCATTTTCTAATTTGTTTTGTCTGACTGACAACTCAGCAGTGGAGGAAAAAGAGGAAGCCTTTCTCCATCCATCGATGAATCAATCATTGCCTTCAAACTTATTTCCTTCTAAGTCCTTCTGTAATTTTGGTTATGATTGTCCTTTCCGAGCAATGACAAAGGTTGAAAAGAAGTTGCTGGCAGGGGTAAGGCCAGATCAGACACTGCTCTGGTGGGTACCTGCCTCCTTGGCTGCTTGTTGGAAGGTGGCAGCAGGACCTGAGAGGCTAACCTTTCCTTCCCAAAGCCTGAGGTATCTCTGTGGTTTGTCCACCAACATCAGAAGAAAAGATACAGAATGGCACCTAAAATAAAGAGCGGTATAGTGGTTCCTCCATGTGTGACCACATGCAAAAGCACATTTCCTAGATTGTTCTGTTTCTATTCACACAAAAGGGGCAGCAATTCTTGAAGAAACCAGGCCTTTTGATTTTAGTTACTCTGTTTTCTAATCAGTGTCCTGATGTTTCTAAGCAGTATAGTTCAATTCTGGAACAATTCCATCACAGTGAAAATTCAGTCATATTTAATATGGAGTGTATGCTTTCTCCAATTTCCCCCTTATTTGCAAAATAGAATGTAGATAAAAAATATAAATTCCTAATTTTAATACACATAAAACTGAACTTCCCACCTCTCACCGTCCTTGATACGAGGCAAGCTTTTATCTCTTTCTGAACCAATATGTACTACAAGTGGAAAATACAGTCAAGTGAGGAAAAAAATAATCTCATTGCTCAAATAAGCAAGATATGTATATTCATATATTCACAAAGAATTCAGCAATGTTTTTAAAATGAGAGAGTTTTGGACATTTTCCATCTTTCTTCTGGCGCTATCAGTAGGGGATATTTCAAACTGCTGTTTCTTCATCACAAATGCAGTGTCACTATTAAGCAGCACCCAAGAAGATAACTGAGCTTGTGGGTCTTGCTTGGTTCATTGTTTGATGATCGGATCATGGGAATGTAAACAATTCTTACATCTAGAGATGATGTAAGGTAAATTTCCAAAACATAAAGCAACCATGCCTTTTATTACGTTATCAACTTAAATAATACCAAGAAAACTTGTCTCATGGACTGAAATCAACACATTAGATACAGCTTGTTAGCAACCATATCAGCATTCTAATCAACACTACTTTGAGTTGACAGAGTAAAGGTAACCAATGCAGACAACAGGGCACACGCAGAAAGGCGCTGGGTAATATTGGGAAAGGAGGCATTACATGCTTGAATGAAGAAAAAGAAAAGGAAAGAAAAGGCAGACAAGTCTCTTCATACATCCTTTCACTCACACATTGAAAGTGTGAAAAGGATATCCAAGAATCATTTGCCACATGCTCTGAAGAGCAACTTTGAAAAAAATTGTCATATTTTTTGTCACATTCAAGAATTTTACAAGTATGAGAGAAAAAGCTGAAATCGGACAGCGGTACACAACAGATGGGCTGAATTTCACTTTCTACCTCTAATAGGAATGACAGCTTCCTTAAATGAAGACTTTCTGCAGTGAAGTTCTTTTTAAAGCTTAAAAAATGTATCTCAACAATGCCTGTGTGAGATGAGAGTATTGCTAGTGTCGCCCCACAAGACAGGGAACTGACCAACAGGTGCTCAATTGCCAAATGTAACAGTGAACTTGAAAGTCAGTCCAAGAAGCCTTTAACCTGACCCCTGTCTGCTGGCATGCTTGGGGGAAGGCTACCCAGGACCTTTAACTGCAGTTGAGAGTTTTTCACTTTTTCTGCCAATAGGCCCCAAATATTTCCTTTTGCTTAGCCAAATGGAATGAATTGGGAGTAAAATGCATTTAGGGGACAACAGTGAAAAAATTTTAGTCATGTGCCCATGATTTCCAGGAAACCTGTGGCAGAGGCCAAGAGAAACCCAAGGCAGAGTTTTCTCTCTAGGTATGTCTTCTCTGGGATAGAGTTGAAGCAATTCAAGAAGTTGCCCTCCCTTGCTCTTACAACATCCACAACTACCTTGTTTTAGTGACCTCACCAAGAGATTGAGTCAGCTTCAGCACAAAGCCAGTGGGCTTGTTTTAAGATGCTAACTGTGAATATAACTCTGCTGTGAAGGCAGAAACCTCCAGCTAAAGCATAGTAATGAACAGCTGGTGGGCAGTAACTGCTAAAATTGCTATATCCACTTTTGAATTCTCAGGTGCTTTAATTTTTTCTTTGTGCATTTTTGTGCCTTAACTGACATGACTTCCATTTTTACTACACAAGACTGGCATCCTACAGAGATTAAAATACTTTTTCTGTGTGTTGCTGGTTTGTTCTCAGTGCATAGTCCCTCCTTGTGCAGTGAACGAAGCAGAGGTCTGAAAAAAACAGTATGTAATCATGAACTAAATACTGTGATATAACATATGAAAACAAGAGAAGTGAGTGCTGAAATAGGCTACCCTAGTCCCTGGGTGCTTACCTTGGCTACATTTCAGGACAAAAGCCTGTCATTTCTCCATGTACCCTTGTTTTTCATGGCAGAGAGCTCAGGCTTCTAGGTAAAAAGCATGCTGTAGTGTTCTCTCTGTGTGGGAGAGCCAAGAGGCACACAGGAGCACATAGCAACATCTCTAGGCCACTGCAGACAAGGACCAGGTCTCCATGTGGCATCAGTCTTTTCTCCTTGCTCTAAGCCTACAGCTGAAACCAGACTGTACACCAGACCTTTGTGAAGGTCCCACCAGGGAAGAACAAGCAAATACTTCAATAGGTGGAATGAATGATTTAATTCCAAAGAAATGCTGAAATAGAAAATGCCAGCTTTAGTTCTTGCTGGTTGTCCTTCTGCTACTGACCCCTACACCGGCCTCCAGCAAGTGCTTGCTTCACTCTGTGACAATTCTCATGGGTTTTACTACTTTTCCAATTTTTAAAATCTACCCCTTTCACCCTCACCAGCCAATAATGCCCCAGACTTTATTCCCTGTAAAATCTTGTTTGTGTGCTCTCCAAATGTTCACCTTTGTTCAAAATGATTCTTCACCATCTGCAGTAAACAATAGGAGGAATGACCTGCAAGCAGATGCCCACTGTATTTTTTTACCTATAATTTAATCACAGTCCTTTTGTGCCTTGAAAAACCCACATTAATAACACATCTGTAGATGTGTTATTTCACAGAAGTACATGTGAAAGTGCCAATTCACTTTTATTTGCACACTACAGTGGAGAACTAAAAGGCCAGAGGCAATAGAATGAGGAAGACTGAAATGTTGTTTGCAATGAAATGTTGTTGTCTGTCCTTGTCTTTCCAAAAGGCTAAAATTATTACTATTCTCTCAAGCAGTAACCCCATGGATTTGTTTGTATCTTGAATTGTGAGCTTCCTATTTACGGCTTTTCGCAAGTTTTGTCATTTGCCTTGTTTGCAGTGTCTGACTGTGGAAGCTGAAACAAGCTTCCTCTGTGGAGCAATTGCAGGAGTTGCTAAATATTATGAACACAATCCCACAACACATCGGCAGTGCACTACATTACATAAGCTTGTTACCTCTTTGTATGGGGTAAGGTCCTGAGGAAATCATCTTAAAAGTGTCAAAGGATATCTACTGATGATGTCTGGAAACAAAATATCCTCTAATGAAGCTGGGAGAACTGAGAAATGCTGAATGGAAGAATAGTTCTTCATGCACTAAGCGATTCCAGCAGCTGAGGTGTTAAGAAACCTTTCAAGTATCATGGGACTGAAGAAAACGTTGTGGGGATGGCAGAAGTGAGCAATGAGTGAGTGGGAATGACTCGTGTTTGCAAGCCTTGCTGCCCGTTAGTGGTGTACTTACTCATACAGAGTTTATCTTAGGTATTCTTTGCTACTTTCATTCCTTTTAACCTGGAGGCTGTAAACACATTTGTTATGAAAGGCATAAAGAAAACAAAATAAAAGAAGTCTTCACACAAACCCTGTGTGAAGCCTCTGAAACCTGACTACTGGACTATTCATCACCTTCCTATCCTCATCACAAAGGCGCTGCATTATTTATTATTAGTAGAGAACATGAGAACGAAAGGAAAAAAACAGCAACAAAAAAAAAGAGAAAGAGGCAACACAGAAAGGAGTTGGGAAAATGAACAAAGGCAGAAGAGACTTGCTGGCAGTGTTGGAGGGAAAAGAGAGGAGACATAGTCATGACAGAGAAATGAGATTCAATTCAACAACAGTTGAATTGAACAATACTCCTTTATTAAGGAATGTATTTCTGTTTTCTCTTGCCTCAGTACTTTTCCTATTGTGATAAGATAAGGCTTTTGAGTAAGTTTGAATAGTGTCGTAGCAGTGATTATCAGAACAGTCTCGTGTACTTTTAGCCAAATAGTCTTCAGAAGTCCTTAGGTCCATTTTGTGAATTCAATGGGAATTTTAATTGACTATTAAAATACAACATTACACAATAAAGACATTACTGAACTGCTGCAGAAATACCAGCAAATATGCTGTCAACAGAAAAGCGGTTCTCTTCTGTAGGTTTATCGGAACTGCTACAACAGCAGAAATAGCCTGGAGCAGCAGTAATTGACGATACAGAAGAGCTTTCCACACATGCTTTTCCCCCAAACATAAGCAAAGCAAAGCAAAAGTCCAATCATTAAAGCATTAATTTTACATGATTCTCTCTTCTCATTACTTCATATGCAGTAGGTTATCTTTCACTGTGTGATATAGAATGATGGGAGGTACATGTGTACAACAAAGGGTACAAATTATATGACTAAGTGAAATTGGCATGACAACAATGCACAGAACCCATCTCTTTGAGCATATTTGCTCTCTTTTAAATTTTCAGAACAAACCTGCCAGTAACTGCACCGATTTAAGACATGAGGATTTTTGTGTCCTTGGCTTCATAAGTTCACAGGGGTGGGCTGAACCCCAATTTCACCAGAATCCTGTCCCAGCTGATGGTTCCATCCATACCAAGTTCCTCTGAACAACACTAGAGGGGGAAACGTGCCTCACGTGAGCTCTCCCACATGCACGGCTCAGGTGATGTGACATCAATGTCAGTGACAGTTTGTACCAAAGTCAGCTCATGGGTGAGGTCAGTAAAGCTTGTCATGGCTCTGCCATCCTCAGGGATGAGTGAACGTCACAATGTGAACCAGTGTAAGTTATAAACAGACAACTTGTGTTTTGAAGAAATGATGCATTCACAGGAATGGTAATATCACCATATCACAAAAATCATCTGAAATTACATTTCTGGAAATCAAATAAATGAAACTGAGCTTGTACTGAATCTGTGGAAAGAAGCAAGTGACCTTCCATCTAATCCTGAGTTCCTCATTAAACAGCGAACAATTGAGAAGAAAGTGCAGTAGATTGACAATGAGCAGCATGAAGACCATACACATACAAAAAGCAGTAGGAATATTACACTGCTCCTGGTCTCAAAGGGCTTTATTAAAAACAAAAGCATATAAAGTAGCTCCTGAACAGTATGATTTTTAATTGTGTCTTCCTGGGAATTCTGTACATTACAGACTCGCTTGCTTCCCTTGTAATCTAGAGGGATCTGACTAGCTCTCAACAGCTTCCCTTTGGTCTAAAATGAGTTACTGCTGAGTTTCTGGACCCTAGTTAAGTCTTAGTGGCAAATAATATTTACCCGGTTCTGAAACAAATGAAATTTTATTGACATCTTTTTTACTTTAAAAGAAAAAGTAACCCAATACATAAAGGGTTCAATGTGACATCTTCTAGTTCCACTTTCTTATTAGCATAAATCTCTGAGCATACACAAATAGCAGAGTAAAAGCAGCAAATAGTAGCCATTAAAACAATACCTGCAACATGCCCAAGTGCCATGGTAGTGGCGGCCAGTCTGCATGGCCTTACCCTTCCTAGAAAGCCAGATTATCTGTTTGGCCTTTAGGCAGTGCAAGGCTCTTGAGCTGGATCTAGAGCAGGAAGCTGGGCACAGCACTACAACGCCACACTTTACACCCCTCCATGATCTACATGTGTTCTGTATGTACCATAGGCAATGCATTAGGAAGGCTGGGAAGAGGAAAATCTGTAATGGTAGCTGAATAACATGGGGGAAAAACCCCACACCCTGAAAGAGAAACCCTCTGCAGTTAACGAAGCTAAATATAAGGAAGCACCAATGGAAAGGATGTGACTTTAACTTTGATCCTGCCTCTGTGTCATTTCAGAGTTTTTTCCTGGGCTAGCAGGGGTGCTTCCTTCCCATTGGGATTTACAGGCTAACATCTGTAGAAAGATCAATTATTTATCACAAAAGATAACCAGAGGAGAAAGAGCAGAGCCCTACTCTACTATCCCTGGCTTATTTCACAGCTTTATAGCTAGTGCCAGACAAAAACCATGCAACAGACAGGCAGGACTCTTTCTCTGATGATGAGGCACCCACTTGAAAAGAGACAAACCAGGCTCCAGTGTTTACTTGGCAGAAAAGGGGACAAAGCACCCCAGCAGAGAAGCCTGGCACTCTTCAGTTTATGTTACTGAAATCTCTATGTCAAGAGGTCTCTGCATGACAGCCTGTAACTGGACAGCTTCTACCAAAATTGGGTCAGCTCCGTTCACAGGCACCAGCTGTGGATCTGTCCTCCCAATTATTTATGTTTGCTGTGATATGGTAACGATATGGTACATTCCCCAACCATCCCATTGCCTTACATTGATCTCTCAGATGTTGTGAAAGATGATGAAAGTAGCAAGATGAAAGTAAAAGGAAAAGAGCAAAACAAGCTCATATTAAATATTCATAACTGGTAGTAATTACAAAGAGAAAGTAAGAAATAAAGCAGTAGTGATTATGCAGTGTCAAAATCATCTATCTACAACTCCCTCCAGGAATTTTTCTCCATGGATTTTTATTGCTAGAATTGGAAAGCGACCAAATATTTTTGGCCTCTGTCTTTGGTCAGATTTTACTACTTTTTTTATCTGATACATAAACACAGGGTAGGGTGAGTTGAGAGCAAAGGTAAGGCTCTACACCTTAATTCTGCTGTCCGTAATAAAACCTATAATGAACCTCTGTCTTCAGCAAAAACAAAATGGCATCTCTACTGTGCAAAACTTTAGATTTCAACAGCTAAACTGTTGTGTTGTCACTTCAGATGTTAAATATTGTGTTTCATAAAAGGAACTGACCTCTAATTTTTAAAAGTTCTTACAGATTGAGGGTTTTTAATATGACTTCTGTTTATTTTTGTAACTCAGGTGATTCTGATTGGCTGTTATTAATTCTGTTAACCAAAATCTTTTTTAAAACTACGTGTCTAAAAGGTTCCTTTTCAAATGTAAGATGAGAACAAACTAGGAGCTTTATCCGAAGGCTTCTCCTTCATGTACGAATTGATGAATATGCTGACTTCCTTGGAATAACCATTTTTTCAACTACATAAAATCACAAGTTTATTCCACTCTGTCTATGTTTCTGTAGTCTAAAACCTGGTGTTGCTTAATTAATGTTAAATATCAACACATGTAGAAGAACAATGAAATATGTCCTAGAATGTCACAGGTTAAGATATGCGGAACTGCTGGATTTGAATCTCACACCAGTGCTAGAGAACAAGATGTTCTGTCAGATCAAGGGTGAAAAAGTTTGTTGAACTGCAGTTTTAGTTTCCTGAGCCATACCAGTCATCTCAAACCACAGAAGCCACAGATAATTCAACCTGTTACTACTGTGCGTAATTTTAATGTTCCTCTGATAAGGAACATCAGGTCATAGAAAAAAGAGAGCATTCTACTTCTACGGTGAACTTGTCAGTTTTTGCCATCTGAGCACTCCACTCAGCTTTGGAGACCACAGTAGCCTTTTTAGGTTTCTAAGGTGCCCTAATGACACATCTGAAATTACAGAATGCTTCAATATAAGCCAGCATACAATCAAGTGCTGTGCTTTCACAGATATTCAGAAACATCATCTGCCAGGATAAAGAGAAATTGAACTGATATCTACTGGGTTTTATCTGAAGCTTTGATGCATAATTTTTCATTTTCTTTAGAAGGATTTAATACAAAGAGAGAACATGCCTAGAGTCCCACAGAGGTGTTTTGACATTAGGCTTAATAAAGCATGAAGAAGTCATTAATAAATAATGTTTTGCTGGTTAACAAGTAAAGCTGAATGCATTCACGAGACCCAGAAGTAGATCACATCATGAATGCAGCCAAATAACTTGTTAAAATGACTGCAGTGGTCCCATTCTTTCCATTGTGTTTGGCACAGCCCAACACAACATTGCACGGATAAACAAGTACTGCAGCACATACACATGCACCTTCAATTACAGTGTAACGTGTCAATTTTTATTTGCACTCCGTGGGATTGAGGGGTTTGTAAACAAGCATTCATGAAAGTGACAAAGAGCTATTTATACATTGTTGAGCTTTGCTGAGATTGAGCATTGCTGTCTGGAGTTTCAGAGGAAAAGACCTCCTGTATTCATTGAGTTATGCATCATCCCATTCCTTTGTCAAAGCTACAAGCTTAATACATTTTACTGCAGATATGTTTGAACTACAGCTTTCGAGGCTGTGTCAATATTTCCATATGTCCTTATTTTCCAAGGTTAAACATTCTGGCAAGTTTTGAATCAAGGTCTGAGGAGATCATCTATGTCCTTTGGGTCAAATACACAGCTCCCATCCTCTTTGGCTACAACCAGGTTTCATGTGGGATCTGGATTGGGAATGTGGCAGTGTGAGGGTCTGGATTCACTCTCCATCATGATGACTTTCTCAGTTAAATGCCTAAGTTGGGAGCTGAAGTCACCTCAAACTCTCCCTGTAATCAGTGCCAAGAGACAAATGTTTCCAGAATGTGATTCAGATCTGGGCTTCTGATTACAGAATCAGCTTAAAATGAGCAAGTTCTCAATTTAGAGACTTCTGCTACATACTTACGCTTGTAGGCAGGAAAACTCCTCAGTCCCTCCAATGAGGCCAAGGAACAGATTGTACAATTCAAGTTTGGGCCTGTGAGATCTATGCAGTTTGTGAGGTGGAAGAAAAAAGATAGGAAAATGTTTCCTTATTTTATTTTTAGTTTGAGATATAGTCATATTCTAAATAAAGAGTCATGATATTCAGAAACAGGGACAAAGATTCCAAATGCATGTCTTCAAGCCTCCAGCACAGTTTGTATAAGCACAAAAATCTTCCAATCCTCTATGTTAGTTTACTGTCATTTGTAGGTAGTGCAACTATCTTGGAATGAACAATGATTTAAAAAAAATATATATATTTGATGTCATCTATTTACTGAAAACCCAACTTCCAACATATTTAGTGTGCTTATGAAAATTAGATTATTTTTCACACCTGATTGAGCTGTCAGGTTCCAAGAGTTACTGAGAATAAGAGGATTGGAGGAAGCTATAATAACTTCTGAAAATGACTTAAAATCTCTGATATATGCGAGAAAAGGAATAGCTATTTAGGTGGGGCAATTTTTCCAGTTGTTTGGAGGGTTTTTTAAGAGAAGATATGAAGACTATAAATTTCAGATCCATGCCATTTTTAGAACATGAAATTGAAAAGTACAAAACCTTTTAATCTGAGTTACAAATGGGGTGATTTTTCTGTGACATTTTGAATTTTGCAAAAGTAGAAAAGCCTTTTTTCTAAAAATCCATATATTTAAGATGTTCAGGCATCTGAAATATTAAATAAGCATTTTTGATATGGAACAGTAAGTAGGAGTGGATAAAGTGCATGGCCCATTTATTTTCCATGTTTTTCTTCCATTTACCACTGAATATCATTTCTATCCATGATAACACAAGAATGCAAATGCATGAGCACAAGCCAGTGAAAACTGAAGTATTTTAGTAAATACACTTTCTATATATTATCCTATGGCTTCACAATCTCTTCTGACTTGGTGTTGGGAAGCAGACTTGGGTGTGGATTACCTCTGAAAATGAGATGTAAATTTTAGAATTCAGTCTCTATTCAACTTTTTTCCTTATTAAAACCTAAGTCCTCAAACCAAGAAAAACTTGCCCATGCTCTCAGGTGAGAATCACAAGATTACTAAAAAACTTTCACTGTCCAAACAATGAAGAACACAAATTTTTGGAGATACCTGTCTTGTGAAATCTGAACTGTCTGTGGAATGCAAGAATTAGTTGGATACAAAACACACCCAATATAGCAAGGCTTCTGGGTTGGGTGATCACAGGATTTGAAGTGACAAGCGTTCTTGCAAGCTAAGATACTTGTGAATCTTCAAAGGGTAGGTTTCTCTATTCTGATTTGCCTGTATTATACTTCAGGTATTTACATCCTTCTAGGACCATGCCAATAATCCTGAAGCATATATGAGAACATTGACTTTTGTTCTTAAGGACATAATTTAGGAGCAACTTAGTGTTACAAAACATCGGACAACAAAATTACATCAGAAAGTTCTATCCATAGCATGAATTTGCATATTTTTAGAATGCAAATTCTACATCCACAAGATGTTAAAATAACAAACATCCAAGCTTTGTTTGTGATAAGCCTTGTGACTTCACGAGGGTGTAGCTGATGCTTTCAAAGAAGTTACAACAGATATTCACATAGAAATATGTATATATTACCATGTGATGGAATCACACAATATATACAGGTATAAAAGGAAGTGCTTTATGGAAAGAAAATACCACTATTACCTTGTTTCAATGCACACAATTCTGCAAGGAGGAAAAATCAGATAATCATGTATCTGCTACAAAACATGAAAGTTAGCTAGAACAGTAAATCAAAAAAAAAAAGGAAAACTATTTAATTTTTTCCATTTTGCATTAGTAAGTTAAAAGAAACTTGCGATTAAATTTTTGTAAACAATGTGTACATAGTTTTGGTATTTTTGAAATATTAAGAGGTATTTCAAGCAAAAGCTGTTAAAGCAGGGATCATTTTGTCAAGCTGGTTAAGACTTGAAGATCAAGTTTCCTTGACCTTCATCAAGATACCAGCATACTAAAAAAGGAGAGAAAATGCCACCCTCTATCAGAACAATGAGGAAGGACACAGAAAGCATTGGCAAGCTTTAGTATACACATCTTGCAATTGGGTTGGTAATTCTCTTTTAGGGAAGGAAGAAGGATTTAAACTTTCAAGTAACAGTTCAAAATATAGGAAAAAGCACCAACCAAATCAACAAGCATAAATTCCCTAGGGAACCCAGTATTTTTATGGCAGTATTTCCTGTGAGTCTCCTAGCAGATCAAAGCATGTCAGCTTTCATTATATCCCCTCGAGAGCAAAATGTTCACACTGCAGCTTCTGATTTGCAAAGGCTCCAGGAGGCAGAGGCTGATCAGGAAAGTGTTTTGGAGTGTTCACTGCCCTGTGTCTGCTGAGACTTCCTGCAGTGACAGGGCATTTTGGGGGAGCAACACCACTAGACCATGACATGGATTGGTTGGCTGTTCATTCCTTAGAGGAGCTGGGTTACACAAATGGTCAAGGAAAAGCAATTCCCAGCTTTCTAGTGGAGTCCCGTGTGCCCTTTTAGCTGGTCAGACTGCAGTCAGGATTTATGATTATACCTTATGATTTGAACACTGAAACTGGAGGAATTCTACATTTTCATGCCTTCTCTAACAAGCTCTGTCTTTTAAGTACCCCTCTAGGAATATACACACAGTTTAGAAAAACAAATGCTTTATTCATGATGGCAGTAAGTACAGCATGGCTGTGCACATACCGATTGAATAATAGCTTTGCATTTTTTATTTTATTCCTCCCAATAACTACATGTTCCTACAAGTGTCTCACAAGCATGGACTGAGTTTTTACACAGCTTTTAATGGATAACATTTTAAAGAGTTTTCATAAAGTGAATGAGGCTGTGATAAGCAGCACAGCTGGTGAGCCAACAAGAGACTACAATGAAGGCATTACCAGGAGGAAAAAGTTCTAGGAATGTATTTCCCTTATGAGGCCCAAAGATTAACCAATTAAGATCAACGCACCAGTTCATATATGCAAAATATAAAAGGAAAATAAACAGGATGACTAGAGTACTCTCTGAATACGCCTTTGCTTTTGGAACAGAAATTTCTGACAAGTATCCACCAAAAATCAAAACCATGCAATCACCAGTAATAAAGGCAAAAAAGCTGAAGAGCTGTATTGTTATTTTACTCTTGCTTACTCCTGAATGTGAGCTGGAGGAAACACAAGGGAAATGTTTAGAGGAGCACATCTTACGTGGGTCATGTTGTGGCCTCAGAAAACCTAGGGAACTAAACCGTAGGTGACTGCTTATACCAACAAAATCCTCAGGAGCAAGACCCCAGGATGACTTCTTCTGCTTCCTGTTGAGGAAACTGAGTAAAGCAAAGATAATGCTTCCAGGGAGAAGGTTCCAGATTTTTACAGTGAATATCAACAATTTTACAGGTATTTCTCCTCCATAAAGATACTAATAATTTTTCATCAGTGCTTGGGAACAGGTTCAAAGACCTGTTCCACCCTGAAATTGTACTCTAGCTTCCCCAGGAGTATTGTGTGTGACTTCTCCCATTGTGTGTTTTCATGGGACATTATTTGTCCCCATATTTGCTTTCACGTATGCTTTCACCTCTACTTGCCAGTTATTCATTACTGTAGGAGCTGTTGTATCCTGAAACTTCACAGATGAAGAATGTTTGTATGACCTCCCAGACTTTAAATTACCTGCCTTTAACCTTTTTCCCATCAAGAGTAGAAGTGTTAATTTTCACAGATGTACAGAACCTCTGGAAGTCAAATTATTTGTTGAAAGGCCTCTGCAGTACGTACAGACCATACAAGCTCACTGTATAACTAGATGAGAAGCATTATGCTTCTCTCAGGGACCCTTTTTGCTCAGAAGTTTTCAGATTGTTTCTTGTAGAAGCTGTCCATTTGCAGAAAATGAAAAAGCAATCGTGGCTATCAAGAGATCCAAAACAGCTGTACCTTTGAGAACAAGATTAGTGCTTTTCATCCTGATGTGAATAGGAGCTTTGGAGACATTGCACTGTGGGAGCAATGTTCCCTTACTGTGAAGAGCGAAACAGCCCTGGATACACTGAGTTGTATCAACCCCTTAGAAAGTAAGCAGAGGCATGCAAATGTTTTTAGATTTTTTTTGGTTTTGCTGCCTCATATTATAAACAAAGTGAAAACTAACAAGGACAGAAAAAAACCCGCGTTGCAGATGCTTTTAACTGGACTGTGAAGAGTTCTTGGTTCATTCTCTGGGGCCACAGATGAGCAATGTGCTTATCCTGCCTTTTTCCAAGGATATGGAAACTCATATCGCAAACTCATCGCAAACTAATGCTTAAGGCATGAATGTAGGAATCTTGCTCAACTGGCTGTCTGGATCATTCTGTCTTTCAACCAGTATCATCTGGATCTCACCCAAATTCATCCTCACCCAGATGCTCTTCTCCAGGAGCCGTTTTCCTCTAGGCAGTGCAACATCTTTATGATGGCTCTGGTTACATCTGTAGAAAGTGAGATATACACTTGGGTGTCATCTGCAAAGCCTTTAGCAGCTTAGCCCCTCTCTGGAGCTTTCTGGAGGTATTGGAAAGGGATGGAGGGAAAGGATTTATAACCCAGTGGTCAGACTGCAGGTGCAGGATATTGGGAAAAAAGCAAATTATGTTACCAGTTGTTCTGGGGTCCTACTGAAACCAGTTTTTGTGTCTGCAAGGTATACAAGATTGGGATATATTCACTTAGCATTTAAAGGAAGAAGAGAGACAAGTAATTCCTTGGCCCTGTCTGAAATTAAAAAAGTCCTTGCAAATTAATACAGCCACACCAAACTGGATTAATAATACTAGCAAATGGAAACATGTTGTACAATATAAAACGCCCTGCATAAAATAGATAGAATGATGAATATTGTTTCTTACTGCAATACATTTTGGCCACTGCATATTTTACATTTAAGTTTACAGTGCAAAGGATATTACTGAAAGAACAGCTTTAGTTGATAATTTTCTTGTTTGGTAGAGCTGATATATTAAAAGGTTAATGTACTTTTACATTTTTCTAAACTTATCATTTCTTACTCCAATCTCTCTTTCCTCATTCTTAACCTCTTTAAAAAGAAATGATATAAAATAGGACTTCTTTTTGACGATTTTAGCCAGAAAACCTTACTTTCCCTGCTGATTTTCATGCTCTACAAGCTTTGCCATCATAAACCACTTTGCATGTATTAAGGAGTATTATATTAGATGAGGCAATTTAAGTGTATCCCATTTCACTTGGTGAAACTAAGCAGCTTTGCATTATAACTAAGTTGAGGTAATGAGAATACATTTAAAGCATGTGTTACCTGAAACTGAAGTTAGCTAGTCATTCAATAGTGCAACCTGTGGGTTTGCAAAACGATGGCAGGAATCCTGCTGCGAGCGAGATAGGAAAATTATTATAATCTGCATTCCTAAATTGAATGAGTATTTTGCTCAGCAGAGGCCTCTCGACTGCAAATACTCTGAAATTACATCCTGCTGTTTAAAATGCCTTTTTTCCCAAGTAAGTAAAAATACCCACCTTTTCTTAAATCAAATATTTTTTAAATCTTACATGAATTAAATTATTGAGACAGGGAAATGTATAAATCCTTTACTACCTCTTGTAAAAACTGTTTGATATTCACATTTTTATTAGAAGGGACAAAGTGTCTAGAATTCATGGGTTTATATTTAAATTATTTAATTATTATATTGTTAAAGCTTATCATCATATCTCTCTCATCAATTTTTTTACTGAAAAATAATTCCATGTTTACAAGTTCTTTAATTTGAATAGGAGAAAATTGTATGACAGATAACAGAATCAGCTAATAGATGTGATGCTTAACATACTACTAAGGTAAACTCATATTGAAAGTTTCCAGAAAAGACTATACAAAAGTGAGCAAAACCACCATGACCTTACAAGATGACACAGGGGATAAACTTCTGCCGCAAGAGTAACATGGTAAACATAATTTCATTCATATGAATTCTTTATCTCATTAAAGCCAGAAATGACACCAAAAAAAAAAAAAACAAAAAAAAACCAAAAAAACAAAACAAAAAAAAACCCAGGCCTGGGCATAAGGATTTGGGATCTCTGTACTCACTGTAGTTGTTTGAGAAATTGTTTTCTACCGTGTAAAAGCAATAAATACTGTAAATACTTCTCATTACATCCTCTCTAAGAGTCCAAAATGGAAGAGGAGGTGTCTCAGCTTATCCTCCTCAAACTCTCTCTCCTTTAATTGGTGACCAGTGGAAAGATTTACTATAAAAGATATCTGTGCTCCACAGCTGGAGTCAGTGGGGGCCTTGGCTTTGCAACACTTGGCAGTGTGCTTGTCTCTAAGTTGAAAAAACCAGGACTAATTCTCTTGCCCAGAGTGTGGGTGACAATGTCACTCTACCCCCCAAAAATATGTGCTTAATTTTAGATGCTTCCTGGAAACTGTCCCTTCCCTATCTGCTCCCTGAAATCTACCATGCATTGAATGGGACTGTGGGGAAAAACCGAGGAAATATGTGAATAGATGGGATGGATGAGCATGAGCCAGGGATCAAACTCATGCCTAAGCCTTGTTTTGCTGTTACAGATAGATGTATGTAGCTTTGTTTTTTCTGATAGGAAATAATGGTTGAGAGGAAGATGAGGTTACTCTTATGTGAAAGGTGGTTCCCAGGAGAACCAACAAGACAGGCAAAGGTGATGACAAGGGTATAGACATATCTTAAACACAACCTGTTTTTCTTTATCTTAAGGGACCTTATGCTGAGTTGCAGTCTTGTTGCTTTAGATTAGGGTTCACAGCTCTGACCTACTTCTGAAATGGTGGATAGATCACTTCTGGGGTTTTTTTTGGTCACAAAATATATTTGACAGAAGACATTTTTATTTCCACACATTGATACAACCTCCTAGGACATGGAAGGGCAGAATTCAGTCTTTCCTGTATCAGGGGACTCTCCTCCCGACCTCTGGGAGGAAGTTGTAGCCTCCAGGATATAGCCTGTATGCTGTAGGCTTAACATAAAATCTCCAGGGTCAGTTTTAAGTCTCAGGTTATGCCAAATGTTCCCAGTTCCCAAGCCATTTTTTTTTTTTCTTCATTAAATGCACAATATTTCTTTTGACCTAAGAAATTAGGTACTCAATTCAGTATAACCATCATTTATTCACTTACATCTGGGTAATTTCTTACTTTTGCTACCTAAGCTTTTGCAAGCCTTGTGTATAAATCTAGCTGCACATGTTTGATAAAATTCAGCCAGTAACAAAAATTAACCATGGAAAATTTGGACAGGTGGAACTCCATCAGTTTTGCAGCCAGTCAGATAATTTAGCTTATTCTTTTTGATTTGCACTGTTTAAACGAACATATCTATTACCTGTCAAGGACAGTTTGTTCTCCAATCTATCAAATAGTTGTAACATTTTTTGTAATATTAACTACAAAATCCACAAAAATGAAGAACAAAGCAAATTTTTTAACATGATTTTCCATCCAAATTTATATATTGGTGTTAATGAAGGTATGCTTTAGTAGCAATACTGTAAGTAAAGTGAAAGATATGGAGGATGCTTAACCTCATGAAGTTCGACAAGTGCAAGTTGCACCTCAGTTGGGGCAATTCCAGATATGAGTACTGGGAGATGAACTCATTGCAAGTAGCCCTGTGGAGAAGGACTTGGCGATGCTCATGGAGGAAAAGCTGGACATGAGCCAACAGTGCGCTCTCACAACTCAGAAAGCCAAACACATCCTGGACTGCTTCAACCGAGAAATGTCCAGCAGGTCAAGGGAGGTGGTTCTCCTCCTCAACTCTGCCCTCGTGAGGCCCCACCTGAGTGCTGCATCCAGGTCCAGAGTCCTCAGCACAAGAAAGATATGGACCTGTTGGAGTAGGTCCAGAGGAGAGCCACAAAGGTGATTAGAAGGATGGAGGACCTCCCCTATAAAGACAGGTTAAGAGAACTTGTGTTGTTCAACTTGGAGAAGAGAAAGCTTCTGGGAGACCTTATAGCAGCTTTCCACTACCTTAAGAGGGTTTACAAAAAGGAGGGGGAGGGACTTTTTATATTGGCATATAGTGACAGGACAAGGGGCAATGGTTTCAACCCGAGAGAGGGCAGGTTTAGATCAGATGTTGGGAAGAAATTCTTTACTCAGAGAATGGTGAAGTAGTGCCAGAGGTTGCCCAGAGAAGTTGTGGATGCCCCATCCCTGGCAGTGCTCAAGACCAGGCTGGATGAGGCTTTGGCAACCTGGTCTAATGGAAAGTGTCGCTGCCCATGGCAGGAGGGCTGTAACTGGATGATCTTTAAGATCCCTTCCAACCCAAAGCATTCTATGATCCTATCTTCCAGCATTATCTGTCCTAAAACAGCAAGATTCTACCAATAACTACACTGAGCTAGCCAAACCCATAATCCTATCCTTTATGTTTGTTTATCAGTCCACACACAGACATATTGCACAAATCTCCCAAGAAGTACAAACATAGGCACAGTGCAGGAAGATGGTGTTTGTAACGCATTTGACATTTTAACTCTGAAACTGAGATATTCATTCACCTCACAATACACACACACAAACACACAGAGAAGTATAAAAGGTGTAATATTATTTTAAAAAAATCCACATATTAAAGCTGCAATGTATGCTCTATATGAATTTCACTTTCTTGGAAAATATTTAGGTATCACATTGAGGGCACCCCACAGAACAAACACAGCTCTCCTCCACACAGAAAACTTTGCACAATCTTGCAACTCCTCTAACCTTCTGCTTTTAAATGGAGTCTGTATTTTTATATTCACATTCTTGTTCCTCTTGAATTCTATTACAAAAAATTCGCAGTAACTTCAATAGAACTTAGATAAAATAGAACCATATTGGGTTTTTTGTGTTTATTTTGATTTTTTCTCCTCTTCTCCTGTCTGGAGTAGACATTTGGTGCCAATGGGCAAAAAATTATTTTTGATGAGAGATGATATTTTTGTCGTCTGATATTTTATACTGGGAGTAAGTGTTTAGAATACAAACAAAAATGCTAGCTAGAGTACCAGACAGAAGAAGATTGACTAGAAAGCTATTATTCAGACATCACTAGAATCCCTCCACAGAAAAGAAAAAGCAGAACTCAATTCATATAACTCTAATGCTCAAACTTGAGCTCTATAGCTCTATAGCTCAAGTTTGATCTCCATCTACTTTAGCCAATAGGTTTGCTGAAATTATTTTAACAGATTGTGGAGATGTTTAATGAGAAAATATAGCATTTGTAAAACTAAATTTTTTTTTTAAATGTCCATATGAAGTAAGATGAAGTTGACAGAATAAAACTGAAAAGAACTTTCCCCCCTCTTCCCCCAAACCCAGATAGAGCATTAATCCTGAAGAATATTCTGTAAAAGATGAAAAACAGATGGCAATCAAAGAATAAAATCAAGGTTACATGATTGTTCACTTTTCTTCTCTACTGCTCATAGCATTATCCACATCATTATGAACATGGTGGTTTTTTATAATGTTATGATTAGTGCTGAAAATCCTGATGTATCTTTATGATCTTGTTACTTTCCTTGTCAGTTATGTGTCTGAGATATGACTTGATGCGCACATATGCCCACACACATTCTACCACCTTTCTGAGCATATATCTGTTCACAAAATTATTTCTTCTATGTTTTCGATCATACCATAGAAAAATGTCAATGTTTTGTTCTGGTCAAGGTTGATTTCCTGAGATGGCAAAGTAGTGTCAGAATGATATCAGTGGATTATATAATATTTTAAGAGAAATCAAAGGGTAGAAAAGCATTTTATTAAAATCTCAAGAGTTTCCAGAAAGTGAATAGCTGCCATTAAAAGGAAATTAATTTTTCCAATATGTTATGTGTGTCTTTGGCATTCCCCTGAAGCCTATATGCCATCTAGAACAATCAAGCACACAGCTGAACAAACACCTACCCCTGATCCCCACTGACTGTAAACAAGAGCCATCTCATGAACAGAGGTAAGCAGAACACTCTTGTCCCCTTTTTACTGGTTGTAAATCAGGTGAGAGTGATTGAAATGCACTAAACACAAGTTTAGAAAAAATACCACAAAAATGATTAGTGGCAATCAAGCTCAGAGCACGGGTAGAGCTTTCTCTTGTTGGCCAGAAAGTAATTTAGAAGGCTTTAGGTTGCCCGAGCTCACTAAGCACATTTATTACGTGGTAGTTAAAAGCATGATCTCAGCTCTATGTGCAATGTTAATCACCATTTTATTCATCTGTGCGTCTGTTTAAGCAACAAATTGAAACATAATCCCTGGTGCTAAATGTTAAATGAAGCAGTCCTGAAACCTGAGGCTTTTAAGGAAGACACTAACCTTTGTGTCCTTAGGCACATCCAGAAAGTCCAGTACATCTAGATTTGATGAAGATCATTCCAAAAGGATTTAACTCATCTGTTCCAGTGTTCAGTCCCACGAAGTCTTTAGTGGTTACTGAAAAGACCATTCAGGGAATAAAGCATCTCCAGGTATGCAGATGGAAAGATCAGACATCTCTGCTGAAATGGTGTACAACTCGCTGAGCCTGTACAAAAAGAGAAGACCCTTGCTGCATATTTGAAAAAAAAAAAAACAACCCAACAAACCAAACCAAACAACTGAAAGAACCCAAACTCTCAGTTTCCCTGTTTAAGAATGAAAAGAAATTTTTTGTAGTAGGGCCCTAGAGGTAGTACTTGTCAGCTCATGTTTCTGGAAGTACTGTGTCAGTATCTTGTAAACATTGGCAGCTGGAATCTGGAGCACAGGTTAGAGGGGAAGGGGAAGGGGAAAGGAAAATTACAACAAATTCATTTCACAATAATAAGCCCCAAACAAAAGTCATTCCTAATGACAGAAAATAGCTAATTACACTTATTTTAAGTGAGCTGCAGAAAAAGGAATGCTAGATATTTATTTAATGGAAAGAGGTAATATATTGCACATGCTACTGCTACTCTGCTACATTTCACCCTTGACATTGGCCAGAAATGTACTTTACAACCATTTTGTAAACCACTGGAAAAACTACTTTTATACTGAGAACAATGCCAGACATAGCTGATGAAAATGGTAACAGCATTTAGTGAGAATTGTTTAGTTGATCTTGTCTTTTTTCTATTTTCTGGTTTTGGTTTCCTTGGTTTTTTTCTTTAATAATCAAACTATGCCTCCATATTGAAGAAGTGGGTCACAGACACAAATGTGAATATGGTACTTAATTGCAAACCCTGTACTACAATATCTAGCTTCGGGCATGAACATATCTACTTTCATTCAAAGAAAATCAGGTCCCAAGGAATTTGGAATACAGTTAAGCCCTCAAAACCATCAATGCCAATGTGACCTGCCAAAAGACATTAACTCTGCAATTATTCTCTTAGTTGGGAAAAAATACTTGTGAGTAGAGGATCAACATTAAATCAAAAGGTTTCTGCAAAAATATTGCAAAGAATGACCAGTTTGAGAACCTTATAGTATGGTTGGAGTCTAACAAGTGCAGATGCCTTTGCACACTTGAAACTGAACTTTGCACCAATGAAAGAACGTAGAATCTTGTAAAAGTCTAGGAGAATAGCAGCCATCCTTTTTTTTCAATGAAGTGTTTATTTCAACACATAATTTCCATCTGCATTACATAAACCACTTGGCTCAAGAGCAGTTTACTTCTGACTGCAGTTGCCTGTAGGATACATGATTTGCAACACTGAATATTTTGTTTTTCCATCACAAGCACTTATTCATTAATAATATATCAGATAAATGGCTTCTGATTGAGCAATTAAAAAAATGTAGGCAAATCAATGGCAAAAGACACCAAGCACCATATTATAATGATACAATAATTCGAGCTCATACATTAGATCAACTTGATAGTGTCCCAAATGCCTTCTTTTGATAGATCAGTTTCACAGAGTAAATGTTCGGCTGAAATAACTAGTAAAACATCTCAACTACTGCTCTGAGAAATCGTGCCAGTATCATGTACAGTATCTTTGAGAACTAATAAGTTGGCTCCAGAAAGCAAACAAACAAACAAAAAACCCCTAGAAAACATCTCTCTGAACATACAAGCTCTCCCTGGGGGGAGATTAATAGTCACATGAAAAAGACAATGAACTCATCTCTCAGTCGTGTGAATGGGACTTTGATAATCATAAGGGTCTGATTCCTTTGATGACAGTGATACTTAGAGATACAGATTGTAGCATTAGATCCAAACAGTGCTTGCTATCACTCCTTTGTGCGACACAGAGAGTGAGGGAAGCAAATGTGATAAGTCCCTTAAGAGGGAGCTCTCAAGGGCTCTTAATGTATCACGAGTAAGTCCTGCTCTGAGTTGCAGGACTTTCAGCTGAGTTGCTCACAAGGAAAATACAATGCATTCTAAGGGCTGTGCTATGGCAAGCATCACCACCTTTTGAGGTTTCAGAGAAAAGAAAGGAGATTTGAAAACACTTTTGGAGAAAAGCTGCGTATAAATATTTTCTCTCTTTCCTAGGTGTATTGCATGAATTAAATTAGTTAAAATTTTCTAAGGCAGTACTCAAGCTCCCTAAGAATAATGTTGTTAAAAGTCCTATCATTTTATGGGCATTCTGTATTTGCAGAATGGACTGGTTTCCCATCAGGCTTGAGGAGACAATATGTAAACATTTATAAAATGGATACTGTTCAGTTTAAATGAACACATATATTCTACAAAGAATAGATTGTTTTCAAACTTAGATGGAATTTATCTTCTATTATCTGATGAAGACTCATTAATGATATACAACAAGTTTCAGTAATGACAGATCTACCAATAAAAGCCACAATTCAATGTGGAATATATGCAAATATCAATATAGGTAATTATATATAAATGATCACAAATATAATAAATTTATTTATTGTAAGCAATTTAGATGAATACATATGAAGTGAAAAATCAAATTAAATGGAGTAACATAATAATTTTTTTCTTATTTGATTTCTAATTTAACTGTTTCTGTTTGTGCTAATGAGAACACTAGAGATTCTTGTTTAGTGACTATCCATTTTCAGTGTGTGTTTACCCACTCTACCTAAGACTAGAGTCTTTGTCCACACCAAAAGTAAGACTTGCTGAAGATCATGTTTGTTTATTTTAAATAATGGACTTGAGTTGGTTTACAGGTTTCCCTTTCTGAATCAGTTAGACATAGGGGGTTTTTGCGCAGTTCAAGAACAAGAACCCTGCAAGAAATATTATAAAAACAGATGACGAGAGTCTGCTGATCATCTAAAGACAGAATTTAATAAGAAATTTTCAGTTATTTTGTTTTGTTTTGGGTTTTTTTTTAATGATTTATTTTTCTAGTTTAGAAAATAGCAAGCAACTAAACACTTGGACATTGTAAATGACCTTCTCTTTATTCACACATGAAAGTCTCTCTTCCTCAAAAAATACCAAAATCTGGTCATGTGCACACACCTTGTCCATTTCAATGAAAAATAAAATGAGCTAGATTAAACCATGAGAGCTGAATCATGCTTAACACTTCTACAGAGTGAGACAGAAGGCATTAACTTTCAAAGTGTCAAGGTTACACTGGAAGGTTCAAATCACAGTCAGAGTTGGTCCCTACAAAAACAATGAATTTGCCATAATGCCATGAAAACAGATAGAGAGAGCCATAACTGTGTGACAGGGGACAAAGAAAAAAATAAAATCACTTATCAATCACTTACACAGATTTTCATTTTCAGGCTTCCCCTGACTTTCCTCTGCTCCATGAAAATAATTTTCAGAAAACCCCCAAACTTCTGAGCCTATGGCATCTGTCCAACCCTATTAATCAGACTGCCTCAACTTCTAAGAAGCCAGAGCTTCTAGTGTTTGTGTCTCTGGGATAAACCTTTCTAACAGAATGCCTTGGGGCAGAAGCATTGGGAACCCTCCAGCACAGTTCTTCAGAGCTGACCGCACATAGTCCGCGAGCTATTGATGAAATCTGGGAGGAATTTCTATAGTTTCTTCCACCTGCTGCATAAATATGAAGCGTAATTACCCTCAGGGAAACAACCCTCCATTCTTGCAAATTTTGACATGCTACATATTACCTTTTCAGCTGTTAGTCAAAATGTTTTTGAGACCTGTGCAGTCATGGCAGGTCACAATGGCTACGACACCACTGTGCTCGCCATCAGCTTTTCAGTTCCAAAGTAAGTTTTGGTTGCATGATGGAATGAATTTCAAGCAGATCAATGATTTGTCCCCAAAAATACTAACAACCTGTACTTTTAAAAAGATATATTTTTCCTTTTGAACCCAAATTTCAGTGTGATAAAACATGGCTGAGAATATTTGCATCAAGGTAATAGAAGTTGGTAAACACTCTGCCAGTGTGTCCACATTTCAAAATAAGCACAAACCCCCTTTTTTTCCTCTGTTTAACAGTCAAGCAAAAGGTGAGATCAGCATTCCACACTAAGTAATGTGTTACTATGGTGTAAACCTAGTGTAGTGAGTCTACACTAAGAAATTTATAACAAGTCAAAAAAATTATCGAACTAAAATTACATTAAGAAAAGGTGTGAAATGTGCAGTAAATCTCTTGAGGCAGTAGTCTTAAATAACAAGGCTGTGTTGCAATAAATATTTAATAAGAAAAGCAAGAATAAAATAATCATGAACAAATTTTCTCAAAGTACCCTAGAACAGGGGTATGTTCAGCACAGAAAATCTCATTTATACCTAAGCCCCGTTCAAAGTACCACAAAAGGGCACGTATATCCCTATAATCCACCATATTTCATATGTACAATAAATATGTACAATACACACTTTACGTGGGTTCTTGTGCACCAGTTCTGCAGCATTTATTCAGTACAAATTAGTACCTGTGACAAGAGTAGCTGCTTTACTGATGTAAATTCAGCACTTCAGCACAACTGTACAGACAGCTACAGCAGTGGAAACTCTGTCGCATGATCTACAGAAATAGGTCAGCTTTACAAGGAAATCACTGGTTCTTGGAGGAAATAAATAATGAATTTCCACTCGGGGAGAGACTCCCTTGCAGACATGAGGCCAATGTGAATATTCTTAGCAGGAAACCTGTTTTCTATGAGAGTCAGAAAAAGGAAGAATGTCCCTGCCTGGGCACAGAGAGATGCCTTTCATCACACTTACATGAGACACAGTGCAAAAGGGTACAAGGAGAGGATGGAGCTATGACAGCACTCATGTCACAGCCCTGGCAACAGGGGTATACTATGCTCACTGGGAAGGGAAGGCTACAACACATAGTGACCCTCGGCAGCTTTGTGTGACAGTGAGAAAGTGAAGAGGGCTAGTGGGACTCACACATGCTCATCAGCACATTACAAACTGACAACCCTGTCCAAACACTTCATGCATGCAGTTAAGGTACCCATATTGAAAAAGAAGACATTTGTTCTGAATTTATTTTTCATAATATATGTATTTTTACATTCAAATATATTTAAAAACATGTATTCATGACACAAATTATTTTCTGGCAAAAGGAAGAGGGGAAAAGCAGCATATATTATGATAACTGCTATGGATTTTTTACCTTCCAAATCTCTGTATGTTAGTATCAGCTGCTTCATCTCTTCACAGCTACTCACTACATCTTACCATGTAATGTCTGATACAATCTGTAAGTGAACAGTTGAAAAACCACCATAAGGGATTCTTCTCTCCTTTGTCATGGGTACTCTGTCTTTCCTAATCCATGAGTTCACAGGCAAGCTCTTCTTTATTTTAGTGTTAGGTAGTGTGAGGATAGCTATATTTTTGTTTGCGTTTCCTGCCCTCTCAACTGCAGCTTCCAAATATTCTGGTTATCCAGATTTTTAAACAGAGACAAGAAAACCCACAAGAATACCCACTACTGCAGCCTATGAGAGACAAGGAGAAGATGAGGGAACTGGGTTTTTTCAGCCTAAGAAAGGAAGGCTAATGAGAGACCTTGCTGTGGTCTGCAGCCACCTGAGAGAAGGATGTGGAGAAGGTGGAAACAGTCTCTCCTCAAAGGTGCACAGTGGGAGGATGCCAAGCACTGAGAAGAGGTTGAGGTACCTGCTGTGTGACTGGCCTGTTTTTAGTGAGAGATTGGACCTGAAGCACCCTGAGGCCCCTTGCCCCCTGGTGACTCTCCTGAGCAGAAGTCCTGGCTCCCCTGACAGATCAAACGCTGCTTCCCACAAGAAGGTAGGCATTGCTTGGAGGAAAGAGCTTATCATTCTGAGTGAAATCTACACAGCAGTACTCTGAATCCCAAATAAGATTTTATGCATGAGACCCAAAGAGTCTCAGCCTTGTCAGCTTTCCAGAGGAAATACAGTCCCACGCAAACGTAACTTCACAGACCTGAGCTGACTTACAAAGATGCACAGATTTTAGAGAGCAGTAAATAAAATCTGAATGCAGATATCACTTTGACTTATCTTTTCAGTTAGTTTGCCCATTAAAGTTCTTTTCTCATTTGGGAATGAAGCACAGGCCAATTGTAAAATCAGTTAAATGTCTCTCCTTGATCTTCACTCCCTAAACTGATGAGCATATAAATTAGATGAATTATTACTTTTTATTCTAATTTTTCTGACTGGACAGCTTATTTATTACATCTACATTTATAGGAGCTTCACATCTTCTCAATGTGAAGGGTTTTAGTACATTTCCAGGCAGGCAGTGAAATGCTGCACTGAACCTCCTGGTATCTGATTCAACCCCCTCCTCAAAGGCAGCATCCTTTGATCTCAGTACCTTGCCCCTGGACTCCTTCTCTCTCCTGACTGCAGCAGCAGCAGCCTTATGTGACACCTACAACTGGTGGGGAAATGGGAGTTTTCCACAGGCACGCCGAGGGACAGCTGCCAGGTGCACGAGGCAGCACTCTGGGTACGGATGCATTGTATATCTGTACAGGCTATAAACGCAGCCTATCACTACCCAGTCAGTTGTTTAAGCGGTGTAAATGGCCACTTTTTCAGAAATTGGATCTGTACTTTGAGTGAAGACACTGTCAGCCATGAAGAATCCAAAAATTTGCCTGTGCTAACAAAGTTATCTTGCTGTTTCCTGCTTTCTGTCATAAACACACACAGAAAGAGTTGCTCTGCACCATGTAACAGCTGCATTTGAGATAGAGCAGCAGTCTTTATTTCCAATTTGCTTTTATATCAGTCCCCACCCTAGCCAAATCCTGCCAGCAATTATCGTATTTACAGCAGATTTGAAAAACATTTTTCCTTTACAGAGCAGAAATATTCAGTCCAGTCTCAGATGACATGGTTAAAGTTTCACAGTGTTCTCCTGTCACACGTCAGATCAATTAATTTAGCCCTGATTAACTTAAACTAGAAGTTTCTTTTATTCAACCATCTAAAATACCAAATTCCACTGATTTCCTGCAGAGGTACACAGGCACACCAATTCCCATTGCAATCTTTCATTATTCTTTACAAAGATACTGTGCCATATTCCATATTCCCACTAGAATTTTACTGATGTGGCAGTACTGACATTGGTAAAATCATTCTTGATTTACTTTGGCACAAAAGAGATCAGCATCATGTCTGTTGGGATAAGGCAGTTCCTCCCCATGGTCATATTTACTTTACTTAAGACTACCAAAAAAAAAGTATTGCTCAGGCAGCTTCAATATACCATCCTTTCTCATAGGAAAAAAAAAAAAGAAAAATGTAATTACAGACTGCTCTAAGGTGACCTACTGCTTTTTGTGATTACCTGGAAGAAGTAGAACTCTTAACAATCCAGCTAAATATCTCTGATGTTCCATTTTACTTGTGTGCACAGTATTCTTTATCCAATGCTGCTTAAGAAAAAACAGGCCTGAAAAAAAATCCTTCCTCAAAAAAAGGGAGACAGCTTTCATTAAAAATTGAGAAAGCAACTGAAATGAAAATAGTTTAAGCTCATGTTATTTCTACACTCATATGTTTGCCAGCTCTGGCAAAACCAGCAGATCCTCTAGAACTGACCACCAAGAATTGCTGTCTTTGGCTTTTAGAGTTTCATCAGGTAAGCAGATAGGAAGGCTGGGAAAAACAACTAAAAAAGAGGTATTTGATAAATGAAGATTTTCAAGGATAGGCAAGCAAGAGACAGAAGCTGCTTCATTGAGAAAGGAAGATGAATGCTTCAAAAGACTTTCTTTTCACACTGGTGAATATCTTCCAATATTTCTGTTTAACATATCAAGATGAGTGCTATCTGAAAAACTTATTGGCTTTTTAGAAGCCAATTAGCATTAGTGAATAACCACTTCTCATGCATATCATTTTTGGAAATTAAGTGTACATTCTTAGGGTGCTCAGGCATCAGAGTGGTAAGAACAACACAAGACCCTGAAATGAGTAGAAACTGTAATCATACTGAAACAATGCTAATAATGTGATAATGTTTCAGCAGACTGTGTGGAAGAGCGACAGAGCTTCTGTGGATGCATAGAAAGTTTGGTTAGCCACAAATCTTGGCCAATATGTCTTCTCTTTAGCACTATTTGCAGCCCTAGAATCTCCTAATCAATCTATGAAACTATGAGTTACATGATGCAGCCAAGAAGCCTTAAAGGCAATCCTCCTAGGCCTTTCTCACTAAGGACTTCCACTAACATTAATACGAATACTTTGCACAGACATCTTGCAAATGGGGTTCAAAAAGTTAAGCAGAGACTCTGTTAGCTCTTCATCTTGACATAACAAGCTGGACATGAAGAACATTGATTTAGCTCCATGTGTGTACTACTCAACCCATGAGCTTTGAAGACATGAAGAAAAAGATTTTCTTAGGAGTTCTCAGTGCTATAGCACAAAAATCTTTTGCAGCTGACAAACCTCCTTCTGATTAAAATATAAATAGAGAATTTCCTCCCTCCTCTGATAATAGAGGCATTATTTTCTATTATTTTATGGTGATCTTCCATGTGCAATTAGGGCATTCTAGGTTTTACTTTTCCTATAACTTGAGGTCTATTTTAATTCATTCCTTAATGAAAACTGGGGTTCTTACGTGCTCCCTTGACTCTGGGCTTTACAAAACTGCAGCAAAGTATCGTGCTTAAAGAACACTGGCAACACTAAAAAAACCCACAAAATGAGATACTCATCAGCAAAGCACCACCTTTTCAAAGCAGGTGTTTATAGAGAGGAAGATCTCTTATTGTCTTACAATTCCTTCTTAACTTAATTTTGCATAACCTCCATGGTTTATTGGCAGATTGGGTGGATGTGGCACAGCATGTGACCCAAGAAGGTCTTCAAGGGCCATTCTCTGAAACCTAAGGTGTTCTCTGCACACAGCAGCAGAGACTGAAATGGATGTCAGAGGCAGTTGGATGCCAGACAATGCAAAAAGCTGTGTGGGTCTACCAAAATGCTGATGTCAGCTCAGGTTCTTACACCTCCTTGTGCTCAGGCTGTAGTGACACTTCTGATGTCCATGAATCTTCCACTTTTACCTCTGGTTTTCTTAAGGGATCAACATCAAGGCAATGAATAAGGCACCAGGCAGAGCTGAATTAAACATACAGACATTTTTTTAGCCATGTTCTCTATACCCTGCCCTAAGCAGTTACAAGTTCAGTACAGGTAGGGACTAATGCATGTCTGAGGAAGGGGTTTAATTCACCAAGTTTAGTCCATTTAGAAGGACTGCTTTCAGGAGTACAAAGAAAGAATCGTTCTTAAATCAATATCTGAGAAGATCTGTGTCCAGTAAGTGCTTACTCCTTTTTTCATACTCTTCTCTGGAGACCTGTGAGACAGATGGTTCAAAGGACCTAACCCTCATTTCTCCAGAATAGAAGGCTTTGTCTTTGGGTTTATTGCTGTCACAGCATGCATATAACCTCCACTTCTCTTTTTTCTGAAGCTCAGCTTGCCCACCAGTTCTAGCTCCCGTGATGACTGATATGGACAATTTGTCATCAAATAAGCTTAAAATTATACATAGCCAAAAAAAAAAAAAAAAAAAGACAAAACCGGAAAACAATTAATGAATAATGTTATCTTGCATTTTTGGGGAAAAATTTTTAGACTTTTCAAACTAGCTTTGCTGAAAGTCAAAAGAGTAATCCAATTTGCAAATATGTATATGCAAATGAACTATACCTCTCAAATGAGAACTTGCATAGACAAACTTTCAGGTTCAAGAACCCAGGTGTAGCAGCTGCGGTCATTTAATTTCTACAGACACATTTCTGATGAAACAGATTAATTTTAAAATGTGCAATATGGACAGAGAGATGCAGCAATTCACACTGCATTTCAAACAATTCCTGCTCAGCATTGCTAATTAGGAAATCCCAGCAAAACAAGAAATATGCTACCTCATAGTGCTATGAAAAGTCTGAAAACCAGCAAATTCCAAACACTCCAAAGAGAAAGTCTTAAGAACTCCCAGTGCAACAAATCTGTTCCATATGAAAACTTTATAGATCTCGTTCAAAGCTTCAACAAATGCAAATACCATCATGATGTCATTTGCCATACCTCCATGGAAGTCAATGATGATACATTGATTTCCACTAATAAGTGTCTGACCTAAAAAAATGCTGCATTCATTTACCTAAGAAAGGTTTCTTTTCCCCCCACTTTCAAACTTTATTTAGCTTTTCTCCAGGGGACCAGAAGTGATGAATTAGCATTAAATACGTTCAGCATCCACACCCAGAGCTAACCAGACCGTAAGCACAAGCAGGGCATAAAAAATTCACCACTGTATCTCAGTCTTAGTATAGATTGAGATAATCACTGTCATAGACGTGAAGAAAGGGTGACACAGAAGGTGCTCTGGAAAAGTTTTCAGTTGCCTAGAAAATCCATGGCAGTAATTGGGAAACAAGTTAGGTAGTTGTAGGACTCCAGATACAAATAAAGGTGTAGCATTTAGGAAGAAAAAATAATAGAAAAGAGTTTAGTTGGGTTATCCCTCAAAAAATTTTAAAGAAGAAAACTTCTGAGAAACAAGATGGACTGGAATAATAAAAATATTTTAAAATATATCCTGCTGTTTTAGCAGTATTTTTTAGTCCTATCAAAGCACTGTTTTTTCTGATAAACAATAAGAACGGAAGTATAACTTTCCTTAAGAAGAGTGACGAGTGACCCAGTTTTAGAGGTAGCATTCATACTGTTATCCTCTGGGTTTTATGTTTAAAAGATTATCTTGACATTAGTAAAGAAGCTTTACTGTACTTTTTCCAGTTAAGTTTTGGACTCTATGTTTACAGGGAAAGTTAAGCTGATAAGAGAGAAGAAAAAAGGTTTCGAACAAGAGTTCCATTAAAAAAAAAACCAAACCCTTTTAAAGAAGTACGTTTCTGGAATTTCTGTTTGGGTTCCATTTCCCTCCCCTCCAAAAATACATGTTGGATGGCTTATTTGATACTATCCCCCATCTAGAACTCAAAAGTTCTGCACAGTGAGGCTCCTTAGGTTGCAGGAATTTTAAGTAGGACATGTATTCTCCCCACAGAAGAGAGCAAAGCCCCAGGCACCCAGTGTACTTTCCTGCCACTTGTCAGAAGTATTTGCTTTGTTTGATTTAGAAGCTGGGAATATACCAAAGATGAGAGTCATGGCTATGACTATTTAAAAAAAACCATTTTATTCTTGCACCTCCATAGAACTGGAACCCACATCATGATCAGTTCATCGAGTTTCTTTCATTAAAAATATTCTTTCACCAGAATCACAGATACAAAACTCTTACTATCCAAGAAATTAACCTATAAAAATAATTTATTCAAGAAAATAATTTACCTATCCAGGCAACAGTTAAAAACATATCCATTTTGCTCACATGCCTTTCTCTCTTAACAAGTAATAGAAAAAAGGTTTGAATTTTTCAGTGATCAAAATCTAGCTGGGAATGAGATTTGAATGAGATGTTGGTTGCCAGGCCAGATAAACAGATTCGTTGTCATTTCAGTGTTTCAAAGGTTGTTTGCAAATTGAATGCCTTTTATTTGGGGATGACATATTCCAAAGCTGCTCTGGAGGGCTTAATGCAGTGGTTACAACCTGCAGAGGTTGACCTGAAATATACCACAAACAGTTTGATTTAAGGCCAGAAGGAAACTTGTACCCTTCACTTTTCCATGAGAGCAACTCAGACACGTGACGTTATTATAATATCTTTATAGTTTTGAAATGCAAAAAGCCAACCCTATAATCATCACTTTATATTCTACATAATTATAGTAATTTTGTAACATATCCAGAAAGTAAACACAAAGGAAATGTAATTGCAGTTTTCCCCAACAGCTGGTAAAACCACTGTTTTAAACTTAAACCTACAAAACCACTGTTCTTCCTTATGCTAGTGAAGCCTGGAACAGCAGAAAACAATCCTAAAGCTTTGTTGTTTTATAAAATATATTGATTAAACAGTTGACTGAAGTTAGAAATTTCAAATAGTGGAACATCCCAAGAGATATAAGAAGGGTTTTGCATATTGTCAGCGGAACAAAGGAGCAGAGAGCATTTGCACAAAGTGGTTTTGATATCAAAAGGCTGAATTGTCACAGCTATGAATCATCATAAAAAACTGCTGTAACAGGTAATACAAGACTTTGTAAGACATTCTTTAGTGAATCGTAGGTTTAAAAAATCCCAAAACTAAACCCCAAACCATTTAACTTCTTTTAACTTTTTCTTCCCTATCAGAATAATATTGCACAACACAGAAAATTGATTTTCACATTCTGGTGCCCTACTGTACATGCCCTCAAAAGAAATATAACTGCTCTCTTTTTCTTCAAGGTAGTTATGAATATTTGAGAAAATATCAAGACTCAAAACATCCCACCATTTCTTTCAACACACTTGCTGAACTGATTTGATTGAAAGATTAGCATCCACTGAATTGTTTCTATTATTTTTTTTTTTTTAAGTTTCATAGTATCACTTGCATTTTATCTACCTTTTTGTCGTTTTCTCAGAACATGCTTTCACATCTCCTGAAGGAGGATAAGTAGTAGGGAAATAGTATTCTAGTTATTTCAGCTTTTGTCATCAGGAAGAAAATGGATACTTTTTTGTGGGATAGGTAGGCTGCAGGGATACAGCACATCAAGCTTACCGAGGTGAAGGGAAATGCAACTGGTGTAGATAAATCAGACAAATGGTATGCTCTGAACCCATGTGCAACCTTCTGCTTTGCCCAGCACTCAGGCTGCACCAAACACAAAACAGATTTATACATATTTTAAAATGGAGATGAGGTTCCAAAGAGGCTGGGTGGCATGAAGCAGAGATGCATGGTGGCACAGACATACACTTCATGGAGAAGGGGAGCACAGCTGATTTAGCAGGTGCATCTATAGCTGTGTGCAGGACACCAAGGATTTCTTCCCCACCGTCCCAAGGGAAACCTCAGTTCCGAGACCAGCTGCTAGAAACACTCAGCTTTGCAAGTTTGGTTTTCCTAATATGACACTTGCATAGGGAACAGAACTGCATGATGAAACTAAGCAATGAAATTGTTTCCGTTACTAAATTTTTCTTTGAATAAAACGGGATCTATTTTCTCATAAAAAGTGTAGAAGTTTAACAGCAGTAAATACTATATAAGACAAAACTATTTCTTAATCATGGATCTGCTGGGAGTTTTTGCATGATCTTGGTTAGCTCTACAAAGCAAGCATTTAAAGAGCAAAAACAGATTTCATGAGATTAGTTGACAAATAACTACTTCTTTTCCTTGTTCTAGACCACTTTATCAAAAATTCATAGAAAGGAATCCATAACCCAATGGCTTTTAAAGACAGAAGATAACATTATAGGTTTTTAATGCAATCTGAAAACATATTAAGATGAATTCTTCAAAGAATTTCCATGGAGCTTGGAATATGATAAGTGTAATACCTCAAAATCTATGATGACAGTTAATCATCTAACACAAGAGAGTCCATCTCCTAAATAAGGCACCTCCCTAAACTGAGCTGCCTTACCAAGCTTTAAACTTAGAGCTTAAAGATTAATTTAAAAAATACCTCAGTGAAAGATGATTTTGACACATCTTTAGCATCCCTCATATCTTCTTATGCAATAATTGGCAAGAGTTATTGCATATTTAGAAAACAAAAAAATACAGTATAGAAAGCCAGCTCTGAAGGGATACAAGTATACTTTTTGGGTGTTTTGCATCTCTGACCTATTCCTAGAAGAAATACCGCTTACTAAAATTTATACTGTTTCTGTACGAGTGTGTAGTTGTAAATTAGTTTCGGTACAAAAAATACCCTTTAACTGTTGACTAGTAACTACAGGTTCTCCCAATAATACTGAAATCTGTGACATCCATTTTCAGAATATCTGAAAAAATTCTTATACAAAGCTCCAAAGACTAAACAGAGAAAAAACAGACTAGACCTTTAGCACTCTCCACTTATGCAAAAATTTTTAAGAGTCAAAGATTTAACCATGTGAATACAGTCTTTGGCCAACAACCATACCAAGAAGCTCCTGCACTGGCACAGACGTGTGCATAGCTCAGTCATATGAAAAATAAACTACAGTGAACCCACAAGGGAGTGAGCACTAAGGAAGAAGAGGAAACAAACTCAACAAGGTGTGATCAAACAAAAAAGAGTCTGGGAAAATGCACTGAGATCAGAAAACCAAACAGAAAATGAAACTGATATCTGCATAGGCTGGGGTGCTAAAATTGATTTTACAGTAATTTCTGCCACAGATCTAATGTGGTATAATATAGCATAATTTTGAACTGAAATTAACTCTCTATTGGATCAGCTCTTATAAACAGTTTTCTTGGTTCTCCTATCTAAAGAATGAGTCTCCTATATCTGTGAGACGCATTTTCCCACCATGTCCAGCTAGACCTTTCTGATTTCTTGGCTGTGTGACTGCTCTGCTTGATGAGGGAAGGCTGAACCTCAGCTGAGGTTTCACATTACATTTAGGGAATGCATACAGAAATCAATGCTGATGGTGAACATGTGCCCTGGGAGGTGGGAGAGGGCGATTCTGTGAAATCTGACAGAATTTACTGCCTTGCAGAACAGCTGGGTCAGCTGAAAGCAGACTCAGCTCTCCTGACTTACACAGGCAGTGTTGGTAATGGTTGGACTTTTATTAGTCTTTCATCATCATGCTTTTACTTTCTAAGGACTTTTAACTGATTCTGTTGTCATATCTCTTCAAGGTGAAGCAACCAGCAAAACCCTGATGTGACTTCCAGGAAGGAAAACCTGCAGAAAGTCTGCAGAAAGGGACTGGTCTAAGCAGGTGGTACTGACAGAAATCTCCTTTGCTTTATTTTCTGGCTGAAGAGAATTTTGGAGTTGTATGTGTTGGACAACATGATGTAGAAACATTTGATCTGGCTGAAGGACCATTATAGCCCTGGCCATCCTCTCAGGCTTCCTCAGCAGAACCTCTTTAGGCACAAAGGTGCTCTTCCACCTTGTGTTCTCCAATTTGCTGGAAGTGAACACATTGTGTCAAGTCAAGGGGATCACCATCATACACAACTTCTGAAGAATTTTCCTCCTTTACCATCCTTCAGCATGGTCTTAGGCACTTGGGATCAGAATTTACCCAAACAGAAAGAAGAATAGATTCTTACCTTTCAACCATCTTTCCTATCATGGTTCTCTTTTCCTTCCTCTATCTCCCTCCAGGAATACAGACACCAGGCCCGCTTTTTACCCAAAACTCTTGCTACCTAAATCCTGGGTGACATGACATCCAACTTCTTTGAAAGTTAAGCACTGAAGATTTGCAGGTCAGGGAATACCCAAACCTCACAAAATGTGATGAAACCTTATGAGTAGTTAGGGAATTATTAATATGGACAAAAATGCTTTTTTGTACAAGACAAGCTTATTTAGAATAAAACATTATTTTTCTTGAGCCCTTATGCTTAATGGATTTATTTTTTCCTCCAGCAGTGTATCTCAATAACATAGCACTTCTCAGAAATTGACATATAATAACTTCTGTTTAAGAAGGCTGAGTTTTGTTAGTCATTTCTTTTGGCTCTGGAAAAAACCCACCCTTTTATCCCTAAAACACAAGGACTGTTTCCTCTGGGCTTTGATACCAGATGAAGTCTTGCAGGAAATCTTTAAAAAACAATAGGCTAAGCAACAATGGAGGGGTTATTTTTTCACCAGTGGTGATGCTTTTGACTCCTGTAAACTCCTACTGGTAGCTCTCTAGGACATCTGAACCTGTGATGTTTGCCTTTAGTGCCCCCAGCTGGGGGGACAAGGAGGAACAAGCAGAAGTGTGGTTTTACAGAAGCACTAAATTGGATACTACTATTCTTAAACCATGACAGCTATCAATTTCACTCTTTTCTACTATGTATATTTGTTCAGAAACAATCCATTATTAAAAGATCATAGAATGGTTTGGATTGGGAGGGACCTTAAAAATCATCTAGTTCCAAGCCTCCTGCCATGGGCAGGGACACATCCTACTTGACCAGGTTGCTCAGAGCCCCATCCAACCAAGCCTTGAATGCTGCCAAGGATGTGGCATCCACAACTTCTCTGGACAGCCTGTTCCAGTGCCTCACCAGCTGTTTGCATATCTACCTACATTTTCCCTCTTTCAGTGTGAATCCATTATTCCTTGTCCTATTGCGATGGTTCCTGATGAAGAATCAAAAAATATTAACGAGTCCTATGCTAGCAAGTCCTGTGCTCTTATGCAGTAGAGAACTTGTCATTTTCCTGTATCTATAACTCAAGGTATTAGACTCACTAGGAAACTGGAGCTGCTCTCACAGATACTGCAACAGATACTGCCTTCTAAAGCCAACATAACTTGAGAAAGAAAATTATCCCAGGTAAGGGAGAACATTATTATGGCTGTTCTGCTGACTGCTATCCTTCCAGCTCACATACAGGAAAACAGACCATATCTGGGAAAAATGCGGTACCAGCCCCACATCTCCTGTTGCCCCATCAAAATTGGCTGATACCAATGTTAAGGCCTTAAGCTGGTGCTACACGCAACCCTACTTTCTCTGTGGAGCACTGGCTGGTGCCCGCACACGTGGACAAGACAGATACATTTCTCCTAACACTGTGTAACTGTCTTTGTGTAGCTTTATCAGGGATAGTGCTGACTCAGAGGTTCCACTTGTGGATCTGCTTAGACTGCCAAAACTCAAAGGAGGGATATGTACATTTCAAATCCTCTAACTCACAGTGAAATCTCTTTCTTCATAAATAACAGTGATTTCTAGTCTGCACTCTTCTCTGCTACTTCTCCCATAGACAGTACAGGACAAGCTCTGTGACAGTGATTGTAAACCCTGACATAAACAGCAGGATTGTTATCTGTCCTTCAACAGATAGGAGCACTGCCAGCAGGAGCTTACTTAAGCTTGTGAAACAAGCAAGGTCATTCACTCCTGTCAAAGTTTTGTTTTCAAATTTCTCTGTGGAAAAAAGTTTTCTTCATTTCTATTATCATTCTCCTAATGTTTTCCTTCACTGGTGAAACTTCTCCAGACAAAGGAGGAAATGCGGCAATTTTCATTTTAGTTCCTTAGCTACATATATTACTTCTACCTTATCAGCAAATATGTATTACTTTGCACAGTCATGTGTTAATCTATGTAACAGCCAACACAGGGGGTTATGTAGTCATCTTTAGCACTCTGTAGATATGTGTTTTCCATTATACTGTGCTCAGAAAGCTTTTCTCCCTGGGGAGGCTTCTAATGTGATATTTAGCTTGAATCCTAATGCAGCTAAGCTCCATCAGAACCATGCACATGGACTCAAGGGTAACTGTAAATAATGCAAAAATAGATCAATACTAATCTTGACTTGTTTATGTGTAATTCTCACAGAACTCTTATGACTCCAGCCACATCCTGTGCCATAGGTTCTGACTGGCTGCTCATTCCCAAGTTGTGGCAGGGACTTCAGGAGTATGTAACATAAGCATTGCTCTTACAGATCATATGTGAAATGTAAGAAGAATTGCATTCTCTCTCTCTAAATATATTTAAGGATAAATAGGATATACTCTCTAAAATACATTTTTTTCTGGAGAAGAATGAAATTAAAGATGTAGAACAAATAACTTCAGTGTTTGGGGGACAACTTTCTGATCTTGTTGGATGATTGTGTTTTATTCATCCAGCCTTTCATGAATAAACAGAATCAGAAAACAACTGTGATTTCTTCTAAATCTTAAAAGAAGTAAACTGTTTTCCTATATTGTACCTGTTATGTCAGTAGACTATATTTGTGCATGTGTATTCTACGCTAGAAAAAAGTCAACCATTCACATTCATTTATTGAAAAACTATTTGAATCCAACTATTTGTTGGACCCATTAAATAATAATAATTTAGTTCTTATAGTGTGTATTTTTATTTTAAGGCTAGAGTCCCATGAAAAAACATCTCATTATCCTCTAAAAGCATTCTATTTGGAAATCATTCTGAATTATGCAACTTCTTGGACAAAGAACTGCCTTCAGTCTCCTCCCCTCTTTCCCCATTCTATTTATCTGTTGTGATTTTTCTTGTTTTGTTTTTCTATTCACCAGCTCCTTTTAGGAATACCAACCCAAAAGCTGCTTTTTCAAACATCAGAAGAGCATTATGTTGAGGCAATCAGCTCCTTGCAGGGTTCTAGAGGTAGATTTTGCTCATTAGAAAGTAGCAGACAGATTGTTGATGAAAATTCTAATAAGCAACATTAAAAGCATTAATACCATGAGCTCAGGGTTTTGTACAACATAGCAAACCGTATGTTGCAGAACTTGGGATCTCTTTCCAGCTGTCAGTTGACAGTATCCCTAGGTTCCTGCTAATTGGCGACACACCAAGGCAAACAAGTCAGCTAATTCCAGAACAGTGAACTGATTAACTTCGGGTGTATATACATATTTATAAAGAGAGTGTTGCTTTTTGTCCTATCAAAAATAGGTTTAGTTTTCAATTTTAAAAGTTGTGGACTACAAAAATATTAACGGCACAAAAAACCCAAACCAGGACTAATTCTTTCAACTAAATGTTTGAAAACTGTATTGATGTCAAAAACAGAGAATGTATATGTATGTAGAAAACTGGGATTAATCAGTCATTGTATCACTCCTTTCTACTCATAAAAGCATCACAGTTATCTTTCTACTATAAGATAAAGACATTTTACAACAATATAACATTTTCTCTACTTTAATCTGGAACAATTAGATTAAAATAGACTAGTTTTCACTTTTTACCCTGTTAAATTCATGCACTTTTATCAGAAAGCCATAAGCTGAAAAAGTCATGTCTTTTTAGATCTACATCATCATAAAGTACTTCCTTTAATTCTCTTTAGTGTAAATATGAATGTGTGGGTCAGCAGGTGCCACTTTCCACTGTCACGTACACTGGGCAGTCTCTTGGCTCCACAATCAAACCTAGTGTTTGCAGGGCACAAGATCCTATAAAGCAGTCAGGAAAGCAGTTCTGCTTTTTTGACCAGAATTTTGTGGTTTGGTAAAGAAATAAAACTAAAGAAACCAAACAGCTGGAAAAGGAAAGCATGTTGATAGGCATGCTGCAGAGTGATGGCATTAGAAGATGTAGAGGCTGAAGACAATCATAAAGCAACTTCTGATTGTATTCATCTCCCATGCATGATCCCCTTACAAATCAGAACGTGCATCTCCATAGATGTCAGGGTTACCATTTTTACCAGGCTGAAAGCAACTGTGGTCTCTTTTCAATATAATAGAAGCACAAAGAGTTCTGAAAGCAGAAGCTGAAATCCCATGTCTGGTTAATAGCAAGAGTGCCTTCCATTTTAAACCAGAAATGGGTGTCTTGTATTTGTCTTTCTTCTGGTCCCATCACTTCTGCATTCCTGGTTTCAATGTGGCCCAACTAGAAGAGAGAGCTGGAAAATGTTCCAGTAATCTGCCCTGCTCTCCTGGTGAGGGGAGCTGTGCTTTTAAACTCCCTGAAGATGGGAATGGCCTTGAGATTTGGCCTCCCAATTCACAGCACAAATCAGTAGAATACATCCATGGTTAAAAGTAGAATTATTGTGGTGATACATGGTCAACTATCATTAGCTTTTCTTATTTCTGAGGAAAAAAAATCAGACCCTATTTTCTCCTATAGTGTTTTAATCTATAGTTTGTCCTGTGTTTTTTGGTCAGGTTCTCTATACATTTATTGTTGTGACTTATCAATTTAAAACCAATCACTGTGACCACAGCTAATTTCAAATAGCCTAAAAGATTGGGAATATTATGTTTTGTTAAAGAACTGAAGACCTTATTCTAGGACTACCTCTCCACCACCTCTTTTATAATTTAGAGCAACTCTACAACAGCAAACAAACCTTCTGCACCAAGTCCTTATTACTGTGAGTTTCCAAACAACCTTCCTTTTGACAGGGTTTCTCATTGGTAAAATGCTATACCTGGAAATTATTTTTAAGTGCTTTGTTTTTCTTTTGCCCACCATACTAGTCTTAATTTTATATGAAATTCTCTTCCTGGAGGTCATTGAGTCTCTTCTGAACACTGTCCACACTTATTAAATTGAACCATTATATAGCACAGAATGCTGCTATGGCTGCAGGCAGGAGCAGGAATCCTAAAAGATATGTATTCAAATATTAAAAAATTATATGCAATATTTTCTGTTTCCTGAATAAGCAAATCAACAGAGGAAAGGGTTATGCTTATATAAAGTATCTCAGCTTGAGTGTGACAACATTAATTATCCACTGTAACATGCTGATTTATAATTATGAAATCAGTAATTTAATTGGCATCTAATGCAGTAAAAACCTTCCTGCCAGTGTTGTTATCTAAGTGCCAGTGCTTGATGCTTTCAACCTTAGTTAAACTGTCAGAAATTATTATTCTGTTAAATGCTTATATCTGCAAAACTGATAACTATTTAATAAAAATATTTTAAAAGGTGTTACTACATGACCAATGAAGGTACTATCTACACATTTCAGACAAACCAGCCAAGCTCACTGCTGGTCATCAGACACCTCTCACTGTTGATAGAAATAGCATCTATACTCCTTGGGAGGAGAAGCTGACGCTGGATCCCACAATTGGTATTTGGATCACTGATTATGTCAATCTGAGTGTCAGAACTCAACTCCTGGCTGCAATTGCATCTGTGTGTTTGTAGGTTTGGGATGGGTGCTATCAACCAGAGATTCATGCACCCATCAAAAGATTAGAGTGGCCACTTTGAATGAGGCACAGATGAGCACTACAAGAGCTGGGATCAGGTAAGCCAGTTCACTGTACTTGAGGTACTCTATGTTAAAGAGCCTGGGGACTAGTTTTATTCCTACTAGTCCTTTCACTCCTGAACTAGAGATCATAGCCTGAACAGCAGGAAGTTCTTCAACCTTGTAGACTTGGGTGAAGGGCCTGATCTTCACAGAGGGAATCACACAAAGGAAATATATCAAAATAACCTTAACAGGACAGTGATCTGCATGAATGATGCTCTGTCAAAAGAAGAATCTAACTTAAAAACTGGATACAGCAGGTGGTAGAAAGCAGAAAAAAGAATAAAAAACCAGTGCTGTAGTCAGTAAATCATTCTACAATGGTTTCTTAGCCGTGCTCTACATGACGTATTGTGCCGTGTAACTATTTCTGTGATGGAAGGGATTTCTTCCTCTGAAATTGTTTTACGTCTCCAGCTGCTAATGGGTCTGAAGTACTACCACTCTATGCAGTTCATTAAACCCTATGGGAATAAGCCTGGATAAGCTAGATTTAACTGATGACATAACAACACATGCTGCTGAAATATTTAGGCATAATTTCAGTTATTGCATACTGGCCTTTTTTGGCTTCCTAGCACAGTTGAAGTGCTGCAACTGCTGAGTGTGAACAAGACCATTTTCTCAGATCATTTTAGAAGAGTGTCAGTTCCTTAGAGAATGTCATTTTGATATAAATAAAAGTATTCTACTAAAAGCTGCTAAGCTAAAGATAGATATAAGTATAACCAAGAAAAATATAGTATTACCAAGAGCACGGCCTATGAGGATTCCTGAAGGCAAATAAATAAATTCCCATTAAAAGTATCATGCTGTCAGATGTTTGTATATGGAGTAGGATTCAACTCATATGAACAAAAAGTTAAACAACAAAATTCAATGGGAATCCCTCTGCAGCCACTGGAGACATGCATTTCCCTGGGGTGATCCATTCCTTCCCAAGGTAGTATTGCACAGTGTCTTTGTGTTTTCTATCACAAAGGGCTTTCTACTTGCAGTTCTATAGCCTGTCTTTCACTTGCAGCTCAATTCTCTCATTGAAGTCACAACAGAAGTGTTTTCCCATTTCTTATGACAATATTTTCTTGTTCTTGCAGGAATGACCACCAGCAGTGTGAGAGTCACCCTTCTCCATCCTTTCCCCACATTTTGGTTACTCAGTGGACCAAATGGCATGCATGCAGACAGCCTAACTGGTTGCAGCACCTCCTCCCAAAGTGTGCTTCCATCAGCACTTCACAACATTATGCCTGTAGAAGCTGTCAGTTTGAGCATGTCTTGAAGACACCCATATAGGTACTGCTGAATTTTGTGTGCATGTGTGCTGGTAAAACACCTGCTGCTGATGGAAGCAGAACCTGAGGGTGCTCAGCTGTGGATCTTGTCACTTCTCTCCCACTGATGGCCACCAGGGAAATTTTTCATTTTCCCTTTTCTCTCTCTGTTGGTTTTATCTTTGCCCAAAAGCTACTTTGACTGCCCATGTATGCCACCAGCTATAGAGCCTGCTGATAAATCTCTGTGCATGTGAATCTGTCTCCTTTGTGCCAGAATAGGTGACTGATATCTTTTAAGCACCTAATTTTCTGACAGCTGGAGTTAGGTCAAACAAATCCCACCCTCAGGCAGTGCTAAGATGGAGGGAGTTGGCAGGAGCCTTTTCCTAACATCTGACTTTTAAGTACTTATGTGCAGAGTCCTGAAGACTGTGAGCAATACACAGTAGCAATAGGACTATAGCTTATGCTGATATAACTTAATTATTCATGCTCAGTCTTTCCAATATTTCCCACAGCTTCCGTTCTGTTTGAAAGTAAGCCTCAGCCTCACAAGCACTTTTAAGTATGTGGTAACATTAATAGACCATAATCACAGAAGAATTGGAACTGTGAGAAGTAAACTCTCTAGTTTAGTACTTGCAACTCAAGACTCACAAGTTGCTTTGATCAATATAAAGGTAATTAACTGGAACATGAAAAAGAAATAAATAAAAAAAATTAATGAAAAACTAAGCTATTATTTAGACAAAAAAACCCAGGATATGCAAAAGAATGTGGAATACTTAATTCCATTTCTTTGTGTGTTTTTATTATCAATTGTCATCACTAAGAAGATTCACAATGGGAGCATCATCCCAATTTTTAATCACTTTAAATATAGATTTGTGAAGCATCACACAATTACCTTTTATTCTCCCTTTTCTCCCGTAAGAATGATAGAAAAAGAGCTGTTTTTAAAATAGCATGCTGCAATAGATAATGGCCAAGTATTTATAAAATATTAACTGTTAGTGAGACTCCTCAGAATAATGAATTGTTACTCATTATCTAATGAAAATGAAGCCAATTCAAAGCACTCACTGTTGCAAAAATACACAGCACAGGGTACAGGTTGTAACGAGAAACATAATATCTTTAAAAGAATAAGAAAGAAATGTGAAATACAAAAAGTTCCCATTTGAGTACACAAAACACAAAGGCCTTCCGTTAGGGCATTCTGAGAGGCCTGACCCACCAGCCTTCCAAACCAGGCAGACAGTGAGAAACAGCAGGGCAAATTAGGAACACACAGACATAGTTATGTAGTTTCTGGAGCAGAGCTGATTCATATTCAGCCTAAGAGAAGCCTAGGGAAAAAGCTAGCCTGGCAGAAGTAGTCTGTTAAAACATTTGCTTACTCATTTTGCTATTAGATGTAATCCATAATTCAGCATTAAATAGTTTGTTCCAGATAATTCAATGTTGAGAGTGCTCTTAACTTTTTGTGAGTCCCCTAATGTGCTTTTCTTAAAGAACTAGCTTCTAGAAGTTATTTTTACTTAATTGTTGAGTTATAATTGTTAAGCCTATTTCTGGCCTCAGTAGCTGTGCTAGATTTTTAAAATACTATCAGAGGATATAAAACCAGAAGCCAAATTAAAATAAGTGCAAGTGTTGTTGGCTTGTTTTGACTTATTTTTACATTGTGATTTTGAGCAGCAAAGATTAAGCACATGCTTATATGTTTTCCTAAACTTGAGTTGATACCTGTTCCAAAGGAGGAAAGAGAACTGGAGTGAATAGGAGGCAGGTAGGACCTAAGGCTTGAAAACTAAGGGCTTTCTGGGACTTGGGGCTTGGTCTGTCTTTTGTACAGGCTAATTCAGATTCTACTTAGCTAAAACACAACTCAGTCACATATTAATTTATTCAAGTTGTTCAAAAGTAATTAGTGAACAAGTCAAGAAATAAAATTAATCAATGTTACAATATAGATGTGTCTGAAAAAAAAAAGCTACAAAGTATATAAGGAAAAAGTAGCCTTCATTTATATTAACGAAAACTCACTTCACATAAATAGTAAATGTCAGTTAAAGCCAAGGGAAATATGCACCATGTTCAACAGTATTAAAACTGACATAACATGAATGATTGTCAAAAACTGATGGGATCTGGCAATGTTAAGAAATATTAAATAGGCAAGAGGTTTTTATACTGTTTTACCATTTTTGACAGTTAATATACCTAGAAAAAAGGTTCATTTATAGTTTTAAATGCAACCTATTCAATTTTGTTTCATATTCTCTGAGACACTTGAGCAGCTATGAAAAGATAATTTGGGCTCAAATAAAGGCTTTTGTAATTGCTGTCAACTTGGCCGAATACTGTTTTGAGCAATCTGGACAAGAAATTTGACAGTATACTTAGTTCAACACAAAATTAATAAAGGCAACTGAAAGCAAAAGCTGCTTCTTACAGGGGGAGGGAAAGTGAAGGAACCTGCTATTTCCACACATTTTTTTCATCGTTCTCTCCTGTTAAGGACTAAAATCCATTCATTTTGATCTACAAGTTTCATTTGCATGAATGGGTACCTCCAGGAATTAACCTGTGTCTGAAATACCAGATTTTAAAATGAAAAACAAAGTCTTTGACACTGAGTCATTTACTGACTTGGGGTTATGTGAACACAGCATTTGCATGTTGTTCTCTTCCATGTATTGTGTGGAAAAACGCCGACATGTATATTTAATAAAATATTGTTGATTGTTTCTTCCTGTTTTAGCCAAGTGACACAGTTTTTGTTTCCCAAAAACAATCCTGCTTCTTTATTCCACCATCCCCCATCTTCCTCTCACTTGCTAATTTCTGTTCTACAAGATCAATGGCGCTCAGGAGGGAAACAGTGGCACCAAAATTCCAATTCTGTGTCTTAAATTAGTTGATATAAATTTGTTTTACTGTTTGAACCAACATTGCCTTAGTATTTATGGAAGATAATGATATATCTATCTGAAAAAGGACCTGTGACCTACATAAAAGAGGATTAGAACCAAAAAGTCAAAATCCCCACACTTTGCCTCCCTTGTAGAATATAGAAATTTTGGAAGATGATAAAAAATTAAAATATTATGTTAACCACAGAAACTTTTAGCAAGAGGGAGATATTTGGAAAATGTTGCTTTATTGTCTGAAGCTGCATAGGAACTTCAAAACACAAACTCTCAAGAATATGCACTATAAATATACACACTGGAATGAAAAAAAAGGAATTGAAATCCATAAGACCATTCAGATGCACTGCTTCTGTTGTCAGCATTAATGATTTTTCCTTTCTTCCCTAAGTGTTGATTGCTAACACTGTAGAGCATCAGAGGCTTCCATCAATGTGATGAAAGAAGCTATTCCAAGACCCAAATCTTACTTTGCCCCATTCAGAGTTGTATCTACAAGATCACATTCTTCAAATTAAGTGTTTTCCAATAACTTTTACATTATAATAATTTTCCAAAACACTACAGTCTGAGCACCAACAACCCTTAAAAGGAAAACAAATATAATTAGATCATTTTGAAAACACACACACACACAAAAATGATTCACAAAAACCACAGACATTGAAGAGGTAAAGAAAAGGTAAAGTCAAAGCATCAGGAGTTGTAAGAATGTGAACAGAGCATCTCACATCAAAGATATATTTGTGTAGTGTTCTGCTGCTGCACTCATACATGAGCCAAGACCTATGGGTCACACCCTCTGGGAGAGAGATGTGGTTGAGTCACTAAGGCAGGATGCAGAGCACCAGGTCTCCCTGTGCTATTCCAGTCCTGGTATACAGCCCTGAACAGAGCCATAGAGACATCTCAGCTCACCTGGGCTTGATGAATCTCAGCAGTTTTTGCTGAAAGAGCAGCTAAGTCTGCACTTTCCTTTGTGGCTTTTTCCATCCATTTTTGTCTGTCTGGAATATTTCAGCCAAATCTACTGGTGTTTAAGCCTTTGCTATCTGGATGACTAAATAGGACTGCCTAAAAGCTAGAGAGTTTTATTTGGAACAGCATCTCTCTCATTTTGCAGCAAGGACACAGCACTGAAAACACCTTTTGCATTTCCAATTTCCCCCAAATTCCTTCCAGGAGGCCAGAAAAAGGAAGTGCTATCACAAATTACCATAGCACCTTGCATTTACATCACAAGAAACATAAAAATATTCCTCCAGAAAACATACCAGTGAACGCAAGAGTGTATAAGTAAATAAATAAATAAACATAAATGAACATTTTAAATAATAAACATTGCAAATAAATAAACTTTAAAAATAAACATTGTAAATAAACAGTGCAGCAAAGTTGGCAGACAGTTCTGAGGAGAGGTTGTGCTGTTGGGGTCTAAACTAATGAATTTTATCCCAGGTTTAATTAATAAATGTAGTTTGTATGGGAAGACAGGAAGCAAAAAAAGTGCTTTCAACATCACCTGTCTTAGAGATAAGAATTTTTAGGCAATGTGCTCTAATGGGGTCTGGTTTATATGTATCTCTTCAGTTATATAATGACAGCCTTTAGTTATCTGACTCACATCCTACCTCTCAGCGTTAGGTATGAATCAAAGCCAACCCTGGTCAGAACACATTACCCTTTGTCACTGGAACACCACCTAATGGAACAAGAATTATATAAACTCTCAGAGCTTTCGTTTTAGGCAGTTCCATTTTTTCTCTCAATGGCAAAAAAAAATAGTTTTGAAAAGTTGAAAGCAGAATTAATTATGAATTTACTTGTTCATGTAGAATAATCTGTCTTTAAAATAGCTCAGCATTGAAATTGCCTCAAAGGCAGAAACATCTGCTGTAGAGCAGAAGCACATACACCCTGGCTAAAAACAGAAACCTGAGATTTTACTGTTGATCAGCTTTGCTATTGCTTGTACTTAACATTGGTACCCAATTGCATTGCAAGCACTATAGAAGTTTAATGATTACCCTGAGTGGCACCTAAAACACAATATGCAGGAAGGATGAGTATGTGGAAGTAGAAAACCAATGTCAAAATGCATTCATGTAAAATGATACAGTCCTAAGAAACCTGCCCCTTCAGCACAAAAAGCTCATGCATACATAGATCTCAGAAGGATTGTATTCAAGAAACAGATGGAAGTTCGCATATTTTTCAAAATGAAAAGTGAAGCAATAGGAAATAGCCTGCAGAGAGCTAGACAGTCCAGATCGTTCACCAGTAGCTTACCATTCAGGAACTAGGAGGGCAGGGAAGGAAAATAAAAACCAAGAGTGAGCAAAATTTGTTCACCACAATAGGCTGTAGTATTTGACATGGGGATTACTTTTTCCTTTACAAGAAGGAAGGAAAGTTCATTGTGCTGGGGTGAGAGACACTAGCTGTGCAACTGAATAGTGCTTGCAGTAATGACTAATCAGCTAAAAGGAGCCTGCAGCAGGGAGTGAGTCTGTTATGCAGCCTCTTGCCTTGGAACAGCAGCTGCGCTTATTTTGAGAGCGTAGAACTTTAGCAGAGCCTTTCATACCAATAGGAAAAGGCACAGGAGCAGGTAAACACACAAATACACCACCTAGGACCATTCCTTACTGCTTGGAGGTCAGTGGGTGACTGCGGGTCCCCAGGAAGCTTTGAAGCTCTGCCTAAATACTGCTCCGAGCCAGTAGCTACCAGCTTTGTTTTCACCATGAATGGAGCAGTGGGGACATGTTCTCCTCGTAGAGCCCTCTGATCCTCATGGTTTCTAACCCTGCTCACAGTAACACAGGGTGAAGGCAGCTTCACCAGGCAATAGCTCTTCTGTTGGATGGACTTGCTGGAAATTCATTGCTGTTTGATGTTCTAACCTCCTTCAGAAAGGTACCTGTTAGAAGCCTGTTACACCTTTCAGCACACATGCACAGGTGTGTTATAAACAGCTCCTGATTTTCTGGGATGTTTTCTGGAAGGCCCCAGAAAATGGAGAAAACATGGAGAACACAGAAGATGTGTATTGTAAGTACATATAATTAAAAAGTAGATGAGAAAACTTAGCAACACAGTAAATTTAGGGGAAATTTAAAAACACAGTTTTGACTGTGCACCACTGATATTCTAAGTGATGCAAAAATGGCCAGTGATGTTAAATGTACCACAGGTGAAGTGATGCTCTGTATTATAGTATAGAGCATCATTTCACCTGTGGTACAGTTAATTCCCAAGCTACATAACTTCCCTGTTCAAAAGCAAATTTATTGACTTTAAATTATTGGCTTACAGTAACATACCATAACATATCTTTTCTGATAGCTGTGAAGTATTAACTATCCTTCTTTCTCCCAGTACACAATAAAGAAAAGAAGAGAAAATAAAATAAAAAACCCCACTTATATACCTGAATATCAGTCTTATTTTGCCTCTGATAAACAGGAAAATCCATATAGAATTAGTCTTTTTGTGATGTGCACCTGAGAAGCAGACAGCAGAATTTTTTAGCATAATAACTCACTGTTAGATTTCCACTTTCCATGCACCAGTGACAGGGAAGAGAAGAAACAACATCTGTGCTTTCTAAATAGCTGCAAACTTATAAAAACCCTTCTAGAAATAAGGAAAGCCAAGGTCTCAGAAGGGCAGAGTAAAAAAGAGCTTGTCTGAAGCATTTTAACCACTGATTTAGGTCTGGCCGTGTGAACAGCTGACTCTATTAAATCAGATGAAATGACCACCAGTATGGTCCTAGCCCATCACTGGTTAAGAGGTTAAAGTGACTTGGGTGTCCCTGGCTCTTCAGCCTGCAGAAGAGCTCCACTACCTTTGAAAGGGGATGAATGCAGTACATGCAAGTGGAAATTAGTAGAGAATGGTCATACTTAGCAGAGAATTTATACAACCCACTGCCTGATGGATTGGAAATCAAGTTCAATTCAACTGCAACCATTTTGGAATTCAGAAAACCGTCCTGAGAAAAATCACTCAAAAAGGATTTAAGCAGCAGTCAAATAACAGGCTGTGGTACTGAGCTCATAATGGCAAAACAAACAGCATGGAGGAAACATACTGAAAAGCTACAATAACTGAAAAGATGTGGTCACTGTTTTTCTCTTTTTCTCTCTTGTTTTTCCATTGCATCTTCTGGACAAAGAAAGCGGAATGCCCTAGCCAAGGAGTTCCCCTGTGTCATAGTTAGCTCAAGTGCTTTCCCCAAGTCCCACTGGTGTAAAGGAACATATTGGCAGGGAAGGGACATGGTTATACTGTTCTGGCAAACTCCATCTGGCATATATGTCCCAGGGGTGCTGCAGACAGCTGGCATTAGTTTTAACAGTCAGATTCAAACCTTTCTCTGGATCAATGTGTACAAATCAGACCTGTATCTCTGCTGCTGTGCTCCTGCACGAGGCAGGATTTTCCACAACTGGAAAACACTGAGTTTTATCTTATCTGTTCATTTTTAAACCTAAAATATTATCCACTGAAACACCAGTCACCCAGCAACATCTTCCCATTTTTTTGTCATTCTAGCAGAGAAAACTGGATTTAAGGCCCTTTAAAGGGGATCTATCTCAATCGGTCCTAATCTGCTGAAAAAGAAAACCATTGTAACTGCAGCTCAATCCCTACAAATGTGGGACATCCAACTGTCCTAACAAAAAGATCAAACCAGTTAAAATGAGCATCTTCTTCCACTGACAGTACTGAATATTGACAATAGACTGGATCAAATGTCCCTACAAGATTCTCCATAAACAAAATTTAGCTGTAATCATACCTGAAGAACCTGTGTGCTACCTTAAAAATTTAAACAAAGAAAAAATTTTAAAAAAGCTAAAGCTGTTACTTCCTTCTTTTTCCCAGATAACCTGAATGAGTACTTTAAAAATTTATTTAATTAATTTAATTATTTTAATTAATTTGATAATTTAAATACTTATCAATAGTAGACCAAGGAGTCCAATAATATGTATGAAAATAGGTGTTCATTGCTGACTGTATCATAATTCAAGACTGTGGTGCAATACCACAGAAACAGGGCAACACAAATTGCTAAAAAGATTAATAAAAAAGATACCTATTACCTACTGCTGTGGAATTTTACTATCAGGAAGAAGTATAGCAGCCTAAAGACTTCTTTCACAGTCCTACATCAGGGACTAATAAACTGTTGCCCCAATATTGCAGACATTAATCCTTGAGAATGGTCCCATTGAAATTTAAAACCTCAAATGTTCTTTTTGCATTATGATAAAAAAGGTCTTTTTTTAGAAAAAACCAGTTTGAAATCATTCCAATATCTAAATCCATTGTAGGATGCTGCTTCCATGTGAGATTCATTCTAACAGAAGAGTATTCAAAAGCTGTCTTTTAAAGTTTAAAGAAAACCTTCATTTATGTAAAATTTGCTAATAGTATGAATAATGATGCAGAACTGGATAGCAAAAATACCTTTTAAAATAAGTGTTGTGTTTCCCTTCATGGTGTTTTAAGTGCCTATTATTCTCTTAACAGTTACATATCAGCACAGCACCAACTGAGTAATAATTCCAGTTCTTTGATGACTCAGCTGCTTAATCTGAAATTAGTGTCAAATGTTTATGTTCTAGTAACAAATAAGGGTTTGCTTGAGCAGGTTCTATGTGGCATCATATCCAAATGTGGCATTTCTATTACTTAACATTTTAAAATATGATCAAAAGGGTAATCGGTCTTGAAAAAAACCCTGAAAACCCAAAATACTCCCTCTTCTCCTGTCCAATTCTTTCTTCCCTTATGGCTATGGGGGAAGCTGCTCAAGTTTGACCCTCTAATGAAACAAATAAAAGAATGAGATAAAATTTTAGAGCTATCTGCAGTAGCAAGACAAGGGAGATACAGATTTTTCATGGTGTGTTTCTTCCATTATCCATATACAAAATATTCTGGTTTATGTAACAGAACATTTTCTCCCTCTCTGAGATACTGCTTTGCGTGAGACACTTGAACTGCCCCTCAGCCACCAAAACAGTACTTCTCTGATATGTCCATCAGAACTTCATTGGAGAAACTGAGATTGAAGGGGGTGTGTGTGCGTAAACTTTAAAAACAGAGTGAGGGGAGAGAGAAAGGATGAGAGGCTGGCACAATGTAACCAAAAGCAGAAAAAGAAGTATCTTTCATTAAAATGATGTCAGAAGGTATCAAACTTGACTGAAGGCATTTCCTTCTTTGGATTGCAAAAGGCATTTGAAACAACCTTAACATTAGTTTATTTCATAGCATATAGTCAGATAATCTCTCTGCACATCCCAGAGTTTCTCAGTTTTTTTCCCCCATACAAATAAAGTCATTTTGACAGGACTAAGGTAGGCATTGCAACGCAAACAACTTAAATGTAACAGTTGTGATCAAAAGTCCCTTGACTTTGCTGGAAACATTTTCATTGACCTTGGTAAGCTTTGGCTGAGCTCTAAAGGAGATTATTAAAGTCTTTGATTCAAAATCTAACTAAAATGTGGAAGATTAAGACTTGTAAGGGACAGGTTTGTAGCTGCTGTAAATTTTCATAGCTCTATTGACTTTGAGAAAGTTTAAATAATTCATACTAGCAGATGATTTGCCTTCAAAATTCACAAACAACTTTCATTCCCCGTCTATTAATCTTCCACATTGTACCTATCACATTTTGGAGAGTAAATATGAATGCACGGTCAGTACTTTGACTTTTATTTTTTTATTATCAGCTCTTGGAAGATGAATAAGTTGTGTGCCCATTGATTTCCTGCTGCTCTGTATGTGGAGCGGATAATAAATCCATATCACATCAAGTGTGCTTTAGAAAAAAACGTACTCTGGATTTTAGAGCACATAATTAGGTCAAAAAGGCAGCCTGGATAGCTGGCTTGTCTGGAATCAAAGAGAGTATCTGGAAACAAATTGAATATAGCTTGTAGACATTTTCATTGACACGATGGCTGAGAATTTCAAATTTGTATGTAGTAAATCCATAGGTAGAAAAGAAAGTAATTTGGAGATCTTTTTTTTTTTTGAGAGACAAAACTCAAAACTTTTGATTTCTGAGTTATTGTGGTAGGAAACAAAGAGTTCTTTTTAACTCTACAGAGAAGAAAGATTTGAGTGTGCTAGTAGGGAAAGATTATGAAGTTGGGAAGCATGCAGGTTTTTACCAGAATCATAAAATAGCTTAGATTTAAAAAGACCTATGGAGGTCACCTGGTTCGACTCCCTGCTCAAAGCAGGGCCACTGTTAGATTTAGTCTTTGAATTTAGATCATGTTACTGAGGGTAATATGGTGTCAGGTTTTAAATATCACCAGAGAAGAATCATCTCCCAGCTTCCCTGGGCAGTCTTTTAGCAGGTTTGACCCTTGCTACTGTGAATGGATCAAAAAATGGTTTTCACAGTATTTAACTGAAATACCAATTATTATAACTCATGCCCTTTTGTTTTGCACCTATCAGAGGAGCCTGGCTCCACCTTTCCTTCCATCAGCCTTCCCATACACCTCATGTTCTTCATCCCCTTGATCATTTTGGTGGCCATCCTCTGGACTTGCTCTACCATGTCAACATCTTTCATGTATTGGGGGCCCCAAACTGGACACCTTTCTCCAGATGAAGCCTCACAAGCACCAACATGAGGGACATGGTCACTTTACCTGAATGACTGCAAATAACTTGGTAATACAGTTCAGCCAGTAGTTCACCTCCATTGCTGCAACAGCACACAGCTGACTCAAGTAGCACATTGCTGACCACCCTCAGATATAGCCCAGGGCCAATTTTTTAAGTGTCAGGGACAGAATTTTAGGATGCCCCTTCCATGTTCGTTAGATATGGCTGAGTAAAGTCTTCCCAGGTTCCAGTTTGCCCTCTATTCAGACTTTCTGCTTGTGGGGGGGCTGTTGCTTCAAAGAAAAGGTGAAAAGAAGTCTATTACTGAGTTTGCTTAGCTGCTGTTTTAGCTGTTATTGTGAATGTTAAAAAAAAGATGGGTGTTGAAATGCCCTTGAGATACAAGTATGTTTTAAAGGATGTGGAAGGTTAGACATTAAAGCAACCGTGGATTATTAATTGTGCAATAAATTGTTTTCTTATCCACCATATGGGTCATGAGGTTTCTCAAAGGGATAGGGAAAAGGAAATATATTGTCAGTAATATGTGCAGGATACTTGTACAGGCCCTGGAACTTGGATGAGCTCTGATAATAAAAAAGAAACAAATTGGAAATACAGATTGCACCACACCTGTACATGCCACGTAAGGCTAATTAATTAAAAAGATTTTTTTCATTGCTCTTAAGTGTTCATTTAGCATCTAACACTGAGTTCTTCCACCTCTCTATGGTGAGATAAAAACATTTCTTTCAGATGGGAGTGCTGCTTCTGTTATCTGTGCCTTCGTCACCTTGAGACAAGGCTGCCAAAACACAGCCTGTGTGAAATCACATATTTGTGAGATCATTTTGAAACTAAAGCAAGTTATGAATGTCATTTCCTGAATATTATGGGACAAATCCTATTGGGAACACACAATTATAACAGTTCAAAAGATACACTGGCTGTTAATTTAAGAGATGCATTTGAACTTATAATGTCCTTATTATTTGGATCCAGGCAAACAGTCTTTTTCTCTATAAACTGGGAGTAGATCTAGGACTGAGTTATAACTCAGCATCGTTTGTATTTAGAACTTCTCAGTCTTGGACTCAGTATTCAGTTTTGGTTTTTTACCCCACAAAATCATGTAGTTTTTTAAACTGTGGAAATATGATCAAAGACACAATTTATGGCAGACATAGAAAATTTTTTAGCAAGCCAATCTGTTCAATGTGGAGATGACATATGCAACTGCCTTCTAAATTTTTCAAATACTTAATTACTTAAAAAAGGATCTTTCTTTATAAATCTTTAAACTTTGTTAGATTCTAAATGACAATGAGAGTGATCTAGTCAAGTCAGAAACGCCTCTGGTTTACACACTTACAAACATTTACAAAGCTATGGCTTGTAGACCTGCAGGTAGATAAAATATTAGTCAATAGTGGAAAGCAGGGTGAAATTCATAACCTGAAGTTCATTGAACTTCTCATTTCAAGTCCTTGAAGCCATCTGTTTCAAGAGGCTTTAGACTGGTCTTATAGAAGAAGTTGTTTCTAAGGAACAAACCTTTGCACTGAGATATTTGTGAAGTGAAATGGTGCATTTAAGAAGTGCATTGTGTGCATCATCTTTCTAATGTGTCCCAGCCATCTGAGCTATGATAAATAGCACCGAAGACTATCTATGATATTATTTCCTTTGTGGGAATATTTTAGTATTACTAGAATCACTTTGGGCTCTCCATGCATAAAGGTCACTGTTACAGACGAGTCTCAGGGAACAAGCACCCCTCCTGACGACTCCCAGCAGGCAGCTCCTCAAAGGACAGGGAAAAGAATGGAAAGTAAAGTACTTTGACTCCAACAGGCTACTCTTTACATAGATATAAATTATTAAGCTGGAGGTGGCCCTTGAGAATTGGAAGATTATAATTATAACCTGTCAGAGGAGCCTGGCTCTACCTTTCCTTCCATCAGCCTTTCCATACACCTCATGTTCTTCATCCCCTTTATCATTTTGGTGGCCATCCTCTGGACTTGCTCTACCATGTCAACATCTTTCATGTATTGGGGGCCCCAAAATGGACACCTTTCTCCAGATGAAGCTCCCACTGTTTCACTTCCCACAGAAGAAAGAAGAGATGTCAATGAATCTCATTATCATGACCCATGAAAATTTTTACTGCATTAATCTTTACCTGGACACCTTTTAGAAATACAACTACATTGCAGACAATTTTATAAAAATCAAGTACTACAGTAGCTAAAAGAAATCTTTCATAAGAAAGCCCAAATCTAGCCTATTTTACAAACTTTCTAATCTCAAGACAATGTATTATATAAAAATTTTAAACAGAATTACTTACCTTCTAAGTCTTTTGTTCCTGGTTTTATTGTGTGACCCCTCTCTTAATGCAAGTACACAGCAATTAAGCATCAGCATTTTCCATTCTGCTTATCTGACAACAACACACCTGGTCTAAAATCTGTAAACCCAGTCACCCACCCCCCCCACTGTCTCGCCTGAGCTGAGTCACGAGAATTCAAACTTGTCTTTTTTTTGCATCAGCGGCAGATGGACGATATTGATGGAAACAAACAGCTGCTGATTTGTCACTGACCCCAGGGAGAATACACAGAAATTTGATTCAGTCTCTATAGTCTCTTGTCTCCTGACTCTGAAACCTTGTTAAAGGTTTGCACAGATGCGTACTACATAATCTCTAGGGTAGGGCATGAGCTTGTAAGATAATTTTTGAGATGTTCCAAGTTTCGGCCAAAGATTAAATATACCAGGGAGATCTGTTCTTAAACTTCAAATCAGTAATTAGTGTTGTTGTTTATAAACATTCCATGCATGGTGTTCTCTAAAAGAGCAGAAGGGAAAGCTACAGAAACAGAAACTGACTAAGCTGAACACACTATCTATGGCACTCGGCTTTATAATCCTGGGGATCTCTGAGCCCTCAGTAAAATGTGTGGATATTGAGATTCTCTAGTACAAGGTCCAGGACTTTGATGTTTTGTTGCTTATTTTTCCCCTCTTTATTTAGCTTTTGTTTGTTTGTTTGTGTTTTTGTTTGGTTGTTTTGGTTTTGTTAATTCTATTTTACAGTTTGGGATGCCTTAGTAGTAAGCACATGTTCTAATAATAGGCTGTTTCCAATAACATTTTAAAATATAAAACTTCACTTTTTAGTATTTTCCAAGCTGCTTTAAGCGTAACTTCAGATGAAATAAGGAACTGCTTTCTCCTGTTGGAGACTGATACATAGACCAGCACCATATATTAGACCAGTAATATTTGACCTCTTAATTTATGCCTTACTCAGTATTCTCTGGTTTGATGCCTTTCTAAGCTGTGAGATTTTCACTTTTCCAACAGATCTCACAACACCAAAAATTCGATTTACCCACGAAACACACATACTAACAAATACAGCCCTTGGAGTGTAGAATCCAACAGAATTTATTTCAAGTCACACCAGGTACGGTTGAAAAATGCCAATTATTTAATGTGAAAACTTTGAACATTGCTTTTCCTTCAAAATATGACTGGATAATCTATCTGTATTTAAAGACCAATAGGGTAAAACTCTTCCTATGGTGTGGGGAGGACAGGTGGCTAGATGTAATTACATACACAACTTTACAAAAAACAGAATACTTAAAAGCTTTAGATTTCCATTCCTTCAATGATTAAGAAACAAAAATATTGATCAGAGTAACAGAGATCACTCTTCACAGAGAGCACCAACTGCTGTTCATGGTCTCAGCAGAAATCAAGGATCTACAACAATCTCTGCAATACACCGTTTCCTCTACTCTCTTTCACAGGAAGAAAAGTGCAATTTGCTTCAGAATTAGTGACTCCTTGTTCATAACTGTTGTATTGCTTTCTATTCCATGTAGAAGTGAAATATGCCCAGATAATTTACGTGAATGTACTATGAATCCTAAATACCAACAGTTGCAAAAAAGACTTTGTTGATGTAATTGTAGGTATCTTGTAGAAACTAAATTGCCGAAAAAATCAATGAGTAATTTTCCAGATATAACTAGAAAACTGAAATGTATGCTCTGACCAACAGACTGCATTTTGACCATGCAGTGGATTTTAAATAAAAGATTAAAAGTTTAATATTCTTTTATCGGTGATCCTGTCAGAGGAGAAGAATGCTGTAGAAGAATAGAAGAAGACAGAATTCTTCCTTTAGTCAATACTTGCCAAAAAATGAGATAACACAGTGTGAAGCAGACAGCAAAATATGGTTTACCCTTTTACAAACTAAAATAAATGCTTATTGTTTTAGACTACAGGGAATATAATTTAAATCTCATTTGTACATAGCAAATTAAATAAGTTCTAACAAGTGAACAGGATGAACAGGAAAGTCAGATATTTTCTCATGGGATTTACCTTACTTTTCTGTTCCATTTTTCACTGATAGTCCTTGTGATATAACCATAACACAGAACAATCTGTCTTTCACATGCCACTGTGAATTTTAACATTTTCATTTAATTTCATGATTAATTTCAATGTTAGCTATGAGTTTGATAAGCAGGTAGTGGTAGAATAAATACAGATTTCTAATGAGTATACAATTGACAAATACATTAAAAAAGGCATTACAGTTTTGTTTCCTTGCTTGTTTTACCTAAGAACAATGTTTGTAAAGTTAAATTTTAAAAAAAGTGTACCTCCAATGAATCATCCCAGAGTTATCTTTCAGATGATGAAAGAAATTTTCTGCTGCCACCAATACATTGGCTCAACTTATTATCCTGACTTGTACTTTATGTCATCAGAGGTACCAAGCTATTATAGAAATGACTTTAGAGAGCAGGCTGAAAAAAAGGAGTGGGGGAACTTTGTCAGGTTTTGATGCCTCTGGACTTTGACTGCATCTACAACAAATCAATTACATGGTCCAGTACGGATCTAAAGTCTGAAAAGACTTGATTTAAACTACTTACATCTCATCTCTGGAGAATGGGATGTGAATCTGATTCACAAAAAAAAGGAGAGTGAGTGATTTTCCTGTGAAACATATTACAGGCCCCCTGAGTTTGGAACTATATTCTTTTAGACAAGTCCCATATGGAAGCAGATATCTTTGATACTGGACAAGAAAAGTGATGTTGCAACTGTTCCAAGGAAAAAAGAATTCAATATTTGGGATTACTCTGTCCCAGTATACACAAGCACTAAAAATTTTCACACCAATACATCCAATTCAAAGTATGTCTAGCTTGTTTGATGGGATCAGCTTGATTAAAGAAGACAGAAGTTTCCAATTCTAATTCAGGTGTTTTGGAGGAATGCAATTCACCTCAGTTACATATTCAAAGACATCAATATATGTGTGACAAAGCAAATGAACATTTATCCTATGCCCTCAATTTAAATTGGACATTTAAAATTATGTAAATAATACTCAAACTAACTTTATCTAGATTTTTTAAAATCTGACATGAATTTAGAAATAATTCTTTTTTTTTTTAATATTACATTTACAAAATGTTTATTTTATATCCTTCAATCAAAAGCAAACTGAAATATCTAAATGTGCTTATATGTTTATTGTAAGTTTATTATGACTTTATAGGAAAAACCTCATTTTTTAAAACATCATGTGAGATCATGTCGTAAACTTTACTAAATCATTTCCCCACTGTTCTGCAAGAACAAAATTAAATAAAGTCTCTTCTTCAGAAAAGTGTGCTGATTTCTGCTCATCTTTCTGTTGTCAGACTGGCATCATATTAGTCAATATATTTGTGACATTATTACAGTCTTTGGCCTTCCAAGAATTATCTACTAGTAAATTCTCTCTCCTTTTTAAGTTAATCTTCTGCTTGTCACCCTTATTACAAATACACTTAATAACTCTTTTTTTTTTCTGAGAGAGTGGTTTTTATGTTCTTCCTAGCTGTAGCTCTGTATACAGTATCTCTGTGGTCTTTGTTTTATTCCTACATTTTGTTGGTGGCAATCCAATCTATTTTTCTCTTTTGTTATTTTTTCTGCTTATATGGCAGTCAATAAACACCCTTGGATTTAGTCATATTGGTCCCTTTCTCTATTTCCATAAGAGTGGAACAATTTGGATCTGTACTTTTAAAATTACTTGTTGAAAACTGCCGGTTCTGCCTACCTCCCTTCCCCTTAAGCTTACTTCTCAAATCTCAGTGTTTGCCCACTGCCTCATCGTTTGTTGTTTGTTATTCTGCTCTCTGGGCTCTTTTCTGAAAAGCTGTGAACTCTGTCAATTCACTGTCATTCTCATTAATGTTGTCTCCAGCCCTCATAGTACTAGTGAATATTTTCCTGTTGGCTGGAATCAGTCCAGAAAAATGTCTCTCTCAACTATCTTCTTGAAGATTCATACTGAAGTCTTCTCACAGACACATTCTTAGAAACTGCTGGACATCATATCCCTGCAGCACTCTCTACCTGCAGCCAAAACCCTCAACTGCCAGTGGGTAATTCTGCCACGTACTTATGAAAAATGCTCGCAAAAAGTTTTATCCATCTGGTCTGTATTAGGTCTGCAGTCTTCTAGGGATCTAAGTCTGAAGTCAATATGTGAAGTACTAGACAAGAAATATATATCCCTTGTTCCACTGTCTGTCCTTGGACAAATTAATCTTTTATTGCAATATTTATGCAATTTGAATTAAAAGGGGTAATTGGTATGTCTCTCATACCAATGACATCATATTTTATTCTTTTAATGTTCTTTTTAGCTCCTTTTCTTTATTCCTGTATTATCTGCCCTAGTATATTTTTGATTATGTTTGGCTTTCAGTAGACTGAACTATTATCATCCTTCATGATCCTCTTATGAATGCATTCTCATTAAATTTTTCCTTCTTGCATTTCATTCTTACCTTTGGGCTTTCATTCCTCAGGGCTCTCTGTCCTTTAACCTGTATACCTCTTTTCACAAGCTTTGTAAAAAGGTTCCTTTTTTCTTTTTCTTCCCTGCCCCACTGCTCTTGGGACTTCATCTCAGATAAGGCAAACTGAAGTCCCCTGAGGACACATCCAGTCTGCAGGTGTCTACATATCGTTAGATTATATACTGGATTTCACATATTTTCAACAGGTCTAGGTTTTTATGTCTCTTAATGTGGAAGCTCGTCACTTTCCCTTACAGGCTATTTCCATAAGTTAACTTGCCTCAGAAAACATTTTAGTTTTCTGCCCTGCTGCAATATTTGAGTTCTGAGATAAGATAAAATGCAATCACTTGTAGTTTTAATATACTCCGTAGTCAGAATGCCCTCATATTTTTACACACTAGACAACCACTTCAGCCACATTTACATGATTTTATGACCTTTAAATTTGATTATATTTGTATTTGTTTGACATTCTCACAGTCTTTTGAACTCTGAGATAATCTCAGCAATACATTTTATCGGAAGATTCAAAGTCAACTGAGTAGTCATTGGATCATCAATAAAAAAATAATTAGTGTTACTAAGAGTACTGATTGTTTGAAATGCCAAAATATATGCATGTTCTAAAACTAGCACATGCAGTATGGTCATCATAAATTATGATGAGAATTCCCAGAAAATGTTGCAAAGTTTTGGCGTTTTTAATGTGATTTACCCATCCCTAATAAGATGCCAGCAATAAATACCACTCCAAAGATGGCATTTTTTATAAAGCATAGACCAAATTCTGAAGTCTTGACTTGGTTTGAAGGAGAAATACTGAGTTCAGAATCTAGTTCCTCAGTACATTTGTGATGTTAGATACAGTATACCTGTGAGACTTGTTGTATCACCTAACATTTTAAGACAAACTGGAGTGGGTATTACTAATTATCAGAACTAGAAAAGATTTTAAGATTTTTTAATTATGTAGATATTCTTAAATGTACTTTTAATTTTCAGGTTGTTGTGAGGGGCGTTTTTTATTTCATCTATAATGTAAAATATTTATAGAGACCCAGGACACCAAGCAGTTGGAATGAGTAAATTCAAACATACATTTGATTCAAATTAAATTATTTGCCTGTAAAAAATTATATCTTTCTCTACATGAGTCTTTATTTTGAGATAAGTTTGAAAATTCAGATATCAGAGAGAATGTCTGACAAATTACATGGTACTTTTCATCAGAATCTTGTCCCAGCCCCACTGCTGGTAAAGTGAGCAGCAGACTCTGCTATACCTTTCTCAACAACTATGTGCAGTGCAGTGATTGACACTAGGAAAAGGCCACGTTCCTGAGTTAAATACAGAAGAAACAGACCAGGAACTTCTTGAAGACAGACCCTTAGTCTCAGAAAGATCTTCTTCTCTCATCCAGCATAGCAGAGTCTCATTGCAGATCTTGTCAGGGTAAGGTAAAATGGACTCTTTTGTAAGTAGCAACTTTTCTCTGTGCTACTACAAGGCGTATTAAACTAAAATGGAATAAGTAATATGAAATCGACTGTTATTTTTGCCAGTTTTCAATCTTGTTTCTATGTCCTCTGCTTTCATTACTTTATTTATTCTATTCAGAACTCCTTTTGGCTTTTAGTTTAAAATATCAAGGATCAACTTCTCTCAAAATTATAAACAGCACACTTCTTGTCATTCTTCATGAGTACATAAATTATTGAAGGGTCTCTGTCGTGGTGCAGCTTTCTAGTTTACTCTTATTTCTTACTAAAATTCATTGGCAATTGCAAATCATGTTTCTCTTTAATCTTCATTCTCTTCTCTCTTTCATACATGTGCAATGACATGTTGACATAAGATATATATATATAACACACATAAATCCTTTCTTGTACTTAGCTATTGCTATTACATTTTCTGATTCACTCTAATTGACATTCAAAAGAGCAGTCTAAAAAGATATGCTAAACACTGCATGAATCAGCTTTTAAAAGTGTTCACTGTACCCAAAACAATAACTGCTGTATATCATGCTGGGGGCTGGAAATGACAAATACTTTGTTATTGTTCTTTTTGTAGGCTCAGAATAATTAGCAGTTGATTAGACTTAAAAAGGAAGGTTCAGAGATTTCTTCTAGATACAGATAAGAAAAAAATATTAAAGGAATAGAGTATAATTCTAAAGGCCCTCTACAAACTATAGGTGCTGCCTCGAACTTTGCATAAATCTGGTCCTGCATTAAGAAGAACCCAATCAGATTAGGCAGCAAAATAAAGAAAAAAGTATTTTAGCCAGTCTTTTATATACTGATACTCAGAAAACCTACTTAACTAAGAAAGTACATATGTTGTATTTCTGTTCAATATCTAAGGAAATTCATATTGTCACATGATTGGTGTTTTAAAGTATAAAATGTCAGATTAGAGGCAATATATCAGTACTCCTTGGCTGTGCAGATTAACTAGGAATCCACTTTTATTAGCAAGCAATCACAATGACTACAGTTGACTTGTTTCAACAGCCCTGTAGCAGCAACTAGGAAGAAGGGATCTTACTATTCTGCAACACTGAAAGAAACATTTCTCTTCAAATATACAATGAAGAGTAGCTTGAAAAAGAGACAGTGATGTACACTTGCATTGAGGGACAAATCTTAAAAATTTATGGATAGTCATTATAAACAAAACATTTTTTAGAAGGAATGTTCTTGCATCGATTAATGTTTTAGGACATATAATAATAATTAAGGCAATGGAACAATTTGTTGCTTTCAGGGGAAAATTCAGACTTTGAATTTAGTCAGAACAATATGACAATCCTAAGCAGAAGTGGACTTTGTTTCTGAAAGTTATAAGCTGACAGGGGGATGTTAAATGAGCAGTTCACTACGCGAAAATTGTGTTTCTTCCAGTATAAATCCTACTAGAAATAATACGGTAGAATATACAACTGGATTTGAAACTGATTTTCTTTTCTTACTACACGATGCAGTATTGCCGTAGAAAAATACAGCCTAAGTACAGATTCCTTTTTGTAAATTCAGCAAAAATGTCTTCACTATCAATATTTCAACAAGGTACACATTATTTTTAATCTTATCATATGTATAATCGGTCTTAAAGAAGGCAATAACTCTGTAGGTTGAGCAAACTGTAATACCAATCTAATTTTAATAAAAACTTCAAAAGGGACAAATAGTAAATCAGTGACTATGGCTAGATATTGGTTTTCAAATGTACAGTCCACTTTTCTTGAGCTTGAAAACAAATGTGAAATATCAGCCACATAAATAATGATCATAACCTTTTACTGTTGAGGCTGCCAACATGAAGCTAAATAGTAAGAAGAAAAGAGACCTTAATTAATCATTCATGCAAGATTATCCTGTTATATGTATCCTCTGGTATATGCATTTGTTTCGTTTTGATTAAAATTAAGTAGTCTAAACACCTGGACAGAGGTTATGGTTCCAGATATTTAGGAATATATGAAAAAAACTTTAGAGAAATAGTGAAGAAAGAAGGCTAATATTCCACTAAAAAATGGAATTGAGGGGAAAGGAGGATTTCCAGATTTGGTCTCTGCAAATTACTCCTATTTTTAGCACAAAAAACTGTATAAAAGTTCCAGCATCAAAGTCCAGATCTACCCTGCTAAGGCATTCTTACAGTAAGATGCTTTAATAACACTCTAAGTGAGGTGTTTTTCTGGCACTTGTCCTTTCCTGATGGCTTGTGTTGTTTCTCCTCTCTCCAAACAGGTCTAACAGGATGAGGGAGGCCACCCACCTACCAAGACCACAAGTGGAGAACGAGGAGATGCTGACCTTTATCTCAGGGACAGACTTGGGCTCAAACTCAAATCTGTCACTGACTTCAGGGAAAGAAATAAGGCAAGGTTTGCCCCATATTTTTTTTCAAACATTGCTATATATGTCTTATATTCTATTTTTTTCTTTGGCTGTTTTGTGTTTTTGCCTGTTTTGCAGTTAGTTTGTTTCTGTTAGATTTAAGGAAAATGAAGTTCATTTTATTGATTAAAATAATGACCCTTTCTAGAATCCTTTTATTCCAGTGTGAGTACTTACTAACTGTGCTGAGTTTACTTGAATTCAATGGGTCTAGTCAAAAAAATGGGAATGGAGCATGACTGAATTATGCTGCAACCCCAGCAGTCACAGCTTTACAAATCCTGAGGTTTTGCTTGTGAAATGCCATGCGGATAAGACACCATCCTTGGCACATGCTTTATTTAGCACAAGAAAGAACACCATCTTGATATTTCCTATGGTGTAAGGGACTTTAAAACCACTCTGATGGGACAAGCTACACACAGTGACAGTGAAGTTTCTTGCTCCTGTCTCCACCCATAGCACAGACTCAGCTGCACAAACAATTTGCTGAACCAGGGCAGCCCATTGACCCAGCAAAAAACGGGCAAGTGCATTTTTGCATAGTGGAAGCACTGGGAGGCTGGGGGCACACTAGAACTCATCCAACGGAGGGGGCAAGACAAGTGGAAAAGGGGGCAAGGAGTAACTGAGGCTGGACAAAAGAGAGGGAAAACAGAGCAAGCAGATGGTTTGGGAACTGCACCTTTCATGATATCTATGCAGTTACATTGGTTCAGCTCCATCATCTTTCTGCCATCTTTCATCCATCATAATATGACCTCCTGACTACTTGCTATTTTAAATTCAACTTCTGATCGGGAACCCACTAGGAAAGCAAGTAAAGAGCTGATCTTGTGATGATGACCTGCAGACTGTAGTTTAACGTTAACTCTGCCATTTTTAACAGCCCAAACACGATTCGTCTTCTCTACGTTTAGCCACTCATTCTAGCTGCCCCTAGGAGATTTGTCTCCTCTCAGTTATGCTGATTTAGCTCTTCACATGGCTGACCTCTAAACTGGACTTGCAAAATGAAGCACTCAAAAAGTCTAGTCTTTAAATAAAAACATGCCATTTCATCAGTCTGATTTATAGTCAGGGCAAAAAACTGCAGAATTGGCATAAATAAATGTCAGGGCTCAAAGGGAGACAGGAATGCATGACCACTTGTGGGGAGGGAGGGAGACATCTAACATGTGATATTCTCCTGACAGAATAGGAGCATGAAGAAACTACTGGCTTAATTCAGGCATTAGTTTAGACTTGTGAATGGTGTGGACAGGCAGCAGATTAGACCGCTTAGGGAGGCTGTGTAGGCTTCTTTGGTGAAGGTTTCTAAGAACAGATTAGACATGAGCCTGTCAGGATGTGCACAGCTTATCTGAGCTTGGGAGTTTGGGTACTACAACTTTGTTTTCTACCGTTTGGTGGATTGCTCTGAAACATTGTCAATGTCTGGTTATATCTATATTCCCAGTATATCTTCAAAATTAAGAAAAAAGGGTTTTTTAATGTAGTTTTGCTGGAAGTAGCAAAAATGTGTTAGAATGTTGCATCTTTTTATGGATTCCATATCTTCATGAAGACTCCTTTTAGCAAAGGGATAATAAAGCCATTAAGCAAGAGCTACTTATTCTTAAAGCAAAAGGATCTAAAATGTTTTGAACTTGAATATCCACATTTATGTGTACTTGGCTTATGTCAATGTCAGTAGTGTTGAATTGTGGAAACTCACTGTAATTAAGCAGGCAATTTGCTATAGGCTGTCAAACAGCAGCTTTACAGAGCTAAGTGCACTGCAATTATTAGGTGTGATACCGGGTGCTCATTCCAGGTGGCTTGGAGCTGAATTACAGGCTCAAAGTGGAGACAGACAGTTCTTGAGAAATCAAGGTACTTTGGAGACTCTCAGATATACATATTCGAAATACTCAAAATGAACACCGTAGGATAGGAGAGTCAGCCATTTCAATGTTTCATCTGGAGAGGTTTGAGCTAATTTGGATGTACACTCCACCTTTCACAGCTGTCATATAGGAGTTTATCAAGCAGATGAGAATGCCTTGTTGGAAAAGTTAATCCTTTTCCAGTTAGATTTTTTTCTCTAGAGACCAAATCTTTATTTAATCAATAATTTATTTATTTATTTAAACAGGACTTATTTAGACATGTGGAACAGAATGATGGTGCATCAGGGGATGTTCAGATTGGACATGAGAAAAAGGTTTTTCACTGAGAGGCTGGTCAGTCACTGGAACAGGCTCCCCAGGGAAGTCATGGTGAACGCCAGCCAGAGTCCAAGGAGCATCTTCAGGATGTTGTTACTCACATGGTTTAGTTTTAAGTAGTCCTTTGAGGACCAGTTAGTTGGACTCCATGATCCTAGCTGGATCCCTTCCAGCCTGAAATATTCTATCATTCTATGATTATCATACAAGTAAATCTGGCCTGGTCACTTGAGGCTGCCTTGCTTTCTTAAAACACAGTTTCAGGAGTGCTAGGTGTTTAGGAGTTATACATGAATGTCAAATCAGCCAACTATTTAAGTTTAGACTTTTTCCATATAAATGATGGATGTAATTTCATACCCTTTTAGATATTAAGAACATAAACACAAAAATAACTTGGATATTATTGATAAATTATGTGATGAAAAAGAAACACTTTCCAGATTTAAGAACTGCACAAGCATCCTCATGCTCCATATTTCTTATATCTTACCTAAAAGTACAGACTTTCACTTGCAGTATCATATTCTTGTTTACTGAAACAGTTTGTACTAAGTGAGAGACTGAAAGATTGAAAGACAAAAGGAACCAGATTCATAAAGACAAAAAGCATAAATACTACTCCTCAGGTGTTAGATGCCAAGGGGAGGGAAAAAAAAAAGAAAGGAAAGAAAGGAAAGAAAGGAAAGAAGAGAAGGAAAAGAGGGAGGGAGGGAGGGAGGGAGGGAGGAAGGAAGGAAGGACGCAAGGAAGGAAGGACGGAAGGACGGAAGGACGGAAGGACGGAAGGAAGGAAAAGAGACAAAGAAAATAAAAAATATTGTAAGTGGAACAGGATTATTTCTCCAGTCTTCTCTTGTGTGTACAGCATTTTAAAAAGCAACAGCATATTATAAATTTGTGCCAAAGCTACTAAGCCATTCAAAAGATTCCATAGAGAGCTGATCGATTCTTTTTATGTCTTCTGCATACTTATTAACTCTACAGCTATTAATCAGGTCATAGTCTGAAACTTGTTCAATATCAGAAAACATAATGTTGCCTAATACTTTCTGTTGAAAATCTTAATTTCTGTTGTTTGTAACCTCCCCAGATTTGAATAATAGGAGCTTAGAGCCTTCATCCTAGGTATCTGTCTCGGAATGAAACATTTTGGTAAGTTCCAGCCCTTTGAAAGAAAGAGACTTGGGAAACACCAATGCTAAAATAAACACTGAACAAACAAATAGAAAAAAAAAAAAAAGAATGCCAGTGGGGAAAATAAGTTTTTGGATTTAAGAGTCCCCAGTGTTTCAGGAGCAAGATCCCCAAATATTGTACAAATATGAACTTAGTGTCAAAGATGTGTCTTTTACTTTTTCTCACACGAAAACAAATATTTTCATGGGAAACAACAATCAATACTCATATACTTATCAGGTTAGATTTTTAGCTTTTCTTTTCTTTTTTTCTTGATGTTCTTGTTCTCTTTTGGCATTAACCAGCTTTAGATGGTGGTGTGGGTCATTCCAAGCACTGATCTGAGCTTGTGCCAGGAGCTGGCATCCCAGTCAGCTTGGTGGGAGAAGGCCACCTAGCTCAGGTGACAAGTAGGCAAGAGGTAGGTACCCTTTGTGCTTGGGCATGTGGTGATGGAGGAGCAGCTGTGTGGCAGGAAGAATGAATGTTTGGGGCTGAGGAGGGAACCTGAACAAATGATGGGGGGATGGAACAGCAGGATGTCAACAGGACAGCTTAGCCAGAGGAATAGGAGACAGGATGAGGAGAAGGTTTCAGATTTAGATGCATTAAATGACTAGGATTTACTGGGCATCAATGGGCCTCAGAGGTATATTCAACAAGAATAGCTGGAAAACCAAGCATGAAGCAGATGTGGGGCCAGGAGTCTAAGATGTTAAGAGAGGAACAGGATAAAGAAGTTGGAATGGGGTGTCCATGACAATCTTCAAGCTGAAGATGCTGAGAAAGAAGCGAGAAAGGGAAGAATGAGATAAGAAGAAGAAAAACTAGATGGGTGAAGAGGTAGGTAAAAGGCATGTGGTCAGGGAAACTGCTGTTGGAGAGTGTCTGAGAAAGACACATCACAATGCAATAAGATGTGGGAATATATCAAGACAAGGGAGACTAACAAGTTGCACTAAGAGAAAGAGAATGAGATGGTCTAGAGAATAGCATCCAGAAGTCTGGAAGGATAGCCTGAAATAGCTGTCAAGGTGATCTGTGAAATCACCTGGCAATTTGTGCTTCTTTCTCCTGTAACACTGATTTATAATGATCATAGCTGTATGTTCCAGAGTGCTACAGAACTGCAAGTTCTGTAGGGCTACAGTGGTCTCACTATCTGCATATAAATAAATATTTCCCCAAGTAAGAAGGGAATATGAAGTGTCTCAGGTCTGCTGAGGTATGTTCAAGTGTCTATCTGATGCCATAAGATCAATTTTTGAGGGATGCAACATATTATCTTCAAATTTTATTTCTGTTTTCTATTTTAATAAGAGCCTTGTCTGGTTTGGTGACAGACCTGCTGTAGAATGACTCTGGAACATGAAGAGGAGAAGACCGAGAGCTGCTTTTGTTTCGCTTCCTATGGAAGATGGAAGGTGCTTAGGGATAAGGTAAATGATTCCAGAAATGGAATAAAACGTATTTTAATGGTAAATCCACTCTGGAGATATGATTAAGTCATATAATTTGTATGTGAATATCTGAGAATTTTTAAATCAGATTAGTCTTTGCTCATTTTTTCCTTGCTCACATTATCCTGGCGTCAGATTTGCAGAAATTCTGACAGTAGCAGGTGCAAAAAATGTTGAGTTTTGATTAATCAAACTGCTGTATAATGCTGCAAAAGATCTAGTTTTTCAACATCTCAAACAGGGCTTCCTAAATCAGTGGACAATTTTAATCTCCTCATGTATAAATTTTCAACCTGTAAATTTGAACTAATATTTCACATTTTACAGGACTTTGTGAAGAATAAATACTAATATTTGTGAATCACTCAGGCAAAATGGTAATGAATATCTAAGTAGGGAAAAACACAAGAAAAAACACACTATTATATTCAAAATAAAAATAGCTTGTACACAGTTCTAGGTAAAGGCATACTGAACCATGAGGACAAACAACTACACTATGCAGCTGCATATGATGGGTCTTCTGTGCCCTGGAAAAGTGCACAGAAATAGAGGCTGTGACTGTGTGGTTCCTGTGTCCTGATACACACCCTGGGGAACTGAATGAAGATGTCATAAACACCTTAATTTCTGGCATTTCCCGGAAGACCACTCCCTGAGTAGGGGTGTTTTCGGTGTGTATAGTTTAATGTCCATGTTTCTTTACACTTTGAATCTTGGTGTAAATGTCAGTTGGCATCTTTGTAAAAGTGCAATAACTGACATAAATATGCTTCTACTCTCTCCTTCAGACTTCAATGACAGAACAAATTGCATGTCAGAACAGTATCTCAAAGGAAACTGCTTCTATATCCTGATTAAATCCCTCTCCTCCACTCAAAAAAACATATTTCCAATATACCATATTTTCCATGTACTCCGCAAAAAACCATCTTCATTCTAAAACGTTTTTTTAAGAAAAAAGTCGACTAACAGACTAGACCTTAAATATTGAAGGTATTTTAGGATATGATAACAGTAATGGGGATTCATTGTGTGCAATGGCCATTGTGCAAAGTGGTACCATCAAATTCTTAACTAGAAATTAAGAGACTGACTCTCACTGTAAAAGAACTACAGGGTTCTTTGACTGGCATACATGAGAAATTAAGTACTCACCAAATCAAACCAATTTATTGCTGGGACACTATCCTGTGGCTTTTAAGAGGGTGAAGTGAAGCTGCCCTGCCAAGTGCATTCTGCGTGACAGCAGCAGCACTGCCAGCGCAGTGACAGGTCCTCCTTACAGGAAGAAACAAGCAAGGTTTGCACAAGCTCAGTGCATGAGGGCATACTTGAACTCATCTACAAGTTAATTTCTGTGCTTCATACAGCAGAGTAGTTGTACCCATGAGGAAGCACTCTCTTCTTTAGCCTCTTGACTATTTGGTTTGCCCCCCAGTGCCTTCCTCAAACTCATTGAACAAGGTGAGCTTTACAGTAGAGTGGGGAGGTAGATTAAAAACTGCCTGCAGCATCAGAAAAAATTTGCATTGGCTAGTTTATTCCAACAATTTGCAGCTCACAATAACTAGAACTCTCTATAAAGAGATTCCTTTAAATTAAGTGTACCTTAATAACGACTGTAAAATACATACAGGTTTTGCTAAAAATCTAGTTATCTGATAACTTATCCCCATGCAATTTCTTCAGTTTTGCAATTCACAAAGAGCTGCCCTTGTTTTGAACAGGTTGTACTGTTGCTACATTGTCAGACTTGTTTACAGTCATAACCAGGAGACACTGGCCTTAGAGGAGTCCAAAGGCTGATCTTATAGACAGTCAGTATCTTCAGATAAAATTAGGGTTTTTTTAGCTAATGTAGTCTGCCAAAATTCTTTCTATTAGTGGCATCTTGGCTTTTTACAATACTAATGTCACAGAGCCCTATAATTACAGGGCATTCATGTCTCCACATTGTCATTAGTATAAAATTTACTTGTATGGCCAAAAACAAGTTAAGCATTTGATTGAACCAAAATAGCTGAGGGAAACTGACATCAATAATCTCTCTGCACTGTTAAAAACATTACTAAAAGATTAAGGATTATGCTTTACATTTAACTGGGCTCATATGAAGTATTCTGCAGCTAATTCTATGGATCTTCAATTAAAAATGACACCGTTTAATTCTCACATAAGTTTTAAGCATGCTATATCTTCTCTCCTTGAACTAGGGGATTCTGGACAGCTGTCATTGAACTAATTTTTCTATATTTTCCATACTTCCTTCCAGGAGAAAGGGCTGCCTACTCAACAGAAAACTCATATGAAGACTAGCTGTTTAAAAAATGTGTACTATCTATGAAGAGTTCTTAAGAATATCAAAGTACAAATAGTTCCTGCATCTATAAAAAATATTAAATTTACTTTTCTTGTGATCCTCTTAGCATCATGTGAATGCTGCTTATCTCTATTACCAAATATTCAAGGAAAGGTGGCTGCCAAGTACAGCATTTTTATACATCTGAACTTATAGTAGGACAAGAAGATGACTACTACTGAGTTCTCCTTTCTAAAAAGTACCCCAGCTACACATCTAATTTTATACAGGTTATTCAAAAGTAAGCATCAAAGTGCCAATGCTTTTGTTGGCATGTAGGTTTTCTGAGATATAGGACGTAGGTGAGAATACAGTAACTCTTCAATGTTACGTAGTTGATTATAAATACATTTCAGGTATATATTAGCAATGCCAAGATCAGGGAGTCTTTGTGTCAGATATTCTTTTTCAATATGATACAATAACTACAGGGTCCCGACTCTTTGTTCCATTGTGAAGACACAGGATGTCTCTTTTTTGAACTTGATAAATGTGAGATAAAGTATCTTTCAGAAAAATGAGTAAAATTGCGTGGAATAATAACACTGTTAGCTTAGTCTGACACACATCAGCTAAGGCAAAAACAGTGAGGGACAGGATTCCTGACGATCCTGAAAGCAATAGCTGATAAATTCTGGTTAGAAATGAGGAAGAAATATACAGTATAGTAAAGGGAATTGCTAAAATCCCAAAATAAACATGTCTGGAGACACAGGTTTGCTTTCAGCATTTTCTTCAACTGTTGCAATTAAATTAAGACTGTAGATTATGTTATTAAAAAAAACCCCACAAACCAAACCAAACCAAACTTTAAAAACCCACCTATTTTTAGAGTTTTACCTGTAATATGCCTCTATCTGTCAATATAGCTATGTGAAACTTTTGTTGCAGAGAATTTGAATATAAATTTGGAATTTATGCAGCACGTGGATATGACCTCAGGCAAAGGAAGATACAGTAGAGAGGATCAGAACCTTGGGTGCAGTGAAAATAAAATCTTTATTTATTCCAGTTAAAAAAACCCAAACAAAACAAACCTATATGGCATCACAAGTTAACCATAAGGAGCAGATCAGAAAGGTAAGTGCTTATGTAAAAAAAGCAAGCAACCAGTTACAGCTTACAAAGAAAAAAATTTTGGAGCCTAAATATTGGCCTACATAGAATTTTTTTATAGAACTTTTTTCCTATAGAACTTTATATAGCCAGTGCAGTTATTACTTTAACTTTTTTAAGTGAAAGCGATATATCGGTATAAGACCTGATAAGACTTACACAGTAAAAAGTTTTTTCAGGTCAGAGCCTGTGTAAGAGTTGTTTGTGGTAGAATATGACAAGCAAAATACTTCTCTTGACAAGGAAATTTAAATCAGCAAAACTGTATTCCAGTGAGTATACTTTACTCCAGAACACCTTTCCTCTTCCTATGATAAATAAGTTATCTTGAGAGTCTGGCTGCACTTAGCAGGTTTGGTGATAAGAGCTGCACAGATAGAATTACACCAGCCACTCATTTGTAGTACAGAAGTAGATCGCTCTGACAAAATCGTTTTCTTTCAGGTATAGATTAAGCCAGCTCCTTGAACAGAATAACATATACTGTCAAAATACTTTTTGCTGACTTTTTAAACTAAAACTTCTGCCTTCTTTACTATTTTGATAAAGGGTGTTATACCTAGAATGACCAGAAGAGTAAAAACTTTGAATGTTTTTACTCTTCTGCTGACTACTGCTGACAAAATCTTAAGATTCTTAGCTTAATGACTTCTTTACATGCTTTTAGGTATCTTCACTCCTACAGTTGTGTGTACCAGTGTGCACTGTCAGGATTTTGGATAATATAGATATGCTAGTAAAACCTGTAATGTAAATTTGGCCTTAGACTGGTGTGACTTATTCCCTTTCCAGGTGGGATAGAACGAGTATATGCCCACTTATACTTACCACTGGTTGACTGTTTAAATCATAGATTGTACCAATATAGATTTTTATGTGTATTAATGCAGTAATCTTAATGTTCCACCTGCACGGCAGAATTGCACTGATTTAACTTAAATTGGATTTAAATCTCACATAAATCTTTAACACAAAAATTCAGTCCTAGGAATCAGTTACTCTGATGTTCCTATGAATTATCCTACTCTGCAGCAGCATCCTCCATACATGTCAAGAAGCTTACTCTCCTTAAGGAGGGTAACCTGTATGAAATACCTCCCATTTATCATGAAGAAATGGAGCATGCACAATGCACAGTTATCATGGAGCCACTGATGCCTGGTAACATATTGTCACCCGCTCACTCGCTAATATGTCAAAGCTGATAGTTATATTGAGATAGGCACCTGCATGGACATTACTACAGGGTATGCCTAAATGCTTCACACAAGTAGGGTAAATTACCCTGTCCCAAGGTTTATGTTGCCATTACCAATACAATTTAGTAGTAGTCTATAACGTTTAATCCTAGATCTGTACCTACATAGTACACTGAAATTGTCTCTCTAGCTGTGCTATGGACATATCCTTTACGCTTCAAGCATATGAATATATTAATTTCTGACAAGGGATGACATCCTTTCCCTGAAGAGTTTCAAACTCTAAAGAGTTACGAAGCAGCTTCATGAACAGGTGGGTGCCCACACTGCCCTAAATGAGGGTAAATATAAGAAATTTTTTTTCATGAAGTTAAAGTGATTTAGTTTATGTCTTGACCCCTGTTTCTATGTTCATATGTCCATCTCTTTAGACCAGTGAAAGGGTGATTTCATTCATTAATCTGGCCCCTGCTGTATCATAAAATACACAGCTAGAATGAAAACAAAGTCCACAGACAGGTTTTCACCTATTTACCAAGGTCATTTTAATTAATGTTTTTGGTTTGTGCCTATGTAACTCTCCTGCATGGACAAGGACAGAAAAGGAAATGCAGGTGGTAGGAAGAATCTTTTTCTTTTTTTTTTTCTGTGTTCTCTTTTTGAAGAGCTAAGTGGGAAGAAGGAATTTGCATTTTTATTTAAAGCAACAAAAGTGAATTTGCATTTTACCAAGAACTGCAGTTTCTTTTCTCAATGCCTAATAAAATATTGATATTAAAATAAACAATGAAGGCACTTGAACAAATAAAAAATTTTAATTAGTGCAGCTAAATGATGAATTCAATTTTCTTTTCAGATTTAGAACCCTTTTGGATGCTGCCCACTGCTCATTTTGGATTCAGGGAAATGTAGGTTTTTAACTACTGCATCTAAAACAGAGACAGAGCTTAAAGAACTGGAAATTAAAAATAAATAAATTAGCTCTCTGCTGTTGTGAGCTGGAGCTTCAAAGGTCACATTTGAGCTGCAAAGAGTTACTAGAAACAATATCAGCATGGAAAAGAAAGTTCTTTATGGTGAGAAATAGGTACAAGTGACTCTAGGAAGGACTTGTGAAGTTTTCAGGAAGGGTTCTGGTTGACAGGAGAGAAGAAGAAAGTATCATCTTGTTCTCTTTCTCTTCTGCTGAAATGAAAGATTGGTCTTGGCTGAAGGTGGCTGTTCTTTTCTTGGAATCCCACTGGTTTTTTTAATAGTGACAAAAGGACTAAATTAAGCCTTTCTGCTCCTCCAGTTTTTGTAGATTGACTTCTGCCAACTGTTTCACCATAATCCCTTGGCTTGTATTAAAACTGGAATCTCCTGTTTCCCTTCTCAGTGCTAAATGGGCCCAGCCATGCTTTACATTGAAGAGCAAAGAGCAGCATACATCAACACAGTCAGCCAAAGTGCCTTGATTTTAATTGAGCTTTTTGAATTTGCTCTACTGATTCCTCATTCCCAGATCAGTAAGAGCAAATAGATATGTCTCCTCCAGAAAAGAAAGTGAATAAAACAGATGATATATGGGGAAAGAATTCATGGAAGACAACAAAGAGCCCAAAGCAAAAGTAGAGCAAGTTTAAATAATGGAGTGTGCAGCAGCCTCTACTGCGATTTCAAAAGGACACTTGCAATGCATACATGGAAGCACTTTTATTTAAATTAATAAATACTGTTATAAAAATAATGCATTTGCATCAATAAATAAAGCAAGTATTTAAAAGGCATATTGTATGCATTCCATGTCCCCCTGGAGCATGGACTACACACTTCATGTGATCCACTTACCGTATGTGGGCAAGAACAAAGACAGCGTCAGCATTTGTGTTAATGGTGCTGCTCTTTATAAAATTATTCAAGATTGTAACATTCTTAATATAGCAGAAACATCTACATGAAGATTTTCAAACCCTAGAAGTTTATGTACCTAAATTTTTCTTTATCCAAACTGGCACACATTGAGATATCAATCTGAAAAGGCCTATGATCAGGACTGCACAAAATTTGGAGTTTTAGGGTTATGTCACGCTGGGCATATGGAAAAAATATGATTGATTATTCAGGTTGTGCTCTTCCAGCTGCTGTGAGTAGTTTTGACATTTTCAATGTAAGAAAAAATTATGGATGATTCATACAATTTTTTGAGACAAATATTCTTTTGAACCTTTAGTGGACTTTCAGTTTGTATTGACCTATATCACAGTTTGTGGCCTGCTTTTATTGTCTGTATCCTGTGTTTTTAAAAAGAATACTGGTAAAATTGCTTAAAAATTAAGTTAAGAAACTAAATAACACAGAGAGTGATGTTTCTCTTTTCTATTGCAGGCCCTGCATGTTTAGTAGTGATTTTCTTGTCCAATAAATAAGGTATTGACTACCAAACCTCCTGTTTATGATGACTTTAAAAGTGTAACTATCTTCCCCAGTAAGACTAGCACATAACTCCCTAGCAGTCTCCCTAACATCACTCCTTTGTCTCTCATTCATTGCTAGATAAGGACACATATATTTCTGAAAAATTGCAGATAAACCCCTTGCTTTCCTGTAATGTTATACTCACCTAAAATCAACACCGGTAATCTCAAAGCAAGCTAAACTTTTGATAATGCACAGTTTACCAAGTTGGACAGTCAAACATCAAAGGATTATGTTACACATGGTTTCAAAAATATCCCCATAAGCTAAGGAGTAGGAAGATTAAAAATAAAGCAGCAACATAAAAGATGAGAAGAGTACTGGAAACAAAAAAAAGTCAGCAACAGGGGAGGCTAGGATGAAAAAACTCTTTATCCCTGTTAGCATTAGCTTGAAATAAAAGGTATGTACATATTTGGTGACTGCTGTCAATGAGAATGATCTTCAACTTCTGTTTTTTAGTGCCTCTTTCTATTTTAGCTTTCCCTTTCCTCTTTTGTGTTGCCATTTCTGCATACCTTACAATTCTTGTAACTTATTCATTGCCTTGATTACTGCATGCAAGGTCAACTATTATAATAGCATGCTCCTGAATCCTCCCACTCTGTACTTCACCAAACTCAGAACATTGTGTAAATGGGATATGCTCTCTGGATATCTTTGCCAGACAGGGCATTATGCAGAGAGCCAAGTAAGCTCTACAGAGCTCTGAACTCCAGCAATATGCTGAGAGGGCAGGTTCATTATGGTTTTGGATTCCAAATTTCTGTGGACATAGTGTAAACCAAACACTGAAGAAAGGCCAAATATAAGAGCTTCATGAACAGATTTCTAAATTTGAGAAGCAAAAACAGGCTAGTAGTCAATTAAAAAAATGAGACATAAAGGTGTTGGGGTTTTTTCTTTTCCTTCTTTTTTTCTTAATTGACACTGTGGAATAAAGAACCCTTCACTGCATGTCATCTTAGTGTAAAGTTAAAGAGGTCTGGATGGCAATAGGCATCATAGAAGATGGCATCTCAACTGCAAGCAAGATTATCAGAAATTAAGGGCAGATCGCAGGGAACATGTGACTATTCATATTATCCTTATTGTTGTTAATCTGAGTAGCTTTATGCATGTATGTGTGTGTGTGTGTATGTATGCATGCATGCATGCATTTTTAAGGAGCAACCAGTCCACGGCACCTGACCTCTCTTGTTTCTTTAGATGCTAGTACGACCTCAGAATTGAAGGAAACCTGGAATTTTCAGCTCTCTGGGTTTGCTAAGAAATTTGCGCAGGAAATAACTTCCTCCATGCTATTCCCTGAAAGTCTCACAAGAGAGCTGTCTGGGGAGCAGTAATCCCCTGAGCAGTATAAAAGCTTATGCCTTGAATAGTCACTTCAGGGAAGGGGAAATGCACTAAGTGTGTAACACTGCAAATCAGGCAGACTGGCTAGATCCCTTGGATATTAAAGTGGAAAAATCCCAACCTATAAAAATGATCTGATAATTATCTAATTGCTATTATTTGTTGAAATCTTTAATATACAGGACCCTTCCCTGAATAACACAAGTCAATTGGTTTTACTAGAAGCTCATCACCCCCCCTCCTAAAATCTTTGTCAGTTGGAAGAGAAGAGGAACTATTCACTGCCCCAGCCAAGGTGGGAGCCACAGAACTGCTGCTGGCCTGGTGAAGCAAAAGAGCTTTGAGTTTCAGTTGACAAAGCAAATTTATTTTTCCCTTCAAACAGTTTTCCAAGTCCCCTTACAAAGAGACTGTAATGAGGCCTAGCAAAATAAAACCAACATTATGTCATGCTGCAGTGAGACAGCACTTGTCTTTATCTCTTCCAAAATCTTACATTGAAAAGTGCTGAACCCAAATAACTCCTCTGAGTTTTCAAGGGAACAATGGTTTCTAAGGTCCTCAGAAAAAGCCAATGCCAAGTCAATGCTCTACCCAACTCAATTATCAGGGGAAAGAAGGAAGCTTTGACACCTTGAGGAATTCACTTCCTTTGACACCTTGAGGAATTCATCCATTACAGATGGATGTGTGCTGTGTGGATAATACTATTATTTCGTCTGCAAAGAGAAACATGTCTAAGTGACATTAGAGTCAGGAAATGCAGGAGAACAGAAGAGGATGTAACTTTTTCCTCCAAATGTAAGTCATCAATTCTCTCTTTAAAACTGTTAAAGTGAAGGCTCTGGAATGGAAAGAAAGAAGGTGAGAATATTGTCTGCAGTTCAAGTGACTTCTTACAGCTGCATTGCTAGAACGGACAAAATAAAACTTCTTCTCTGTCAGCAGGGCACAATAAGCAGGACTACAGCATCTGTTCCTGAAACACTGTTATGTTTGAAGCATGGACTGGAACTTTCTGCTGTAGCTAGTTAGTTCCCACGCTATGGGCTCCCCTCCCCAGGCTACCCACCTGCAAAGCAATGCACATCTGGTAAAGAAAGGGATCCAGAGAAGTGAATTTTAATACTGAATATATTTCTAAGCACTGTAGCTAAAATCTGTGGAAATTTATTAGAGATTAATCTGAACTCTTTATCAGTATGTAAATAACCATTAATATGAGGACACTGCTGACTGATTTAAAGCCTGACTTTCTCTGAAGTACTCACTGGTATTAATAAAAATTTGGGGTATAATGCAGGATTGGGTCAGGACTACTCAGGCATAATTGAAATATTAAAAGGTTATTTCAGATATGTAGTTCTCTTGACTGCAAAATTCTACAGCTAGAAGTACTTGGAAAGCATTTAGATTGTAGCAAATTTACTACTTGTAGCCAGTGATTTATTTCATGCCCTACTGCACTAAAAGGTCAGTAGCCTAAATTTATCTCAGTGATTTTCAACAGATTATGGCTTCTACAGTGTGTTCATACATCAGCTACCTTTGGATGCTAATGTTCATTCTAATCTCCAAATTTTTCAAGTTAATGGGAATTCCTTTAGATCTGAACTTTGCCTTTTTCTTCCTTCCCCTTTAATCTGAGCATAAAATCACCTTGCAGCAAGATGTTATATTCTGACTTTTTACCTTGTTTTGAGCTGCTAGTAACAGCTTTTAATTTGGAAGGACTATCTCCGAGTCTACTGCGCCTGACTGGTTTCAGCTCAATTGTTTCCCCAGCCAACAGAGCATTTCATTTCTCCTGAAGGTCACTGCAAGCTGCCAAGGCATTGAAACACATCAGCTTTTCATTCATGCTGCAATCTAATGTCGCAGTACCATTAAGATAAATGGAAGTAGGCATGTATGTATTACTTTTTTCTATCAACAATTACCAAATTTATTATAATACAAAGCAAATTAGTCCATCAGTGAATGAGCAACTGGTAATAACCTACCCTCTTTGACTCCAACACTGTCTTCAAATCACTAGAAATTAATCCTTTCATTACAGTGGTTTGACTGCATGCTGATAATTATTTGTATAAATTACACCATCATGTCATCTGCTTGTGGAAGTGGCTCTTCCAACTGCACCACAACTAGTTGCAATAAGATGGTGATGCAGAAAGCTGCATGGATCCAAACCATCTCATAAAAAAACCACAGTGGCCATCTGTTGGAGGAGGGCAGCCATTAACTGTTTTAAGGGCCTGGATGTGGTCCAGTATTGTTCATTCTACCACCAAAATGAAATGACTATTCTAATCAACAATATGAATTTTAAAACTGGATCATCGCATGTCTCCAATGCCTGTGTTGTTTGGAATCAATACATGGAGTGCTGACTCACAGTATCAAAAGGCAAACTACTCTGTTTTCAAGCTGAACGATTTTCTTGTGTCTCAAGTTTGCAGAATTCCTTTAATCTGTGATATTGTTAAAAATTTTGTTATGGCTCAACTTCAAATTGGAAAACTGAGACTAGAAAGTCTGCCCAAAGAAGCTTAGTTTCTTAGCAGCTCTGCTGGACATTTCATTGCAGTAGTAAAAAACAGTAGTCAACAATGACAATAAGAATAAAGATTATATAAGAAACCACAATATTATTAATAGCCAAAAAAAAAGAAATACAAACTTGGAAAAAAGAAACGTACTGGAGTCTGTGCATTAGTTACTCTAGTTTATTTAAAATTGCTACTCTACAGTTTATTTAAAGACAAAACAAGTTTATTTCCTAGACTTTCCATACTTCTGGTTAAATATTCTGTTTAAATTTGGACTTTGGGTAAATCTGGACATTTTTAAGGAGTTCTTAGATCTCCTGTTGCAGTGGTGGGAAACCCATTAGCTGGATGTGAGAAGAACATAATGTAGACACAACATGGCAAGTTTCCTCACAAAAGCCTGCCAAAAGGCATAAAATGGTTCTATCAACCTCTTTGTTGTTTTACAAGTGGTACCTTGGGAAATGTTGCAAATTATGCCTAGGTCTTTGATAGTCTTGTCATACAGATAAATACTTACTACAATCAAAATAAATTAAGCTAATTTTATTCATGGTTTCAGTCAGAACTAAGCTCAAATCTCAAGCAGTGAATAACTAGCACGCTGCATGCAGTCCAGACTGAAAAGATTCTCAGCTGATAATTACAGATACAAGGAAAACAAGGGTGGCCTGTTTCACACAAATATTTTTCTTGTATTTGTACCTTATGTAAAATTCTAATTAATTAAATGTTAGACAAATACTAGAATAACTAAATAATGTTTGCACTTGAAATTCAGGAACAGAATGCTGGAGAAAGCTTCCATGTCTGAACACTGGTACTAATGTATTTATAATGTAAATATTTAAGAAAAAAATTAGCCTTTTATGGGATTTTTATCCATTAAACCAACCATATTACAGATGTATTACTTGTTGTAAAAATCTAATTAAGTAATCCATCAGTGTAACCGGTCTAGACCTTGTCTAACAGTAAAGCTACTTTACTCATCTGACTAAAGTTCTAAAATGGAAAAGTAAGCCAAAATGATCACTTGGGGTCAAATCATTCTCAAGGCATGAGGTAAACTTGCTCAGGTACACCAGGCCCGGAAGCACAACTCCCAATCATTCTTTTAGCTTTTTTCAGAGGAATGTATTTTTTAGTTAATCACGTTGAGGGAACGATAACACTTTTTTCTCTCCAAAGCAGTGAGCTAAGTCGGAAGTCCTTGAACTTGTATAGGAGCTGAATGATTTCTGATTCTCCAAGAGAGAAACTTCTCAGCCATTGGCACTGAAATCCTATTTTAAGCATGAAAGTTATACAAAGACAGATTTTGAAGTCATGCTACCTCAGGCACAGAGATCTTCTCTAGAGCTGAGTCGCAGGTATGTATCAGAGAAGAAATTATCCAAAATACAGTACCTAACTTATGTGTCTAGGTTGTATGCAGCTAGAGTGGTTATGCGGCTAAAGTACCTGTAGGTTTTTCTATTCACTGTTGGGATCATTCTATGTGATTACTGTGTATTTCATAAAATTATTTATGCTGGGACAGTGGCTGAAAAATATATCATTATTATTACACCAGTATTTTACAAGCTATTTTGTTCTTATTTTTGGTTATTTGAACTGCTGTCCAAATAAGAGGCGAATTCAGGAAGGGGAACAAATGTGCATTTTTTTTCCAAATACTTTAGTATTTTATGAAAAGAATGGAATACAGAAACACCAGCCTCACCAACTATTTCATTTCTACATGTACAACAGCTGTAAAGAGCAATAATTCAGTGACACATTTGGATCTTTTCATAAGAGGAGTGTGCTAATTTTCAAGTAATATAATAGTGAACATGTGAACATCAGTGTGAACATTTGATTGCCATCAAACAGAAGAAGAGCAATTACAGCAGCCAGAACAAACTCAGAACCAACACAGTTCTAAATCCGGCTTAACCAGTGTCTGATCTGTGCTGCTAAGACATTTCAGCCCCACTCCTATAATCTTCTCCCACAAAAAAGGGCAGTATGAATGAGTGTCTGATTCACTGGGATTCCTAGGTAAGTGATTGCCTATGTTGGTGACTCAGATTAAAAATCTGGCTCAGGGGAGCTGTGGGAGACTGCTCTCCCTCTTCCTCTGACTGTGGATCAGCTTGCTCATGGCTTAAATTAGTCCTTGTTTAATACTTCCCAAAGCAACTGGCTGCCTGTCATATTGACTCTTCTGCTAACATATATTTTGGATCTGTCATGTTTACTAAGCACCAGCCAAAGGATACAGAACTAGTCCACAACTCAGGCTTGAAGCATACTTGGGGAAAAAATTACCTGGTGGGCTCTGTAGAGCCATAAACAACCTGTTTCTTCTTGCTGATTTTTCAACTTTGGCCAAAAGCTGAAAAGTCTGCTCCCCCTGACAAGCCAATAGCACAGTTCATACAATTGATTCCCAATCCAATGGCAATAAAATCAGCTTACTTTGGACTAGCAGTTTAAACTGTTTAAATTGCCTGTTCCACTTTGTGCTGGAAGCTGGTGAGGGACCTCTCACACCCACACCACTCAGCAGGGCAGTGACAAGTGTGGAGCAGTGAGTGCTGCAAAGTGTTCACCCCTGCATAAGAAAGAACCCAGCTGTCATCTCATTTCCTTCTGGTCCAAAGGTTTCAGCACCACAGAGACAGCAGAAATAAAAAAGAAAGCAAATTTTTTTTTCTATTATTATGGAAAAATCATAAGCTCTTATCTGAACTTTTACCTCATTTAACTTTTCACTTTATCCTTGCTCAGAAAGAAACAAGAAAAATAAGAAAACTCTCTCCTCCAGTGATTTGTTCTCATTAGAGTTCAGCCTCTGGCTAATTAAATAGCCCCAGGTGCCAGACAGAACCTTTTTTGCAATAACTTATCTTGTTTTGGTCGGTTCCTCAGCTCTGCTAGCCAACAGCAAAGCAGCAGATACTTCTTTCCATTGCTTTACTATGGTATAACAAAATTAGAGGTAATTAAACCTTCCATTTGAATCAGTGTAAGTGGCACAGCATATCTCTAGGTCCTGCCATTTTCATTGCCTAAAGAAACCTTCAATACATGCAGGAACTTTTCTCTTCAGATGGTTTGTAACAGTTAATAGTGTGGATTACACTGTTTGGCCTAAATGGCACAGCACTTGACAGTCATCAATGTCCTAACATGATAAGAGTGTAATAAATTTGTTTCTCCTCACACCTCCTGTCTATTGAAAGAGTTAACTCTGAGATATCACATAAGGTAAAAGAATAGGGGTGGCAAGTTATGAGAAATCTCCAGGATAATATATGTGATGTTATGTTGGTTATGTATTAGAAATCTCCCAAAGGAATTTTATATATTTAGTAGTAAGAGCAAACACCATTAAGGGCTTGGCAGAAGATGAGATTTTCTCACACCTCTCATAAAAATATCTATTAGACGCAACTGAATGAGATCTTTGTTTTTTACTAGGCGGCACTCTCATCACACTGAGTTTCCTGTGCTGAGTCCTAGGGAAATCTCAGTTCAGCTGGAACAATATCATGTTTCTGTCACACTTTAGCCTGGATCAGTTTTATAGATGTAAAGAACAATAAAATGGTCGTGCTGGAGTAATTGGGTAGACAGTGTAATCTGGTGGAAGAGAGTGTCCAAGCAGCTGGAAGCAGGCTTTCTGTTTTTCACAGGCAGCCCATAAATGAGTTAGAAGCAGGGAGATTGTTTTACTGGCAGAGATATTTGTTGGACTGATAGAGTAAAGGTAGTCATTGAGACAACTTCATGCACAGGAAACTGGTATAACCACATCTCCAATGGGCATTATGCTAACATAGGGTATAAATAAAGATCCCCCCAAGCACAGCAGCACAGCTTTGGTGCAGTCAGAAGAGGAGGGATGGTTTGGTAAGCTATAAAATATTCCTTGTCTGAAGGGGCTTGTCTGGACACAGATGTTTTTATTTATAACATATAAGTCATATAGGTATAGTGGCTGATATGAATGTTCTCATTAAGAATGGTTCTGTTTTTTTTCTTGTGGTTTCGTGTTGTCTGTTTAAATTCAACAACAACAACAAAAAAGACACATCCCAATTTAAAGTTATTAAAATGAGATAATTTACAAATTGAATTTAGATCTGTAGACTTAGATCATTTAAAACCCTGTCTTTGCTTATACCAGTTTACTTTCCGTAAGTTGACAAGACCATATCGCTCAACAACCCAGCTGTGCTCTGACTCTAGTAAAAGCTGATGTACTCAAAATGATGTGGCAAAAGTGCTGCTGTGAGGGATGCTGACTTACCTCTTTTCCAGAGCACAAAGCAGCATGCACCTTCCTCTCTCAATGCTAGGAATAATTTCTGTGAACTTTTCAGAAGATTATGGAACCAGGTATTGCCTAGATATCACAAAAAGCATGTCTTGAATATGCAAATCCTTCTATATTCTCGAATTAAATACCCTCAAGAATTAAACACAGCAGTTTCTTGATAAGTAATTGACTTTCTCCCACCCACTGAAGAGATAAAGGCTCTGTATAACATATTTCTGGATACATTCAGGTCGTACATAGTGACAAAACACAATATGCCAGAGATTACTAAGTAACTTCATACTGTTTGGCAGAAATGAAGAGAGGAAGTCATAACATTTTGGCACACATTCAGCTAGACAGCATATCTTTATTGAATGAATATACATGTCTGATAAGTGGCCACTCAAGAGACCAGTATAAATTGGCTATATAGCAGAAAAGGTCCTCAACAAAAGGTCAAATGATCTTGTTCCAAATATCACATGGAGATATTTTTACGTGGTCAATTAAGAAAAAGGTTTTCCATTGGAGCTGATTCATAAGGTTATCAAAAGCAAGAATATAAGGATTGATTCTTCTGAAAGGCAGAAGGCATTCACTAGATTTACAAGGATTTGCTAGAAAAGCATTATACCATGCTGTGAGGACCTAAATAACGAAGTTACACGTCTTAAAACACTCTCCCCACAAGATAAACTACCACAACAGAACTTTAGAAAAGTGCAGACAGCACAGCAGGAAGGAGCTAATTCCAGGCATAATGGAGGTAAAGGTTTGGTTAGAATCTGGACAAAAATTCCCACTGTGGGAAACTGGGAGAACAGAAATCACTGCTTATACCCATGCCAGCCCAAGCTGTGAGAACTTCTCCTTGGATATCTGAGACTTGAGCTGCATACAGTGGTACCTCCAGAAAAACGACTCAGGACCCCCACCACCAAGAAGACCAGAAGAAGAGGACCAATGGGACTCCATCGGAATCCACGGTGTGGTGACATCTTTGCTTAACCTCTCTCTCTCTCTGTCTCTCTCCCTTCGGCACCCCCTTCCTATTTTGATCTCTCTCTCTACCTCACATTTACTGCTAAATAAAATCTGTACTATTGAGTTTGGCATATGTTCTCCTTTGCACCTTAATTCAGGCAGAGGCATCTCTTAATAATCAGATTCTAACATATGTCTATATTGGTAAATCCTGACCATGGAAATAAAGCAACAGCAAAAGGAGTTTCGTTCCAGGAATAGAATAAGTGGTACTTGCAAATTGGCTTTTTCTTTCAGAAACATTTCTACATCCAGGGATTTCCTAGCATACTTATGTCAGTCAGGATGATGAAAACATTTCACTCCTTCCTAGCCCAGCTATGCCAGCAAATTGTTTTAAGGACAAGCAGGATCTAAGTAAAGAAATCATCACAGACCATTTTTTAAAAAGTTCTGCTTGTTTTAGTAAGACATATTGGAAATTATTTTGGATTTATTGTATTAGATTTTATTTACAAGATATCATTATAAATCATATTTGGGATTTTAGAGGATTCCTACTACTCTCCTTCTGCTTCATCCTGTCATTTTTTTTCTACCATTTTCCCCCTAGACAATAATGTGCTACTACTGCAAGTAGAGTTCATTTGTGGGAAAAGACACAAAGAATAATGTTCAAAATTGTACAAGAAAGCTGACTGCTTCCTGGGCTGCATAAGAAGAAACACGACCAGCAGGTTGAGGGAGGTGGTTCTCCTCCTCTAATTTTCTCTCCTGAGACCTCATCTGGAGTGCTGTGTCCAGTTCTGGAGCCCCCAACATAGGAAGGAGGTAAACCTGCTGAAGTGAGTTCAGAGGAGGGCCATGAAGATCATCGGAGGGCTGGAGCACCTCTCCTAGGCAGACAAAAGTGAGAGAGCTGGAGTTCAGCCTGGAGAAGAGAAAGCTCTAGGGAGACCTTATTGTGGCCTTTCAATATTTAAAGATGGCTTATAAGAAGGAAAGAGAAAAGCTTTTAACCCAGGTCTGTTGTGACAGGACCAAATGATTTTAGGTTAAAAGAGTGTAGATTTAGATTGTCTGTAAAGAAGAAATTTCTTTAAAATGAGGGTGATGAGACACTGAAACATGTTGTCCAGAGAAACTGGGGATGCCCCATCTCTGAAAGTGTTCAGATTGGATGAGGATTTGAGCAATCTAATCTAGTGAAAGATGTGCCTGCCGGTGGCAGTGGTGTTGGACTAGGTATGTTTAAAGGTCTCTTCCAGTCAAACTTAAGGGAAAACAATATTCTTAAATTAAGGCTTAGATGATAGAGATTACTTGTATATCAGCTCCATACAGGAGTGGATTTCATTAATTAATTCTAATCACTAAGTTGAAATTCCTAATTTAAGTAAGTGTAAAAACAATAAGAGTATCACATTTGATCTAGTTCCTCTATGTTTTCTTTGTAGTGGAGGTACTTCTTTGGTATGCTTCATCCATTCCTAAAGTAGACATCTGAAAAGGGTCAAATGAATCATACCCTAAAACTGCCTCCTTCTTTTTTTCAACTATAAAGACCATCTAACTGAAATACTGTAGATGTTGAGAGTTATGTTACATGAACTTCAACCTATAATCATGACAAGATAAAGGAAAACAAAAAATGGAAAGAGAGATCTGGTCATGGAAAGTGAGAAGATAATCTGAGCAAGCTTCATAAATCCATCTGTGAAAACTAAGCCTCAGTGGATAGCCATAATTACCTATAAGAACTGAGTAAAATGACCTCCTAATTCTTTACTCACTTGCTTACTCATGAATGGAGGAAGGCAGACAGGAATATTTACTTTTGTTTACTGACCAAGTATGTTTATAAGACCTCTGATTGAATTTGATGCATTTCTTTTTCCATGCACTTTCGCATATCCCATGTGATCCCTGTTTCAAATTCCAGAATCAATGGGCAAAAATATATTGATTTCTCAGAGGAAAAAAATTAAAATAATAAAAAACTTTAAGTCTGCCATCTATTTACCTAAGCAGCTAGAAGCACCTTTCCAATTATCTGCAGCTCAAAGAACAGAACTGATAACAAATTAATACCTTGCAGAAAACTACTCCCACCTTGGCTCTAACCATCTTCCCAGCAGATTTTTGTAGGCTGATGCTCTACATGATACATCTCAGAGGCAAAAATAAGTTTTAAAAGATAAGGAAGGAGGGTTCCAGAGCCACAGGGGAGAGGATAACTTTTAGGCACAATTAGAAATTGCAACTTCCATGGAAATGAGGAAAACAGCAGACAGCATGGCTGGCCATGGGGACCTAAAGTGGTAGGTACATGAGAACAGGTAAGACAAATTCTGATGTGAGAATAGCAGAACAGAGACACTAGGAATACCAGTATAGGGAAAGAAGGATTGGGGAAGAAAAGGGGGAATGGAGTGTACAGGGAATCACATCAAATGATGAAAAATGGACACCTGGGATGGGAAACAATGAAAAGCAAAGTGGGATCAATGTCTATAGGGACAAGCAAACAAAAACTGATGAGTGGACTACAGAGCCCCTAAAACAGAAAGGAGATGTCGGTCAGTTCACAGAACTCACGTGGGTTAGTGACAAAACATGAAGTCACAAGTGTGATTTCAATGCTTCATCCATTCCTAAAGTAGATATCTGAAAAGGGTCAAATGAATCATACCCCATTTGGCTTTACAAACCATCAGAGCTTGAGGAGGGCACTGATTCTTCTGCTATGGCTCAGGGTTTCCATAGGACACATCTACTGTTAAATCTTTAGAGCAGTATCAGGAGGTTAATTTAAGTTTAGTATATTTGTCTTACAAGCATTAATGGCACTGTGCAGTTAACATATTTCTTCAAAGACTGGTGGCAAATGCAGGCTGTTCAGCATTTTGTTTTCAGGACAGTAGACCAACTTTTTTCAGGTACTTTTTAAGAAGATTTATGAGCGTCTAATAATATCACACCTATCACCACTATCAACTGCAGTGTCCTCTCAGTAGTTAAGGAGTTTAAGTGCACATAAAATACACAGGTCCAAACTCAGTAGAGTAAATCTTCAGCTTTATTTTAAGGACTGCTAATTTTCTTAGGAAAATTAATTCATCTTTTGTTAGAAAAAATGCCTGTCACCTATTATTCACTGTGGATCCAATTCTTGGACAAGATCTTACCGCTGAGTTCAGTGAGGAACAATGGAATACTTGGAACCTGTTGCTTTGTTTAATATGATCTAGCTCTTTGTAACCATAAATTTTTTTAGCTTAAGGCACATAAATAAATATTTTAGAATCACTTCACAACACAAACTCTGCAGTACCTACAGGTTAAACTGGGGTTAGATTCTAAAATGTATTAAGTATGTTTTATTATTTTCTAGGGATTTGCACATCGTCTGTGACTTGTTTACAAAGGCTTTTCATGTTATTGCTCCTAAGCACCAGCCAAACAAACTTACCCCGGCCTCTGAAAGCCAAGCTGTGCTTTTTCCTTTTCACACATCATCACCAGTAATAAAGACTCCAAAGGCAAAATTAAACCCCAAGATAATTCTAGGCCACCCCACTGTCTTTTAAGCCTGCAGTGACATTACATAGATGTAATTGACTGGAACTTAAGTAAATAATTCTGGTAGGGAAGAAAAAGGAGATCAACTCACTCCATATTCCCTAAATTGGTCTACAGTAGTACCAGAAAAAAAGAAAATTCTAGATTTTAATTCTTCACATGTTTTCTTTAATTATTAAAGCTTCTTTATTGGACTACCACTGTTAAATTTCATTTTATACAACTGCACAGAAATAATTTCTATAAGAATTTCATTTTCCAGAAGTAACAAATGCATCCATTCGTCCATATGTCCTTGATCTATAATGAGCTTGAAGATTCATTGTGAAATTTTCTGTCTTTTGAGTAATTATTGTGATAAAGAGAAATTAACAATTGGTTTTAAGCACCAAGTTAAAATGAGTCTAAATTATTAATTATTGCAGAAATGCCTCAAATAGACCAATAAATGAAAAAAAAAAGTCTTTTCAGTACTAGAAATAATGTTAATTTGGCATTTTGATTTTTACATAGGAACATAAGGAAAAACTACAGCTTTCTGGAACTCTACAAAAAGTTGCACTACATTGGATAAAACTATAGACAACCTCAGTGCTGAACAGAACAAGCTATAGTTCACACTCCTGTCACTCTTCTCCCCCAAAAGATGTATTTTCTTCTGTCTAAATGTAACTATATAATCAACACTGTGTGTGAAGAATCCAGTCCAAGGCAGAGGGTGAACTCCAAATTTCAAGATAAGAAGGGGTGGAAGATTTCAAGATAGGAAAAGGTGGAAGACAGGAAGCATTAGGACGCAGGAAACTCTTATCTCTGACACGTGGTTTCTGCTTGGCACTGGGGATGAGAGCATGAACAATAGCAAGGACCCTTGCAGAGGTTATATAACCTCATTTTCAAATTCACTGAACCTATACATCTCTCATTCATCTTAGTGGAGAAACTGCAAGCAAATCCATAGGTCCAGGATGTCTCCTAAGTCCTTGCTTTCAAAAAACTCTCCATGATCCACTTCCCCTGCCCCTTTCTCTGTGGATGTCTAGGCCATTTCCACCTAAATTAGCATCTTTCTGTCTTCTAGGAAATCCAAAGGAACAATGATGCTGAAGTGTCATTTAAAAAAAAAAGAAAAAAATTAAAGCCTATTATTAAGACAGTTGTGTCCTTCTGTGTACTAATATTTTGCTGTTGAAGATTTCAGTAGGTAAGCAGAGGTATTAGTTAAAGATGACAGAGTAAAAGAAGGAGGATTATACATAGAGATGGTAAATTCCAAAGGTCCATGCAAGACAGAAGCAATTGAGAGACAATTTTGCTTCTCCCAACCGGGCTGTTCAGTTCTACATTTCACACCTTATTGCAGCTCCTCTGCCATGGTTTAACCCCAACCATCATCTAAGTACCAGAGCGACTCATGCCCTGCCACAAGGTGGGATGTGGAGCAGAGGCAGAAAAAAAAGGTAAAAACTTGCGGGTTGAGGTAAGAACAGTTTAATAACTGAAACAAAGTAAAATATATTAATAATATTAATATCAGTAATTTCTCACCACCCACTCAACCCATCCTGGAGTAGTGATCAGTGGCTCCTGGCCAGCTCCCTCCAGTTTAAACACTGAGCATTATGTTCTATGGTATGGAGTATCCCCCTTGGCCTGCTCAACTCAGCTGTCCCCTCTGTTCTCCCTTCTGGCTTCTTGTGCACCTGCACACTGAGAGAGCATGGGAAAAGTCCTTGACTGAGGATAAGCACTACTGAACAACAACCAAAGTATCCGTGTTTTATCAACATTATTCTCACACTGAATCTAAAACACAGCTTCTAAGAAGAAATTAACTCTATCCCAGCCAAAACCAGGACATCCTCCTAATGAAGTATTATGTTTGTGGGCTCTTCAAAGTCATTAGGAAAAAAATCAATGATCATATTACAATGTCCACTTTACAGGATGAACCACTGAGCCACATACAATTTATTCTACAATGTCAGAGGAAAATACTTGTCCCTTATTAATCCTCTGATAACTAGAACTGATAAAACATAGTGAAAACATGGTTCATATATTTTTTTTTAATAATGGCCACTAAAAATAAAGCTCCAAGGGTTAGCAATTAGAGAAATGAAGTGAAAACATAGATGTGAAGATGTGTTTGGACATAACATTTCAAGTAATATTTGTGTCAGCATCAAGTACTTGTCACATACATGTGGTCACTGCCTCCAGGTACACAAGGCAGACATCAAAGACACATGTCAAAAGATATTGAAAGTTTTGTATTTATTAATTTGTTTCTTTGTTTTATTTTGTGGAAAAAATTCAGACTTCCTTAGTTCAATAATGAACATAATCTCTTTTGACTTTTGGACTGGCACGTTGTCATGACCCAGCCCTCTGGGCCTCTATACACCTTGGTCACAGAAATGTCCTCTTCCTTAATATTTTCATTATCTGTTGTCAGATTTACATTGAAGTGTCAAAAAACTACTTAATGCATTCATAAAATCCAGAAAGCACTCTCTCCAGTCATAAAATTCATATTTGACTGGAGACATCCATGTGTAGAAGTTTTTTTCTTATTTCTTTTGAGATTTTTTGAGATGCTACATGGTATTGAAATAAAAAGCAAATAACCAAACAACAAAACAGGAATTGAGGGGTGACATTCCTCTGGGGAGAGGTTTGGATGTTAGTGAGTTTCCACAGGCATACAAGCTGCTGCCTCACAGTGGAGTGACCTGAGAGAGGCAGCAGCTCCCAGCCCCTGCTGAGTTCCCATGGAGCAGGCAACCCCACACTGCGACAAATTATCACTCTATGAATAACATCATTAAGCAAACTCAGAGGGAAAAAATAAATCGCCATTCAGAAAATAGCTATTTGCTAAAAGAAGCTGTAGCTTGATGTACCACCTCATGACAGTTCCTGCATTCACTGGCAAAAGTTTTCTTATTAAAAAAAACTAGTATTTTTTAAAAAAAAATTCTCAATACTTTTTCTTAAAAAAAAACCCCAAAACACCACTACTTAAAATTAGGATGAACTAAGGCAATATATTCAATTTTGTCTAATATCTTAAAATGCTCTGTAAGATACTCTGTTATACCTAAATCTAAAAGAGTACATAATAAAAGCATATACAATTGTGTTTGCCTCAGATTAAGTACTTTCATAATGCATTTGTGGACTGCATAAATGTCTCTTCCAGCTTTCAGTTATTCAGACTAATACACAAAATTCCACTACTGTTTCTGAATACATAATGGAATGCAATGATCGCAGCTATCATTAAAGTAACTTGCAAAATTCTTGAAGTTAGCATCATATAAAAAAGAATGTGAATTACTTTATGAAACTTTCAAAACTCTAGAAACATTTTCTTGATTATTTACTACATTTTCACAAGATATTAACCCATAATACTTTCACTATGATAACAAAGTACTTTTATGTGGGGACTTATGGTTTAAAAATTTGGTTTTTTCTCCACTTTAAGATAATTTTCCTTATTTACAATTAAGGCTTTTTCTTAATGAACATATCTACATGTATTTTAGAAACTGGGGTAATGGTAAGGGATGTCACAGGACTGAAGTTAGCCCATAAAAGTTCTAGGGGGTGATACTCTTTGTCGGTGTTTATTTACAAACATTTCTGTTACTGTAAACTTAAAAAAGGCTATTTGAAATGAATTGGTGTTACAGCTATAAACTTATAGTTATGCCACATAAAAAATATTGACTGTCTGTCCTTTTCTGTTCTGGCCTGGAAAAGATAGCCTGACCCATAGCACTACCATTCACCTACCATAACCTCTAGATCAGGAGAAAAGAATTAAAAATGAAAGGAAAAAATGGTCAAAACTCTAAATAGGCTCAGATGCTGGGTATACAACAGAAGAAATCGAACCATCACAGCACATTTCCTACACATGATGGTAAGATATGACCCAGATAATTATACTCTCCCAAACAAAAGGGAGAGGAGTGTGTTGTGTCAGAGCACTGGAACCAGTCCTTTTGAACTTCATACCTTGTGACAGGCACCCTTAAATGGTGCATCTGTCTCCAGACCCACCAGAGCTCTGGCACAGTCTGATTCCAGTGGCAGAGCCCTGCTCTGGTAGATTATTTCTTGTGTCAGTTACATAGGCTCTGTGACCCAAAAGATGGGCCCCCATGCAGCCACCACACTGGTGCTATCCCAGCTTCCCTGCTCATGTTCTGCAGCAGGGTTCCAGCACCCATCCACACCAGACCCTTCCCAGAAATAACCCATGCCAAGAGGCTGGAGTTTTCAAGAGACTCAGCAACAGTATGGGGACTCAATGACACAAGGTATTTATGTCTGCACTGGAAGAATACATTGTCTCTCCTGACAGAGTGAGTGTAGAGAAAGATAGAGCTCTGTGACACGTGCACTGAATGAGTGACCCTTCCAAAGGACAGCATGCTGTAGTAAATGCTTTTTTTTTTTGCTTTTCCGAGTCTGAGGACTGTTTTGGTGACTTCCAGACAGCAGCTATGACCAGTGGGTAATAACTACAGGGTAATGCACCTGGATGTCTCAAAACCCTGATATTAAAAACGGCACAGTATCATCAGGAATATTAAAACTTTTTGACAAGAATAATTGGAGTTTGGGGAGACCATGTGTAGGAGCAGTGATCTCTCCTTTCTTCACTAATCCTACTGATAATCCTGTTTTGCTGCAGGCTTGGACAGGAGCCAGTTGCAGTGTGATGTGGCATCAGGACCTCTACTTTTCCTCCACAACCAGGTTTTTACCCCTGCCCACCTTTTGGCCAAAAGACCACTACCAGCCCAGACAAGTGCTATTTTACCTGAGTGTTTTTATTTTCTGCTTTATTTGATTCTCCAAAGAGAGAAGCAATTAGCTCATGGGCAGCTGTGCTGCCCAAACATATAACGACCTCCTGCCTATCTTACCTTATCCTTTTTTCTTACAAGGCTTCAAACTCTTTCTCCCAGTGAGATTCAGTCCTCAAATCAGTGTCTTCGCAGGTGCTCTCTGAAGGGGAGGTGACGGACAAGGACCAGGCCATGTAGTTATGCTAAAGCAGGTGAGGGACTCAGTTTTCCCAGGATTATGTGATCCTGACTTAAGACTAGCCCTTGCTATTTGGAGACTGGCTCACATAAAATGAGCATATCAAAAGCTCTGAAAATTCAGGTGCCAATGGGCTGGCAGCCTAAGTCGCCAGGAATATTTTTTACATATTTCAGGGATGATTGATCATTCTGGCTTAAGTATGACAACCAAAGCTACAGTAACCTCTCTAAAGCATGGAACACAATAAGGTGGAAGAACCAGATCTCCTAAAGAGATCATCTGAAATCTCGCAGCTGAAGCTCATCCTGAATTCAGAAGCCAGTACTCCTCAGTGCCTGTCTTCAATTTGATCCTAGTTATCTTGATGTGGGTTACTATGTAATTCAGAAATACATGGTGTGTCCACAGGTTGGCCTGGTTAACATTTTACAGTCCTGACATGTACCAGAAGCAGCTTCTCTCAAAATCACATCACAAAACTTCTTTGGATAAAGATCCTTAAGTCCTTCCACAATTTCTTTCATCCTACTCCTACCAGTGAAAAAGACTCAACAACTTTGAATATAATCAAATATAACATTGATCTTCAGCATCTTTTACAGTGGGATTACTGAGTATTTATAGTTGAAAGATAAAAGAGAGTGGGAAAAGAGAGAGCTGGTTCATTAAGGGCATACTCATCCTTTGTTGTCTCCTAAAACACAAGATGAAACACAGCTGCATTACTGTATTTTTAGTTCCATCTCTATTTATACAATTATATGGTTGGGTTTTGAAACTGTAAATTTGCTGTTACGGATTGCATAATTTAGTTTCTGTATTGCACTGGAGTCATTCTCAGTTCTATTATGCAAGTGACAGGTGTGGGAATTAAGCAGAACACGAGCTTGTGGTAAGGGGACTGTAGAGCAGCATTTCAGAGGGAGCACCAGATGCTCTGATCAGCCCGGGCCAGCTGTGACATTCAATAGAGAGGCAAGTGTGTGCATCGCCCTATCTCCCCCCAAGTCAAGAGCAAACTTAACAGCCCTGGGCACATCTGTTCCCAAGGACTCTGATTACTTCTGTCCTCCTATGGGTCAGTAAGGTCACAGGAATCTTCAGATCCATTTTGGTTCATCTTTATGCGATAATGTCAAGTTACTGTACCATATGTACCACACATGACTCATTTAAAACTTGTTTTTTTACATGAATTAGAGTTTACAAAGACCTGATATCCTGCAACAGGTAAGCGCTGCTCTGAATAGATAAACTTAGTTTCTTGGAACATAGTAACATTTCTACAATTATTTTTCGTCAGAGCTGATGATGCCTCATGATACTAAACGGCAGTAAGAAATGCAGCCTTTTCTGCAGGGCAATGTAGATATGATACTCTATTTGTTACTAGTCTTAATTAAAAAGCAATCTTTAAATTTGAAATTTTAGAGAAACTATGCAGAATATTAATTAGTCAAACTGGAACATAGCCAAGACACCAGAGTTTAACATCCTTGCTCTTGTAAAAAGCAGCAAAGCATATTTTTCCTATGACACTAGACGTTGAGGATCTTGTAGGAGAATATGAATACAAAACAAAGTGCCTACACTATACTGGGGCATAGTTTCATTAGTTCCTCTCGGGGGTGGTGGTGGGGGAACCAAACCAAACAAAACCACAAAAAAGCACTACTAGAAACAATTGTTTCAAAGATCTTGGTTTTTTTTTTTCAATTGCATCCAAAGTGAGTAAAAATTGGAATTTGATATTGTGATTAATAAAACAAAAGGCTCTTTTAGAACAAAGAACTTCTGGTAGGAGGAAAGCCCTATAGAGTAACTATTTCTAATATGAGGTATGTGGAAAGAAGAGAAATACAAATAATTATTGCAAACATGCATTACATACATCCAGCTTATTGATGAAATACACCATTCAAACATAGAGAAAAAAAGCCTGACATTTAAATTCCGAGCATTTTGAAGTGAAAACAGATCTTCAATATAGATTTTAGATAGATCTTTAGATCTGTTATCAGTTAGTACTTTTATGGACATATAGAAATGAATTAAAAAATGCAAAACAAAAAACCAAATAAATGAGCCAATCTACAATAAAAAAGTTAGACTACCACTCTAGTAGTGTTAGCATATCACCCAACTGTGGTCCTATCTGCTCTCCTATATCTTTGGGTTTGTTCCTTCCTCATGGATTGGAGAGGTACCATTGCACTCTCCTAACATGTACACATACACAAACTCCCCCATCCCAGAATTACATATCTCATAAAGTGGAGCTCTCAATTTTTTTTTTTTCATTTGGGATTTTTTTTTTTTTTAAGAAAATTAGTTCTTTGGTTCTGGTATTAAAAGTGACAAATCTGCTTGAATGAGCCATATTCTGGAAATGAACCTTTGAACAGCTAGTATGTTATTCCAGGAGATTTTTTTTTATATATATGAAAGAAACCAGGCATCTTCTACTTTGTTCTTTCATTTTCCCTTCAAGGTCTTCATACCTGTATAGCAGAATTTCAAGCTGAACAGCAAAAATGAGTTCATGTTCTAACATTCAGTTAAATTTCAGTTCTGAACTGCAAAAATGGACTAATGATGTTTCCTCTTCAGGATACATGAAAATTAATAATTACTTTAGTGAATTGTGCAAATCACAACAATGAACAATTAAAAAAGCCAGTGAGAAAGTCAAGACTTCTATCTTCAAAATGAGACTATAACAGCATGAAGTGAGCAAGGCATGGGTTCACTCGATAAACAATAAAAAGAGAAAAAATATAATTGAAGCACTGCTCACTAGAGAGCCCATTCTAATCATCATACCAGATGAGTCAAGATTCCTTCAGAAAAACTACTGCACACTCATGTTATTGAAGTCTGAATCATACTGCACCCTTATAAGAGGGCTGAAAACAAAGTGCTCTGCTTGCGACGTTTCCTAACATTTGATCTCTTGGTTTCAAAACCTTCCTAGTAATTTTAAGCGTTTGCCATTTGTTACATGGCTGCTTACTTGCTACAGCTTGGTAAAAAGGCAAGTTAGTGGTATCACATCATGATACTTGATTTTAATTTCTTCTCATTTTGGATGACTAAATAAGGTTTCTCAAACTGCACATCTGAAAGCAGTGGTTATTTTAAAAATTGTCCTCCTTTTATATAGACAGGCTGTTAGTGCACCCAACAATTATATACATTCCCTATCATTGTTAGATTGTGTAAGAATATACAATACAAAAAGGATTATTAAGAGAGCCAAAATTAGTATACTAATGATTCCATTTGACAGTTTCATTATGTATAATGTGGATAAAACTGAGAACTCTTTTACTCCTGCCATGTTCTGAACAAGATCACTAAACCAACTTAGAATAAACTAGCTTATGTCTTTTTGTAATAAATTTATCATAATGCTGCATATGTACACAGCCATATATTTTTCTTTTTATGCCAAATGTTCAGGACATTATTTTGATCTAATTATATTTCATCTAATTATAGTTCATCATGGTTAAAGTATCAAATTTAATGGTATGTCATGGATTAACAGAATAATTTGATTTCTACACTGTTAATTAGAATTTACATTTACATGATTATGGAAAGTTATACATGAATTACAAAATTAATAGTTAATGTCTAAAAAACCCTTTTTCCTGCTTCTAAGAGGATCTATAGACAAATGAAATTAATAAAATATATGTTTAGGCATTTAAGGTCAACTAATGGGTTTATTGGGGAACTATACTCTGCTATAGACATCATAAAAGTAAAAAACTAGTTAATAAGAAATTAGGCACTCCTGGCTAACAAACTCAAACATAAACTTGGAACACCCTAGGGATTCTCTGGCTAATTAGCTCACTTGACTTTCTCTTCTGGTGCACATCCACTGTCACTGAGACAGGAATGTCCCCTGTCCCCCAGGTGCACCCACTCTGTAGTTCAGACAGAATTGGAAGCAGGAATGTCTGGATGTGTGCAGGACAAACCCAATTCCAGGCTCTGTAGTGCAAAGCCACACACATCTCATCACAACATCATCTTACAGGTGGGAAGGACTTGACAGCTAAAGGAAATAGATGGGTTTGGAATTTCCTAGGGCTGACAAGCAAACACAGCCATTCCAACTCAGAAGATGATGCTAATAATTCCATGGTAAAGGGCTATATTGGCCTGCTACAGACCCACAGCAGATGAGTTTCTGCTGTCATCATCTGAAGATGTGCTGCTTGTAGTTGGGGAGATAAGTTATTCCATGCTGTAGGGCTGGGTGACCTGGGCTGCCCTGCAGTTATGTCTGCCCTCAATATTGGCCAGGAGGAGATCCTTCACCACGAGCTTCTGAGCAGTAAAAATTACCAGCTTCCCTACCTTAAATGCAGCTAATACACACTTCCCATGTCAGAAAGGGTGAGCATGTCAACAACATAATGGTGACAGTCACTTTGCAGGCTGCAGTCAGTCATAGGGGCAGTGGCATATGACACTATGAACTGTGCAGAAACGTGCAAAATACTGAAGAGATCCAGCATTCATCTGGAGGGACAAACAGGGATTTAGTTCCTTCCCAGTGACATCAGCCCTGTATGCAGATTCAATATACAAAACAATGAAGTCCAGCAATTATTACACTGGGTGAAGAAAATCAGAAAAGGAAAGAAAGTTTGTTTTGTGCATTTTTATTTCTGAATGCATGGCAGGTCAAACTTCTGTGGTAAATAACAGCCCACTGACATGTCAAGTGACACAGTGTGTAGCTGACTGTAGGAAAATTCCACACTGTGGGGATGATTTGGTTTTGGATCATTTTAGAGTACTTTAACACATCACAAAAGCAATTTCCTGTCCTTTCCTCCTTTTTATTTTTTCCTTCTCAAATTCAAGTACCGGCTCACTGTGCAAGTTTATCTACTGCCAAGATTTATCAGAAATATCAGTTACTTGTGTACAATTACAGAAGGGTTATAAATATGCAAAGGAAATTTAAGTACAAAGATTTGCAAATCAAGGAAGGGCTCTTGGCTGTCATGACCTCTTTCTGAGTTTAAGACCTGAGATTAACAATCTAGCATAAATAACACCAAAAGACTAAGAAACATATTAAGTTTCCTAGTCCTTTTATTTTCCTTTTTTTCCTTTTTTCTTTTTTTTTTTTTTTAATGAAGACATTCAATATCAATAGAAAGAAAATTCACTTCCACTAGGAAAATGTGCTTTTATTTCTTCTGCTATTGCACTGAACTTTTCTGAATCCTTCCCAGGAAAGAAAACTCAAGAAAAAGTGAGATGAAAATGCAATACAGTTAAAAAATTAAAAATTAGGACTCATCTGATTTGGGTCTTAATAGTATAAAATTGTAGTCCTTTAAATAGTACTGGTTCAAACACACTATCACTCCAGGAAAGCTTGGCATTATACTGCACTTTCAGAAAACCTAGGATAATAGAAAAACAGGCAACAGGTGGAAAATATGTAAATAAGTCTTTTCATCATGTACTGACTGAACCAAATATCAAAGCCTGGATAGAGCTAATTAGCTACCAAGGCAGCTGTTGAAAATTTGTCCTACCTGAGAATCTCAAAGGGATTCCAACACTGCAGTCATGCTGGGAGCCCAGCTCATGTCACACACCAGATCATGTACAGGAGAGTCATCACCGTAGAGAGCCTGATGTCTTCCCATGTTTTCACCCCAGGTGGGACCTATCTCAGATCACAGACACCAGGGGCAATGGTCAGAGAGAGGCCCAGCATCAGAGTTAGATTAGTTACTGGTGTAGGTGATACTACAGTCTTGAACTGGGTTTACTGGTTGGTTACACATTAAAACTCCCTCCCTGTTAGGCCAGAGGTTCTCTTGAGAAAGTAACAAAAGCGATGCAACTATCAGTAGCAGATTGAAGATCTGGTTCCTTTTCCGCTGCTTCTCTTTCAATCCAGACCCAAGCTCTGCTTGGTAAATTACACTTAGTCAGTGGGCACCTAGAGGTCCAGCCAGCCATACAAATTATTTTGAACTTAAGGAACCACTGTTTTTCCTCTGAGTTGACACCCTGCCCTTTTTCCAGCATCCTCAGAGCCCTTCCACACTTTTTCTTGACTATATACGGTCGCATTTATGCCACCACTATGGGTCTTCCCACATGACCACAGATGTTCAGATTGTCCTAAAAACTTATAAAAACCTTATACGTATTGCCCTAAACTTCACCTTTACTTCTGTATGGAATTACTGTCATGGATGCTGCAGAAGCTGCAATTAACTGTTTATATTATACATTAAATCTTTAGATCTCAAGGTCTCCCTAAAGCGAGGCAGAAGTTCTATGTTTAGTGAGAGCAATATTCTGAGGATGGGATAATGCTCCTCTTACCACACTGGGAATGGGATCTGCAGCACTCTCTTTTTTTACCCGCTCTGTAACAAGAAAATTCTGTGGAATACCCACTTTAATAGAAAAGGTAAACAGCTTTTTCTCTAATTTTAGGTGCAGGAAATACCTGAAGAGTCCTTAGGGTGGATATGGTAAAATGTGGGGAGGTTTCCCCTTGTTTTCCTTTAAAATAATTTTTAAAGCTCATGTTGCGAAAGAATATCCTGAAAAGCAAGTTCCTTATTTTGGAAATCATTATAATTTGGTTTAATTATGGATAATTTCCAATAAAATTAATTTGTTTCAGTTATTGTTCATGTATTCAACTGGCAGGTGTGTGAACTAATAGATGAGAAAGTTTCATGAAATAGTGTCTGTCTTATCAGAGAGAAGCCTGTGGTTTCAATCATATTAAAAAAAATGGCAGGAGCTGCTGGCTAATTCTAGTGCAGACATCTCTGTCCTACTGTCCTTTATTACTGAGTATTTGAGCACTTTCAGTCCCATTAGGTATCTTTTGTCTCCTTATAAATATGTAGCTGTATATAAATATACAGCTGTAAACACCATATTTTGTAAAACGAAAATGCCCAGATATATAAATAGCTCAGCAAGATGAAAGATTGATTTGCTTAAATGTGCATTCTACAGGAATGTAAAAGTAATGCGTTTTAATGACAGATAAGTCTACAGATTTTTATCCCAATTTATATATTGGAAATGCTTAAAGATATAGATATATATGTGTGTGTGTGTGTATAAACTAATATTAAATATTAAAGTAGCAATAGTTCAACATATTTTCAAAATTCTGTGTCTGTTGAAATAGAATATATACCTGTGCATGAACTGGTTTATATATGTCAAGAAAGGAAAAGACTGAAATATAAGACTAAGCATTTAATCTCAAGTAAGAATGTTCACACTGATAGAGCCAATGGACAGGCTCCTATGAAAACCACAGATGTGACAATTTTCTGAGTACATGACCAATTAAAAAAAAAAGAGGAGGTATTTGTACAAGTTCATAGTGAAAAGCACCTTGTGCAAATACAGTTTGGAAAACTTCACCCTTCCTCCTGTTCTTATCCTACATTGAGCATTGCAATAGGATTTGGTAAGCTGTAAAATAATTAAAATAAAATATAAAATTAATTAAAAAATAGGAGGTTCTGAAATATGGCAGATAAATCAACTGCAATGGTTTCTGCAATAAGTTTTGATATATTTTATTAATTAATAACATACTTATTTCTCTAAAAAGAATGAGGCAAAGATTATTTTTCTAGGATTAATTTCTTAGCTCCTATACTATTGAGTCATAGATATAGTTTTGGAAAATTACATGATTATAGTAGGGAAATATCCTGGGTGTGAAAGAATTCAGAGAAAATACTGGAAGTCATGCCATGATTTTATGAATTTCTATCTCTAGTAAAAGTATTTCAGTGATGGGACGCTGATTATTTTTGGAATCTCTCCTTATTTAAATTATCTTTGAGTCATATTTTTTCAGGAAGTCTCCTATAGCATAGAAGTTTTTTCTTAATTAACTGAAAAAAAAATGGAGTGGCTTAGTTTTGTAGCGGGGTTCAGGCAGTAAGAAATGGACTGAGACTTCTCACACAACACAAAGGCAAATTCAGGCCCAGTGCAGATACAAAGAGCTTTACAATATGACTATTCACACCAAAAATTGGATTATATCAAATAGTAAAATTCAAGTGCCACTTTCTCTAAGAAAAAAAAATGAAAATCTTAACTCATGGGGGTTTTTAAGTTTTCTTTGTCATGGCCATGGTTAGAGATTTATGCTTCTCCCCTCCACCTTGTCCTCACCCCCACCTTATTTTCTGCTTTTATTTAAAAATAAAAGATAGAACTTTCAGAAAATCACCAGAGAAATGCTGTGCCAGGTTCCAATAAAAAATAAAATGTGCTGACACAGATTTTAAGGTCAGGAGGAAAAATATGATAATTCAGTCTGACCTTTTTCAAAACACAGAAAATTGGGTGGTAATACTTGCAATAAGTTATTTTTATTAAGTTTACAGTTTTGCACAATGACAGCTTAAGTTTTCTCTCACTAGTTGTACTTTTAGTAGGATTTTTCCATGGTTATCTGGCAATGTTTTCAAGGAAAACTTGAAGGTAACAAGAGAAAAAAGGATTTCTTAGTTTGAAATATGCTGACTGTGTACTACACAATGTCATTTGACTGCCTTTATCAGATATAAACTCTCCCATTTTCTGTAAGCAATCCACAGGATAGCATTCTTCTGAAATGAAAAGCTGAAATGTGCATTAGGACACCCTTCATGCCAAATACAGAGGACAAGTGATCTCTTTCATTCCTTTGAATGCTCAGGATATTCCAAACAATTACAAAAAATATAGAGAAAGCTAAATTTATAAATAAATTTAGAGAAAATTCTTTTCACCATATACTTTTTGAAAAGCTGGAGCTCAGCCAAATGTCACTGGAATGAACAAATACATTTTAAGAAAAATATATTTGTGTGACAGTTTTGGATTTAACGTTTTCAGTTTTTCAGCTCTGGAAGTTTCTGTTTTCACAGGCACTAAAAATATTCAAGTTTTTTGCTTTTTAATGATTTATATGATTGTGGAGTTTTCTTCAAAGATAAAAGGACAAACTGTTTTCCTTGACCTTTCCAGATAGGCTGATCCTGGAAATTTCAGTTCAGAGACATTTTCAGAAACTTATAACCCCTCCAAAACCATGTTTTGACTCCTCAGGGTTATTAAACATACCTCAGGTAGTTAGAACTTCCCCAGTGGTGATATTTGCATGGCAGGTGACACCAAGTGTTGCTACCACAGGCAGTGTTCCTGCTCTGTGTACGTGTGTGTTCTCAGCTTTGGCTGTGGCAGACCCTTTGCAAAAGAGTTCAGCTTCTTCCAGCAGCTTTTCCCTACAAGTAACTGAGGAGTTTGTTAACTGCAAGGTCACTTTTAACGCAAAGCTTCCACCTAAGAACGAGGTAGAAGCTTGGAGCTGTGCCTCCCAGAGACAGTGCTGGATATTTTTTGGCCAGGAGAGATATATATTCATTCAGGAACAAGTTACACCTGGGACAGAGCTAGATTATCTGTCACTTGGTTACTTTCAGCTAGGGATGCAACTGCGCCTCTCCAAATAGTTGTAACTCTTCATAAGCAACAGTCACATCAGTGTGCATTCCTCCTGTCTGCTTACATGTGCAAGAGCTGTACACTTTATACCCCTTGACATGTTATATAAAATTTGAGAGGACTTGAGTTAATTAAAAAAGGTAGTCATGATCTGTTAGGTTTAATATGAAACCTTTAGAGTGACAATGCAAAATCATTCTGCAGAAATCCCAAGACCTCCACACAAATGAACTCAGTTGATAATATTTATTGACAGAACACTGGTATAATCTCATTAATATTTGCAAATTTCTGTTACAGGAAAGGCATGAGCCTATTTAAGTAGTCAGTTTTCCATTATGATTGGAACAAACACCAATTTATTAATTCATCTTCTAATTTTGAAAAAGGTGAAAGTGTGATGCTGGTAAGAATGATATATGATGAAGTAAATTATTTTTGCATAGATGTAGTGTTATTTTCTTCCTGCGACATTGAAATTCTGTGACAAATTCTGGTAGAGAGGAAAAGATAAGAAAGCATAGGTCATTCCTCATATAAATGAAAAATTGACATGGATCACTAGCATTACGAAAGCAAGTAATACATTATTTCGTTATTCAAGACCTGAATCTGTTGGATAAAAATCACAAGTGTGGTTCACAAATAGGGGGGTAATTGTGTATTTCCCAAGAGGAAGTGAAAGGCAATGAAATTACATTTTGATCCTTTATTTTTCTTTTTCAGCAAAGATTTTCCCAAAATGAAAAAATGAACTCCTAATCAAGCAGAATATTTTGACTGTAGGACTCTGTCCTCCTAAGGACCTCAACCAAAACTTTTAAAAGAGGAGTCTTGCAAAGCATCCATAGACAGGGATTTTGTGATATATCTTTACATCTTCTACACAACTGTATGCTTATAGACATTAACAGAACGATTTCTAAAGTAATGTTTTATTTCCTCCTGATTTGTTTTGTAAATAATATAAAGCATTATCATTACTTTCTTATTTGTATTAATTGGAACATATTTGTACCAAAAGGCTCCAGTGCAGAATCAGAACCATTTTCTACTTCAACTAGCAATCAGTCACCCAGTTCATATGGAGGCAATGATGTTAGACTAGGACAAGGATAAAATAAACCCTCTGAAGCAAACTGTGCCCTCCTTCTACTCAAAGAGCAGAACTGGTGTGTTTATGCATCACACATCTAACACAAAAGCAACCATTCAGCCCCAGAAAGAATAGCTTGCAGATGTCACTGCCAGGCACAGTTTGCTGTCAATCTAAAAATAAGATACACAATCTTAAAAGGAGCTGAAGAAGCATTCTAGAAACTCTTTGTTAACTAGCAAAGGGCAGGACACATGGCAGAGTGAACAAGTTTTCCAGCACAGGGTAGATGAGAACTTGTTAAATGTTCTTCCTAGAGCCTGCTGGAGCACTCAGAAAAGACTGTGACTTATCTGAGCAGCCAAAGAATCACTTTTCCTCACAGTCCAGGTATACAGTATCCTGCAAGAGTTCACAGTAGCTGCCATCCTAGGCTTTCTATTTCATTCTGCTCCTGAAAGTACAACAGTGAAACACATCTGCTTTAGCATTCTTCATTAGATGTGACAAAAAAAAAAAAAGCACCCTAAAAAACCCCCTGAGGTTGGAACCACAGCCTCATCACCTATCATGGAAGATGTCACTCTGTCTCATCAGGGTGCACAGTGTGAATGGATCTGGACTCGTAGTTCCTTGGAGGGAAGATGAATATGCTTGGTGGCAGCTGGTAGAACAAGAAATATATTGAGCTCATCCTTCCTTTCCCTCTGGCTCAAAAATACCTTCTCCCAAAGGAGAACAGCTCCAGTCAAGCTGAGTAAGAAGATGTGCTGTGAAATGGGAACTGTTTACAGCTTTTAAAAATCTGGTTTCAATATGGAGAATATAGAATACTTAGCATGTCTCTAAGGCTGCAAGCAACAGAGGGTTCAGATAAATCAGAAAGGTACACTTGCTAAAGGCCTTGCTAAAATCTACCTCTGGGTAGCCCTTATCCCTAATGATCAGGCAGAACAGATGGCTAACGGGTTTCAGTCCCTTCCTGGAAGCAGTGGGGTTTATTCTGTGCCCAAAATCTGGTCCCATTCCATGGCTGGATGCCCACTGCAATCTGCATTCTGGAAAGAGTCTGAGGGCAGGGTCAGATCAGAGGAGAGAGGTGGTAGAGGACCAGAGGAGGAGCCCAATGGGTTGAGCTGGATGAGCTCAACTCAGCAGTTTTGCAATAGAAGATACCACAGCAGAAGAAGATGTAAAACAGGCTGGGGGAAATGATGAGAGTCAGGAAAAGTCCAAGTAGATCACTGGGAGAAGCAAAAAATGCTAAATAAGCAAAACATGAAGTACTTAGATAAATATTTCCAAAATCAAAGAGGTGGTAATCTTATTTTTTCTGTATATACATGTAAGGGAATGGATTAAGAAATGCCATTGGTTGGAAAAATAAAACTGTATCTTTCACCTTGCCTATTTCCAGACTATAAAAGAATCAGTTCCTATGTAGGTTTCAAAATTATCCCACATATTTGAATAGGCAGTCAGCGACAAAACCAGCAATGCAGAACAGTTAATTCAGATGCAAATATTAACAATTACAGTAACACAGAACTCATATAGTTAGCACTGCAGGAACAGATACTCTGATAATGAAAACTAAAATAACTGCTGGTATCCATAAATTCAGAGATTCTTACCCTACATTTTTATAAAATTCAGTCTGCATATCCGTGTGCTAACTGAACTGAGCTTAAAATTCTGTGTGCAGTCTTTAAGATAATTTTTGAAAAGGGTAGCCTTCTGAGGATAGTTATTTAAAATTCAGAAGGCTGCCCAGAATATCAGAGTAAGTTCAGCATTAGTGTAATTTTTCAACCTGACCCCAGAGGCCTACGAACTAAAATGCCAGCAGATTAAAATGCCTTTTAAGGGCCATTCTGCACTAAGTGTATGTATGACAGAGTTATACTTTGAGTTATAAGCAGACAATATCACTTTGGAGGCAGCAGCTGCCACAGTCAGACAAGGACAATTTTGCTGTAGCATGTGTCAAACAGTTGCAGGATCAGGCTAATTGAGAGGTCTCCATCACTGTAAGAGCAGCTTCAAGGTTAGTTCAGGGAGTGGGGGTCAGAGTCAGGCCTGCACCCTGCTGGAAGCAGTCAAGAGGAAGGCACAATTTTGGCCAGAGTAACATCTGTTTTTTTACAGTTTATAGGAAGCTATTGGCACCAGTACCACATTGTCACCAAATGTGTCATGATCTTTCTCCCTGAATGTCTCAGCCTAACATCTGTTCAAACTACCTTTGTAAAAGGGATTGAAATATTTAATAGAAAATTTATTGCCAAAAAATGCAATGTCTTGCTACTGAGGCAGTCTGCAAAGTGATTTGCAAAGCTGGATCATAATTTGGAGCTTTTTCCAAAAAACAGGCTGGAGGAAAAGCCTCATCTTTGAAAGAAAGGCACTTCAAGAAATCTCAAACTTGTGGCAAATTCTTTGTCTGACCCAGATTTGAGGCTGGCTACTAGTCCACTATCCATTAGCAACTGCTTGGTATGAATCCCTCTTTTTCTGGACTGCATGAGTTGTACTCATCAACTGAGAGCTACCATCCCTGCAGACCAAACTGAAGGGAAGGAAGAGATAAAGGCAGAGGCACCAGAGGCATTACAGCAGGATGTAAGGAGCAGGATGCTCTTTAGATCATGGATTGCAGTTGTAGTTTGTAGACATGCTTCAGACACACACCAAAGAAGCTCCAGGCTGGCTTTAGATCTACTTACTTAACTATTCCTTTTTAAGTATCAGTGATAAATAACTTAAACTTTTTAGAACACTCTCATATCTCCTTAATCATTATATGCCATACCAAGTGAAAAAGCTCATTTATATTTAGGCGAGACCATGTGCAATATATATCAAAGTATAAATTAGAAATCAATATGCAGATGTACGTAACGAATAATCATACAGTACCTCTCTCAAATTTTTATGAGGGATATTTCAGTATCCGCTCCTACCTTATTGTTTCTAAATATATTTACAGAGTTGCAGGCTACACATAATTTTCCAAGCATGAAGAATTTTAGGGAACTCAGTAATTTCACTAAAGCAATGTGACTTACATCATCTCAACTTCCAAACTAAGCTAAGCTAAAAATCCTGGTATGCTTCGTTAAATTTCAATGTTCTAAAAAAGTCTTCACTTCTTTGTTGGTCAAGGCTTGTAGCTCCTACTGAATAATGAAACCGATATTTTATCAGATTCAGATCCAGGTTTTTTTTAGGTTGGGTACATCAAGTTCATTATATATGTGCTGCTGCAATAATTAAATCAAACTCCTTGAAACTCTGTTAAAAGCATCACTTAGAGAAAAAAAATGACTAAAATATTTAGATTTGTTCTTTCACCCAATTTGAAACCTCCAGAGGAGATAAATGCAGCTTGCTGAAGCCCTAACTGGAATTAATGTCCAGAGAAGGCACTGGGACCTCATGACCTTCCCCCCGAGATTCAGTCTTACCACACACCTGGGGTCACAGCATTTGGAGGCAATTATTTTACCATTGGTGGGAAATTATTAGCTCTCTACTAGGTAACTTTTCCCCAAGAGCACTTTAATTTACATATGCAACTCATGAACCACAAAACTGATATTGCAGGACTATACCAAGAAGTAGAATCTCTTCTAGGCAGCATTTCAACGTGTCCACACCCAGACTAATCACTACTTTTGAAGCTGTGCTATCTTGCATCAGTGAAAGAATAACAAAACCTTGCAAAAGCTCACAAATAAAAGATGAAGAAAGAATAAAAGAGATGACTTGTAGATGTTGCAAAAGATGCACAGCGATGGTAAATATCAAGAAATAAAAATTTATTATGAGTCACTATAAATTAAATGTATTTTCCCCCACAGCTAAATTAAATATTATTTTTCCTATGCAATTATCCCACTGTCATACAATTACATATTAAAACTGTATCCAACTATCCTGTGTAAGCATAATTTCCAGCTAGCTAAAAGGTGTGTATTTTAAAGCTTAAAGGAGTTTAATTTCTGAGACCCCGCCCTAAAAGATTTGTTATTCTTTTTGTTTTCTTGACTCACAGAATACTGGTAGTCACCAAATAAGGATTTTTGTCGTCATTTGCCTTCTTGGTAAAAATTAGTAATGCGTCTTTTAAAAGAAGTGCTAGTACCCTCACCTTTTTGTACCTCTGAAAAACCAGATTTTTCAACAGTATATAAATTTCTGAAAACAAATGCACTGTAAATAGATAATAGCTTTCCTATAACAGCAATTTCTGGAGAAATTGACCCCAGCCTTTGATAAGAAATGTAACTATAAGTAATGTAGAAAAGAATGCAGAAGAGTAGCCACCATTTCCTAAAACATTTTACCACATTCAAATCGTCCCCTCTTTTCAGAATATTAATGCATATACCACAGTTAATGACTGGTTACAAACAAACATTAAGCCCCTTTTACACCATTTGTAAAAATATCATGCTGTGCTGTAGTAGCACCACTTAAATCAACTGTGTTCATTCCTAACAAGTAAAGTGAATAAACAACATCTATGTGTTTGGAGTCACACTGACATAGTAATACCAAGACTACATCTATGGAAATGAGTTAAATAGTGGTAGGGCATGAATTTATGCCCTGGAACTATTTTTTTCCTAGAACATAAAATGTCAGGGCAAGCCCTGACACTCTTTTGATCTTGGTTACTTGACCAGCTGTCTCCCAAGGGTTTCCTGGGCACAGCTAGGGCACTAGCCCAGCTTTGGGGCTTTTCCCAAGAGGCAGGCTACATGCAGCCTGTGCTTGGAAGGCTGAGGGAACTTAACCATATGGAAGTGGCCATGCTTAGCTGGCCTCCAGGCAGGAGGGAGGCCTTGCATCATTCAGTTTATTCATAAAAATGATAGGCAAGGGGCAGAAATGCAGCTGTAATAGAAAAAAACCAAACAAACATGTAAAAAACAAACATTCCCAATTAGTCTCCCAACAGTAAACATTCCCAATTAATCTCTCATAATTACTGGAATAAAAGAGACAAACCCTGACAAATCTGTTCTCTTGTGTCCCTGGGGGATAAACAGACGTGAGTGGCCAGCTTCTGTCTAGCAGCGTGCCGGGGATTTGCGCTGCCTCTCCGTGCTGTGCTTTCCATATTGACCCAGTGCTCTGGTGCTGACACACGGCCGAGTCTGGAGGCAGCTGCCTCACCCGTAAGCACCACTTACTGATACGTGTCAACTCACATAAACAACATGTATGCAACTTAAGGGACTCCAACACTACACTAGGTTAAGTAGATTTCTTCCCAGCTGCACCCTAAGCCTTTACCCACATCTTAAACATATGTCCTGAGCCTATATATTGTTCAGCTGCAGGGCATTTTCCACTTTAAAGTTTTTAAAAGACACACTTAATTTCCCATTCACTACTTTCTTTAGTTATGGCAGAGAGACACATCCTTTCCTCTTTCTTTCTCTTCTCACCTAAAGTCTTTCTCAATGTATGAGCTGCATTCAGGAATAAAATAATCAACCTTCCACTAAGCAAGCACCTTTCAAAGAAAGCACCCAGTTATCTTTCTAATACTTCCACTTTATCCATTAGACTAAAACCATGATCTACACAATATTGTGTCTGCTCAGAAATGGGGTAGGGATTATTCTCTCCATCAGGAAAAATGTTTGGAGGTTTTGAAATTATTTCTTTGGAAGTTGAAAAAGGAAGTTTAAAATCTTCAAAGTCTAGGAAGAAAGGAATTTTTATCAGGGAGAGATCAAGAATCTTGTGTCAGTATTTTAGGGACTTCTTTCAGTTTTTTATTTTTTCATATTTTCACAAGAAAATCACCTTAAAGATTAAGAAAAATGAAAAATATACCTTTTAATTAATATATGATCACAGTGCACAGAAAATTTGTGAAAATACATCTTTCCTACAGACAGCTTTGTTTTAAATTAACTTACATGTCTGAAAAACCTAAATTTCAAAGAAATTCAACCAGCTTCAAGTTTTACTTGAGACTCGACTGAAATATCTTCAAAGACAAGACTTTTGTGATACAAAGTTTTGATCCATTCTGAATTGACATTAGAAAAATTGATTTTTCAGATTTAATACAGATTATTTCAAGGTGATGAACAACAAAGAGGCATTATTCAGATATATTTGCTTTGTGTAAGAGAAATTTTTTGAAAGTTTAAAAAAATATTTTTATCCCTTTCTCATCTTTCTTCCCTTTTTCTCATTGAAATTCTTTCCTGCTTCCACAAAAAAAAAAGAGTAGTGGAAAGTAAAAGAAAAATGGCACAATATCATTAAAAAAACTTATATGCTCTCTATTTCTTAAACAAAGCAAAATTTCTAGTTTTCTTTGTTACAGAAGAAGAAAGATGACAAATCTTAATGACACATAAATCTTTTCAACCCATTTTTGTTAAAGAAAATAATTTCTGTTCAAGGATATTGCTCAAAGGAAAGCTTCTGACAAGAAATTAATCCTTTGTTGTTTCTTGCTATTAAGTTGTGTAAGATGGAGGTAGACAAAAACCTCTCAGAGGCACCTGCACCATAAATAGTCCCTTGTTAGCCACCAGGAGGGAAGCAAGGGCAGTTACAACACTGTAGGTCCAACATATCATGGAGCAAAGAACTGTTGCTTCATGCTCACCTAAATCTACCTCACTAGCAGCCAGGGAGTAGTCCTGAAGAAATGGCTGGGAAAGCAACCACAGAAATAAAATATGGTTTTAGGCACATTGGCACGAAGGCCTGAGTTTCCATTTTCTGCAGTTGCACAGTTTGACTTTTTGAAGCCCATGTTTTTTGCCATACCTGAAGGAAGTGAATTTCATTCTTAGTTCAGAAACCACAAAATGCAGCATGCTGAAAGAGTAGCTAGCAATGTCAGTGGTAACCAGAATTTTCTCATATGCAACCTGAGAACTAATCCCAGGACAAATTTTTAACTAGTTCTCCTCAAATCTTTTCTACCTGCCAGTGAAACTCTGTGGTTGGTAAAAAGTTTATCAGTCACATTTTCTTTTTCAGAATTATTTGCCAAAAAAATTATATTAGATTATTTTATACAGATTGTGCATCACTACCCAGGAATGTAATTTTCCACCAGAAGACAAATAAAGACATGTTGTTTGACTATACTGATAGATTCTACATTGACAGATATTTTTCCTGCTGTAAATCTGGTTTACTTTAGATTTGAGATTAATCCTTCTACGAGAGTCAGGAATGTGAAATTATGAAGAGGACAGAGGATTTGCTGCCACTTCTGACATTATTTATACTTATATGGCACTTATGAGGGTGAGGACATGCAGCAGCAAAATTATCTAAAATATTTTTCCTCAAATCTTCTGACATCATGTCAAAGTTAGCTCCACTCAATCCATTCAACTGCCTTTTCAGCATCAAAATTTTCTATGAAAAAATGGTATATCTATTTACTGTATTAAATAAAATGCTGCATTAAATACTCCTCTGCTCTGCTGTCATCTTCAGTTTTCCCAAAAGCTCCACATTACGTTCATGGAAAATATTTTCTATTTCTCCAGTGTAAGACTGCAGTTGATTTTTCAAGTCTTAACAGGAAGATCTTGACTGTGATTGTAGGTGACACTAGCCTATAGTTGGTAAAACATCTTTCAGATTCATGTTTTTCAGGACATAATGTAACATTGGCTTCAGACAATGACTTGGAGATTCATTTTGTTTTCTCCTTTTCAGGATTTGATTACTTTTTTGGGATTTTTTGTTTGGTTGGTTGCTTGGTTGGTTGGTTTGGGTTTTTTGTTTTGCTTTGACAGCACTGCCTCTTATTGATATCCTTGGGTTTAGAACATTCTGCAGGAGAACCATTGGACCCTACTGTTTTACCTTCAGGAAACAGTCTAACCACCCTCAGCTATTTACTGTATTGTCAAATCTTCCTCTGTAACTTCATAGTCAGACAGAAAGAAGAACCAGCAAATCCCTGCTGGGGTGAGGAAATCAGTAACAAAGTAGGGCATTATACAGATTTTAATTTTAAAAGAAAAAAAAGTATATATGTATGCACATGTATACACACAGATAAATGTGTATACAAATGCACACAAAATCTGTTAGGGCCATCTGGATTTCCAACATGGGAAATGGTTATTTTCTGGCTTTAGTCTTCTTTTGAGGCTCCCATCCTGCTGGTATGTCAGCTTTAGTTACTTCTCCCGTGGCCAGAACATGTTAGGTAACTCAACTTTCATAATTTTATTTTTAACCTCAGTTGCACTTTTTTATGTCTTACTTCTGTCTTAGGGATCGTTCATAAAAGAGTGCACCTTTTCCTCTCTTGAAAAAACAAACCAACAACATAACATATCCTTATTTTTAATTTTTACTTTGTTTAGCTCTGTCTCCACCATTTCCAAATTTGTTTCTAAGTTCATTCAGGGTTTTGCCAAACTCATTTTTGTTTTCATACCTGGTGAAAGTCATGCCTTCTATAACAGTAAGAGGAGAAATAAAAACAAACCTGTCTGCACAGAATCCAGGATGCAGTGCAAATCCATTTCCATTGATGTAAACTGACTTATCTCTCATGAGATGCCAGTTTTCTTAGGCTGTCATCACAGCAGCAATGTCAGGTTGCAAAGGGAGGTTTTGATGTAGGCTGAATGTCCGTCAGCTAGCACAGAAAGTTTACACACTGCTGAGCAAGCTTAAGCACTTGTTGTAGAGGACAAACCCCTTATTTCTTGTCTCATTTCTTACTTAATTCTACATAGGAATAATTCATTAATGTTAATGTTGCATTTGCATACTTTAAAAGAAAAATAGCACAGGTATATGTATTATAAATCAGTTTATTAAGCCCTTTTACCAATAATTTTTGGTAATTTGCAGACATTTTTAAACATTTTCTCCTGTAATGTAAAATCCTGTCATCCTTTGGTAGACTCTGAATATGTGTCTGCTATAGTACAGTCTAATAGCTTTATTTATGACAGTCCTTTGGAGACTCCAGCAACTGTGTGCACTCAAGATTGTTCAAGCCATTATAATATAAGATTGTATTAAAGTGATTTGAATGGATAAAAGTTCTTTCATTTCCAAAACAGAAATAAATTGATAGATAACTGTTCTGTAATGTATGAGGACAAATGTGTTCCTTTAGTCCCCCAGACACAGAGCTGTATTTCTAAACCAACACTGTTGCAAAAAATAAAAGGCATAGGGACTAGAGTCTTAGTGCAGAAAAAGTACAGGAGTCATCTAATTATTTATTTACTTATTTTGTAGCGTGAAACATTGTATATCAACTCAGGTACCTTAAAAATCCTTAAAAATATTTGGGGATATTCAACAGTTTAACCATGGAGGCCTTCCTTCAATTTGTCTCCTTGAAAAATGTCTGAATCTTACAGAATTGGCTATTAAAGTCTACCTTGTGCAGTGTTAGTTCATTAATGTATCTGAAGTTCACTTTGCAGTAGTCCTTCGTTATAAACGTCATCCTTCACATCTTATCTACAAAAGTTCATTTTGACTAGAAATATGAAAGAGAATGGCTGTGCAACCCATTTTAAAACAGTTAATTGCTTCCAGCCTTCCAAAGTATAAAAAACATTTAAAAAATAAGTAGAAATATTTAAAGACTTTCCCCTGGAAGTTAAATTTAAAGTTGTCTGGTGCAGACAAAATTTTATAACCACAGATTTAAATGTTTGAATAAATTTGGGAAAATTATTACCTTTCATGATCATTGATCACAAAAGCATCTTTGTTCAACAAAATGTGATTAGGTCCCTTTGAGGTCAGCACATGCTTAAAGACGAATATTTATTTAAGGGTTTTGCTGATGTGAATCTTTCTGTAATTACCATTTCATCTGATTGTGTTAACAACACACAGTAATGCTTGTTTGTTCAGGAAGAAATTTTGTGCTTACACACTTGTAATACTTGAGAGAGAAAGGGAATGTGGAGCTAACAGTATTTATGCAACAGGATAGAAGTACTGTTAAGTGCTGTTGCTGTGTTGGGCAAACCAACAGCATAAATAACATAGAAAAACACAGTCTTGGTAGTAAGCAGTATCTGGCCATTTGTCTTAAAAGACTGATATTTCTGTTCTTGATTTATTTATTTTTTATTTTCCATGCATTTGTGTTCTGCGCCCAAACTGAACCAAGCTAGTTTTTCTTCTATAGCCATCTTTTTATTCCATTTAGCCAGTAGCATATCATTTCAGTCTGCATGTTTTTCTAAGGAAGATCATATTATCGAGGAGATGTCGCGGCTGCAGTAAGAGAAAATTGAGCACACGCACACGCGCACACAAATACACACACACACACGCGTGGAAACAAAGCGCAGCTGAAACTAGACATAGTCCAGTGATTGATATTTTAAGTTGCACGTGACACTCTTTCCTTGTTCTGTTGCACTGCATTTAGATATTGTATGGCTCTCCAGACATGCTATGCATAATTTTACATACCATCTGCTTTACATGCCAGGTTCCATATGTACGATGTATAACCTAAACCCAATATTTTGATTGATTTGAGCTACAGTGGAGGTTTTTGTTCTTAAATTGTTGGATAGAAGAATATAGTCCTAAATAAATTATCCAATGAATATGTTCTAGGACTAAAAAACAATAAAATTTATTTTGAAAATGGTCTTAAAGGTGTAATAATGACAAAATTTAGGTGACTTTCAAGAATCCCAGTAATGTTGCTTCCTAGATTCAAATACCAATAGACCTGTAAATGCTTGCTACCATTCACTTAACAACCATAGCAATACAAGGGTATAAACATGTTTCAGAGTCAGGCAAGGGACAGCAGAAATAGTCTTGAAATATTCGTCCAAATAAAGATGAACAGCATTTACTCCTCAAAAAAGGATGAGGTTTATAAAGCTGCTAAAAGTGAGTAATGGTTATTCAGAATCATGTCCTGGAGTCTCCTGGTACTTCATTATCTGGCTTCATTCAACTCTGCCTTAAATACTCAAATCTAATATATGCTTCACTTACAGGTAAGCCTAAAAAACTAAATTTCTATTTTGGAGATGCTATCCACAAGATCTGTTTGAATCTCCCTATACACCGTTGAAGAAGTACTGAAACACCAAAATGAAAAAAAACACAGAATTTCAAACAATGGCTCTCAGACAAACCCAAAGATTTATTCAAATATATATCTTCATTTTTAGAACTGCAGACTCTCTTCATTTAATAAAGAAAAGAGAATTGCTTTGGATCTTAAAAAAAGCACCATCATCACACTCTGCCATAGCCCCCAATAAAAAAAAACAAACCAAACCTCTTAATATTGAAGTAATTACCATATTTTTCACATTTGACTTGAAATAGAAGTATTATCAACAAAAATAGGTTGCGGCATCACAACGTGTTAGCAAACAGCAGATAGAATGGAAAATACAGGAAGCAACAAAGTAGCTCTAACAAAATTTTACTCCATGTAATGTCCCATGTACCCTTCACTTCCATACATGGCACGTGATAAACATTTGAACTCACAGGAAAATTAGAAAGAAACCTGCAATATGGCATTTTAAGAATGAGGTGTCTGTCTTGCCTATGGACTTGCAAGGAGAGAAGAGATAATCAGTGAAGCATTTGTCCATTTTGCAGTTTTTTTTCCCCACTGTAACATGAACATCTTAATCTGTTCACAGTTAAGTATTAGTGACACATTCAGTTCACTTCAATGACAATTCTACCAGATGCCTACAAATAAAGCTGAACAAGAGATGCAGCACTTCAAACTTTGTTTTTATATTTGCCTATTAACACAAACTTGTACTTAAATGGGAAACACCATTATTGGGCCATAACTGAGAAAGGCTTTCTCTTCTTGTATTGGGTTTTGTTAATGGTGTGGGCTGAAGGGGTGCCTTCTATGAGAAGCTGCCAGAAGCTTCCCCTGTGTCCTGCAGAGCCAATGCCAGCCAGCTCCAAGACAGACCCACCAGCGGCCAAGGCTGAGCCCATCAGCAGTGGTGGCAGCACATCTGGGATAACAGTTTTAAGAAGGGAGAAAAAGACCCTGACCAGCAGAAACTGCAGCCAGAGACAGGAGTGAGCAAGAGAAGCTGCAGTCACAGAGAGGACTGAGAATATGTGAGAGCAATAGTTCAATAGGTCAGAAAAGAAGGAGTGGGAGGAGTTGCTCCAGATGCCAGAGCAGATTCTCGTGGTGCAGACCATGGTGAGGCAGGATGTCCCCCTGCAGCCCATGGAGGCCCATGGTGGAGCAGAGATCCACCTGTAGCTCATGAAGAAGTCTGTGCCACAGCAGGTGGGTGGGTACTCAAAGGAGGCTGTGACCCCTTGGGAAGCTCACGCTGGAGCGGGCTTCTGACAGGACCTGTGGCCCTGTGGAGAGAGGAACCCACACTGGAATAGTGTCCCTCTGTGGAGGACCCACACTGGAACAGTCTGCACCTGAAGGAGTGCACCTCGTGGAAGGGATCCACTCTGGAGCAGCTCATGAAGAACTGCAGCCCATGGGAAGGACCTGTTGGAAAAGCTGATGGCAGACTGTCTCCCAAGGGATGAGCACCACACCAAAGCAGGGGAAGAGTGTGAGGAGTCCTCCTCCTGAGGAGGAAGAAGCAGCAGAGACAACATGTGATGAACTGACCACAATGCTCATTTCCCATCCCTTTGAACCCCAGGTGGGGATGAGGTAGATAATTAGGGTGTCAAGTAAAGCCTGGGAAGAAGAATGGACAGGGGAGGGAGGAGGTTGAGAGGGGAAGGGGAAGAGTGGATGTTTAGTATTTAGCTTTTATTTCTTGTTTTCCTACTCTGGTAATAAATTACACAAATTTTCCCAAGTTGAGTCTGTTTTGCATGTGACAGTAACTGCTGAGTGATTCCTCTGTCCTTATCTCAACCCATGAGCTTTTTGTTACATTTTCTCTTCCCCGTTCAGCTGAGGAGGAGAGTGATAACACCATTTTGGTGAGTTCCTGGCATCCAGCCAGAGCCACCCCAACACACCTATCAATATAATAGTTACATTGTTCAGGAAGTATGGGCATACTTCTGATACTTGACAAGTTTTTGACAAAACTCAGCATATGGGGGGCTTGGGGGTTCTTTCAACACTCAGGTTTGAAAAAAAAAACAAACCACACTTTCCTTTTTAAGGCATTCCAAGCAGTTGAGAGTGGTTAGTCAGGTTACAGGAATAAATCTAACTTTTGCCATTTGAATATCAATATTTGTATTTGGTGCTTCATTATATATCTGACTGCTCTCGATCTAAATACTGCACTGAACAGAGGACGTTCTGTGAACTAGAACTTCCATTTGCTAATGGATTTTTTTTTTTTTGCATAAAATCTTCTTTGCAATCCATATGAATATGGGCATTTTAATTATTAATCAGAAGCATTTTTTCTTATTTGTGTCTGTGCTGTGAAAGAGTTGGATAAAATGGGATAAAAAATTAATGTACATTTAGATTTTTCTCCTCTCTAGAGGGAGGGTGTTCATGAGTTAAATGCTTATGCAACACCTTTCCTTACAAACTGTACTACAGTTCTCTTGTTACTTCTCTATTGAGCCTTTCTTGGCCTGATTCACAGGCCACTGAAGTCAATGAGAGCCCATCTAATTGTCTCAGTGGGCTCCCTCTGCTTCCAACTTTTCAGTGAGAAAAAAGATATACAGCACTGGAAAAGTATAAGTTACTAAGTAATACATTATAATGTCTGTGGGTAGAACAAACGGATTCAGCCCACTTGATATCCAACACATCAAGAGATCATTCTGGTATTTCTCTAGTGCAAAGTGGCAATGCAAATCTAGAAGACATTTCTGACACAGTGCTGCTAAAACTCATTGGTTAAAAAGCTAGCTTCTAAAATGAAGTTTCTTTTATACATCTCTTTCATTTTGCCATCTCTCCACCTTCTGCCCAGTCCCTTTCATTCCGTATTGACCATAACTGTCTTCCTCTGAAGTCAGTCAGGAGTTTTGCCATTGACTTCAGTGGCAGAGTTACCATATCCAGGATGCGAAACACAGTGAGAAGAGATCATTGTCAAAATACACACAGTAAAAGTAAGAAAAAAAATTTCAATGATTTACCAAAGTCCACTAAAAAATCACCAGCAACTGTGAGCTTTTATATGTGTTTCCCACAAATCGCACCAGGCAGTCTAGGAGAACAAAAAGCCCCTTGCCCGGTGTCCCTGGCATTCGGTAGCCAGAGCTGAGCCCCTGCCAGAGCGGAGTTAGCCGTGCGCAAACCCGAGCTGAGCGGAGCCACCCGCTAATTGTTAGCAAACATTTTGCAAACATTACGCTTCCCTAAGGGACAAGCGTTTTCCCACCGGAGCCCTCTGCAGCGCAGGAGGATAGAGCATGCAGGACGGGGAGCGGGCAGGGGAGCCGCGGGCACCCTCTCGCTGCGGTGCCGGGGCACCGGCCGGGGTTCCGCTCTGCTCCCCACGCCACGGTGCGCAGCACCTGGGTGCTCCTCTCCGCAGGTGAGGCGCCCGGCGGAGCTCCGTTTCCGTGTCCGATTGGTGGCACCGCGGCGCCCGAAACACCGGACAACGCTGGCAGCCCCTGGAGACGTGGCCAAAACCGAGGAGTAGCAGCGGACAGTCCCCGAAGCGTAGCGGGGGCACCGTGCCCTCCGTGCCCCGGTCCCAGCACGGCGCGGAGCAGCGCCGCCAAGGAGGGAGCCCCAAGCGCGGCAGGACACCCTCCAACCCCATACCCGCCCCCGAGGGACCCCGGCGAGGCGCGGAGCCCCGTACTCACCGCGGTGCTGCAGGCAGCAACCCGCAGCGCAGGCGAAGCGCCCCCGCCCCGGCCGGTGCCCGCTGCGGTGCACAGACCCCGTCCCTCGGCGCCCACATCCAAGCCCCGGCCGCGCAGCTAAAAGTCCTTCTGAGGAGCACCCGGCGAGCCCCGCCGTCTCCTGCCTCGGATCGCTGTCACCTCCCCTCCCCTCGCCCCCCCGCCCTGCGCCCCCCCGGCGGGCGGCAGCGGTATAAGCAGTCCCTAACCCCTTACATCGCGCACCGGCAGAGGTGCCGGTCCTCGTCGCTACTTACCGGGCATCCTTCAGAGCGGCGGGCGGGCGGGCGGGAGCGAGGGAGGAGGAGGAGAGAGGGAGGGATGGATGGAAGGAGGGAGGGAGGAGGGAGGGAGGGGGCTCCAGGCGGGCTGCGCGACGCTGCGCTGTGCTGTTCGGCAGCCTGGGCAGCTCGGCAGAGTCAGTGAGTGAGTGCCTCCGTGCGTGACGGCGTGTGCGTGTGTGCGCGATGCTGGACACAAGCGAAGGGAGACTCAGGCACGGAAGGGCGGCGGGAAGTGGCGGGGGAGATCAGGGGGCGCAGCCCGCGCATGGCGGTGCCACCAGGTGCGGCCCAGCGCGCCCCCGGCCCCGCGGCCCCCAGCGCCCCGCAGCCGCGGCGGGAGCTGCCGGGGAACGGCTTGGGGGAGGCGCGCATCCTCCCCGCTGCCACACGCACCGCCGGGGGAATGGGGGGAGCAGGGGGAGGGATTAAAAATAATGGTAATAAAAAAAGCCCAATCACTAGGAAAGAAAGGATAAAATCGCAAAACTCTGTCTCTACTTCCCGGCAGAGGTTTGAGCCCCCCGCCCTAGAGCTGCGGTCCCGCGTCGCGCCGGGAGCCGTCACCGCCCGCGGTGCAGCACGGCAGAAGCCGCGCTGCCGGTAGCGCCCAGCTGAGAGCCGGAGCCGCTCCCCGCGCACGGAGGAGCCTCCCTCTTTCCCTCCCTCCCTCCCTCCCTTTTTTCCCTCCTTCCCTCCCTCTCTCTCTCCCAGTCCTCTAAGGCGGGCAACGCAGCCCGGTGCTGTCGGCTCGCCCTGCAGCCGAGGGAAGAGCCGGGCAGGGCCCTCCGCCGGCGCTGGCTCCTCCGCGGGAGGCGGCTGGGCTCTCCCAGTCACTGAGGTGGCGCTGGGAGGCTGCCGCCGCCGGGACGCGGCTGGAGGGGGAGAAGCGGGGGACGCAGAGGGGAAGTCGGCTGCCCCCAAGAGCGGCCGGCGGGGCCCAGAAGCGAAGGCAGAGGAATGAAGCAGCAGCGGGAAGGGCCTGCCTCTGCCGGGCAGCGGTGCGGTGCCCCAGCGCATCCCTGCAAACGCCGCTCCCCCCTCGGCCGCTCACCTCCTGCCCGAGCGGAGTGACCCGCTGAAGAGGACCGAGGACGGTGCACCATTACTGCTGGATGTTTGGGGGAGGAGGGGGGAGCAAGCGGAGAAGGGAGGGAGGGCATGACTATAAGAATCAAACGGAAAGGGGGGAAAAAAGGCAACACGCACACTAAAAAAAGCTCGTTCTCGAGAGAGAAATCAAAAATAGCCACAACAGCATTGAAAGTTGCTCGCTTAGTGATTTGCATTATAACGCTGCCGCTGCTGCTTGGCTCCTCCAACAGTGTGCCTAAGGAACATGCAAGATGGGAGAGGGGGAGCTATATACTTTTTCCGTGATCTCTCTTTCTTTAAAAAAAACCCCAAACCCAACCAATCACATCCCGCACACTCCACTCTTTTGATGGAGAGGTGGCTCCAGGTGGTGGTTTCGGAGTCCCAAGTGGAGTTATCTGGGGGAAAGGGTGTGTGTACAGTATCCATGAGAGTGCTCCTCTGGCGTTTTGGGCCCTCGAGTTTGTCGACCCGGGGAGAGGGGGCAGCTGGCGCTGATGCCCGGCCGGAGGGATGCCAGGGAGTGCCCGGCGGCAGCTAACGGGGGCAGCGCCCTATCCCGGGGCACGGGGAGCGCGGGAGGTCCCCGCCTACTTCGCTCCCCCTGCCGTGCGATTCGGGATCAGTGACAAATGGCTCTGTTTTCCGGGGAAAAAAAAAAATAAAAAAGGAAAAAAAAGACTGGAAAAAACCTAACTTTTATTTATCAACCGTTCATGCCCTGATTAAAAAACTAGCACCAAATCTTGAACCAGATTATGCAGTTAAATGTATCGAGCCGGAGACAGCGTGGCTGTTTGCCAGACCTATGATCCATTAACCTCTTTAGCTCATTGTTGGCAGGCAATAGCACATGATTAAATTCTTACATTTTAAAGACAAGCCATTTTCTTTTCATAGTAAACTCCCCGCTCCTATGTTGCAATTAAAAATAGGGTATCGACAATAAAAATTATAAGAAAGAAATAATACTGTAGTTTTTAGCTACTTTGTGTTCATTTTATGGGCAAAAACATTGTACTGTGCTTAAAGCAATATGTATAAAGGTGGACAGAGGCATATTAAAAATTCTTATTTTATAAGAAGGATTTTGGATAATTTTACCTTCACCACTGGATTAAATACTGCTTAGACTTTCTGGCATTCAAAGTTTAGTTCCAGTTCTTTTTACAGAGATAAACCAAGCAAAGCCCTACATAATCAAAATAAGAGTATGAAAATGGGATATATAGGGCCTTTTTTCCCCTTTCATGTGTTATAAATATATACACACATATAAACCCCTTAATCAAAAAACGTTCTGCGTGAAGCTATATATTCTTATATAAATGTTTGTGCATGTATACATGCTCTCTCTCTATAAAACTATTATATAAATAGCATATCTTAAAATAATTTGAAAATTAGAATAAAAAAGAGGCAAAGCTCAAAACACAACTCTCAGCCTACTGCAGAGTGCTATGAAAAAGTGCTACCACTTGGAGGAGAAGTCATAGAATCACTGATACAGAAAGAATATGAAAGTTATACCTTACACCTTATTCTTTACACAAACAACATAGGTAATAGAAATACATCTGTGAAAATAAAAGGAAGCATACAATGTTTTCTGTGGTTCTCTTTTTTTTGTGTAGGATATTAGGCTGTGGCCCTAATAGCCAAAATATTTGTTTTGGAAAGTCTGCATTCAGAGAAATTGTATCTGTCACTGCTAAATCAAGCTATCTCTCTTGAGTGTGGAGGATAGATAGCATGTGCAAGAGGGATGACTAATCCCCTGAGGATCTGGGGGAAAAGAATCGTAAATGTGATGGGGATGGGGAGTAGGGCTAGCTGGATGACAACAGTGAATTCAAGGAGCTTGTGTCTTACAGAAGTAGCTGGGCCTGTAAACAAATTCAATCTCATATGGAGGAGGTAGCAGGAAAGAAGACCTTTATTCCTTCTGCCATGGTCAGGCTGTGCTGTAAAACACATCCTACTGCTCATTAGATAATGAAGAGTGTAAGATAACACCTACATCCTCTTAAGACCTCCACACATTGTTTCTAAATCCTCTGTGGTTTAGGAAAAGTCCTCTCAAAAACACCAAACCTGAGACTCTTGGAAATGCTAAAAGATTTAAGTTCATAGGACTCACTCACTTGAGGAAAGTTTTAGTGGTGTATTTTTTGTCCCCTTAACAAGCTCTTCAGACATAGTCAGCTGGCACCATGCTGTCGTAGCCCAAAGAGAAAGGCCCAAGACTCTTTACTGGATATTTAATCCAAGAAAATGTAGTCTTGATCCCATTTTCATTAAGATCAGTAATAAAATTAAGACATGACTGCTACATTAGCAGAAAGTTTTGAGTGTGTGAGACTGCCTGGTTTCAAGAGCAGATGTTAGGGACGGGAAAGAGATGTAAATCTACACTGTAGTGTTAAATTTAGGCTATATTTCTACCTGTTGCAGCAAGAGTGGCCATTAATGAATGAGTGATTATTGCTACTGTGGATAATATGATAAATGATTGAAAGCAGATATATTTTAGCCTGGTTGTTTTTCTCTCTGTTTTCTTCACTAAATCCAAAGTGTTTTCACCTTACTTAAGAGCTGTCTGCTGTAGCAGGGGAGAGGTATAAGGTATCACACATACTGGTCCATCTTTGCATGTGTTGTGTAGGGTAATCACGTTGACATTAGCTGATGTAAAACTGTGAAGTTTCTGTCTACTCAAAATTCCCAACTTTCATGTGGTATAAAAATATTTGGTAGCCATAATTTTAAGGAAATAGAAAATTGAGACCTCTGTTTTTAATAAAGTTCTGTTTGCTTCTTTTGTATCTTTTTCTACAGCAAAGCCTACTATCCAACAGCTTTATTGTATTAATTTTCAGTACTGTAACTTGAAGAAGTACGTACCATTTATTACAAACAGGCATTGATGGTAAATAACAAGCAAAACTTGTTCTCTGCAAAATTAGATATAAATGGCAAGATTGAAATTCCCAGCCTTTATTACACTTTCTGTATGGCTGCATTGGTTTGCAATCTCATTAACGACTTGAAACCAAGTGAGGTCTCGACACTCTAGAGGATTTTCTGAGAAAGTCAAAATGACAGAGAAAATGCTACAGATTGGTACAGGATGTCTACACTTCTCTATATAACATTATGGAACCAAGATTTGTAGTTTAGATTTCAAGTTTCACTAATAAATCTGGAAAATGGACTAGAGTGTTTCTTTACTTTTTAGACATCTAGTCTGTCATAAATGTGTTTTATGCAATTGTCTCCCAAATTTTCAAACTTGCATTCTGTTCCATGTGAAGTGTCTCATATGCCAAGTCTTTTTGGACTTATGGCAGGTCGACTTATGTTTTGAAAAAAAAAAAGTGCTTTTCAAGAACTTTGTAAAAACTTAAGGTGTTCAAGAATCTTATAGGATTATGTAAACTTGTGAATTAGATTTCTTAAAAATTATAACCAATGTATGTCTGTTAGGTTGGAATTTGCCTTCATAACCCATTAAAACCATGCTTCACTGAATCAGTAAGTACTATATGTTTGAGCTGTCTGCATATTATTGACTTTTCTGGTTTCTGCAAAGCATTACATTAGAAGTCCCTTCCCCCCTTTGTTTTCATACCAGAAAAATCAATTCAAATCTTAGATATACAAAGCAACAAAGGTAATCTAACCTTGATATATTTCGGAATTTATGCAATCTCCTTCTTTATTTTGTTGAAGCTCTGCTTTGCAGGCTAATCTTCAGCACCTGAGAGTTTTGACAATTCTTTCTGAATATATAGGAAAACATACTAAACAATAATTGGCTGAGAGGCAGCTTATTTAAAATCATAAGAGAACGTGACTAGCATGTTAAGGAGAGACTTTCATTTTGGGGAAAAAAACTTCAAATATACTAGGCTTAGAATCAAATTCTGCCTTCAAATGTCCATGCATGATTCTTTAGGAAGAAAAAAATATTATATGCAAAGGCATAACATTAATTTTAATGGAAGATCCACGGATATCTAGTGCAGAGCTATTTGGTCATTGGGCACCCACGCTAGTCATCATTTTCACAGAGGTTTATGATGGTTTTTCTACTCTGTTCAGTTCAAAACTAACATACAAGACCTACTGACTCGTTTTCCATTCAGATAAGTATTGACAAAATAGCTGAGGTTTGCACATAAGAGGAATAATTCTAAATTATTTTACTGCTCATTCCATGTTTCTTCCTGACACTTACACTGCTTTCAGCTTACTATAAGTTTGCTAAACTTCAGTGATTCAACCTAAAATTCTGTGTGCTGAAGTTCCATCTCAGGCTCCATGTTTTTAGCATAACCAACCAAAATGGCTCAGCTATACCTAAGAATGAGATTGAGGGACAATTATTGTTTTTTATTTCTTGCTAATATATTCATTGTAAGGCTTATTTTTTTAAGAACTCTAGCACCTTCAGATAATGGAGAAGAGACTTACAAGTTGGCAGGTTTTAGTTGAGGATGACTTGTTATCTCCATGAAAATTCATTTACATTTTTCCAGTTCACGAACATTTGGAAGCTCATTTGACACATGTTATATAGGAGTTTGTTAGAGTCATGCAATTAAATGCATATGTGTAGCTGTTCTCCACCCAGGTACATCCAGAGGTGGCCTGGAATTGTATCTCCCAATGCTGTTGCTCTTAAGCAAGAGGGTCTGTTTTTCCTCTGTTCTTCATTTTGTTTAGAGCCCAAGCTGCACTGAGAAGTAGGCTGTTTCAGTTGAGTGCTGGAATGCAAGAAGTCTTCCCTGGATTTCTTGGGACTGGGAAGCTGGCAAAGATGAAGTGACAGGGATTTCAATGGTAAAAAGTATGGGAGAAATTCTGAGACCTGGGAGGAAGTGGTAAGGAAGAGACTGAATTCAGATGACTAACTGCTAGGTGCAGAAAAGGAGCATGGGAAGAGACAAGGGATCTGCCTGTGTGGCAGTCAGATGGGAAAAATATGTGAGAAGCTTATAATTTTGGATATGCTGATAAGGAAAAAGAAGAAATCAAAATACTGAAGACCGTAGCTGGCTAAGTGAAAAGTCAGGTGGAAACAAGCCAGTGAAGATGTGAAGATGTGAATGAAGTCACAGAAGTGGGGGAGAGAGAGAGAGAACTGGAATAAGACATAAAAGCAGAAAAAGAGACAGAAAAGTCTGTAGTACTGGAGCATACTGCCATGCAGATCTTGGAAATGAACCAACCATCCCAAACCTCAGCATTTGACTGTTATCAATAAATATCTGTGAAACCTGTTGGCAAAGTGCTCCTCACTCTCCTCTGGTGCTGCTCCACACAAGGGGTGACCATCTGTTGCCATTGTCAAGCCTGACAGTAGCTCTACAGGCAGAAACATACCCTGCAGGTCTAACTTCCCAATCTCAGTGACAAATCTTGTTGGTATCGGGCCACTTTTTGAGCTACTTGTGCTCATTCTTCTTTGAAGAATAGAAAAGACACAGAAAATGGAAAGGAAGAGAAAGAGAAGAAGGAAAATGAAATGGAAGAATAGAACCCTTCAATTCTTATCACAGTAAAATGCTTCCATCGTGTTAGGCAACATTAGAACTAAGGTTGCCTTTACTAACTCTACTCAACTTCTTTCCTATTTGTGGATATACATTATAACACAGCCTAAAACTGCAAAAGCATATACCGTTTTTTCTTTCATCAACACTGGACATCACTGCAGAAGATGAGTCCTGCTTAATGACTAGGGAGGTGTATAATGCTTATTTTATTTTCATTGGCATTTGGGCAGATCAGACACATTTGCCAATTTATTTAAACTCTACTGAGAAAAAATATTAATTGCCATTTCAGAGGATTTTCTCTGAAACCAGTCAATATGACATCTGCATACCTCACAAATTATTAATTCACTTTCACTGTGCTTCCACCATTCCCATTGCAGAGATGAGAACTGAGACATAACCAATTAAAGCATGAGTATTCACCATTTTTGAATGTAAATAAAAATTATCTAGACATTTTCATTTTACTCTTTGAAAGGTTATTGTGTGCTCACTTCAGCTGACAGGGGAGCACTTCTACAAATGAGACCCAGACTTAAGAAGGGCATTCAAAACCAAAATACTCATAAATTTTGAGGAGTCAGTGACCAGATAATTTTTGGTGAATTTTCTATCTTATGACTACAATTTTCTAGCACTGCAAGGGGATAATATCCCCCATTTCATGTCACCATTCAAATGGTTTAAGAATGAAACATTAATTGAAATGCATACTGAAACTTCTTTCACTGGATATGCTCTAAAAATAGTAATAGCAATAAAAGGCAGCGAGAACGAAGATGACAGCATTGTTATAAAACTCATCCCACTTTACTCCCAGAGGTGATGATGAGAGGTCCTGCAGAAACAAAAGATATTTTCACAATCTGTGCAAACTACACTGGAACCCACTGATACTTTAGACTGAGGTCATAACTGAGTGTAGGTTCTTCAAGCATAGTGAAACTCTAAATCCCAGAATAATCTTCTACTGAAAAGTTTGCTGAACATTTATTTTTGAGCCAAACTGGAAAAGTTTGTCTACTATCTAGAAGTGCCTGTAAAATTTCCAGCTTTGAAATTGACAGCCTACTTCACTTTTGGTGCTGTCGTCTCATTTTTTTGAACACTTAAGATATTGCACTTATAGGAGGAGAAAGGATCCAAGCAGAACTAGAGGAGAGGGAAATTGCTTGGAATTGATGGGGTTGGAAGCATTTCCTTCTCTCTTGACATTTTCTAACAACAGCCTAACAACAGCAATGCCAGGATATGTTTCCTGTTTTCTGGTCTGGAACAAGCATTGAAGAAAAAGTAAAATACGACCGTTTCTTCCTTTATTGTCCACATTAAGAAACTTCTCTTGCTAAATTATATCTTCAGGGAATTTCAACGGGACATGAAATGTTACAGTTATTTTCATACCCATTTTTGAGGGAACCTGGAAACCAAATCCCTTTACCTTAACAAGGATTAATTGATATACAATAGGAATGGGGGGGGGGGGGGGGAGGGGGGGAGAGGGGGGCAAGGGGGGTAAATTTCTTTGCTGAAACCCACATGTGGGCACTACTATTTGTGTGAGATTTTGTAAAAATCATCCAATGACTACTTCCTCTGGATTGATATCTTTTTGGTTAAGATCTTTGTGCAAAGGAATTGCTTTGCTAGATAAACAATCATCTGATTAATCTGTAATCTAAAACCCGGTTAGTTAATGTTGGGTTTGAGGAGAACAAAGTTGAAAGCCCTGTTTCCTTCACAATGTCTGTAACCATCAGCAGTTTTCTAAGTTACCAGTTCTTTTGAAGTCATACTACAGACTGCTACTCTGAACTTTGTCTGATCCAGGTGCCTACTTGAATCCACAGATCTCATTCACAGTGGAGAGGTGCTGCAGAGATGAGGCCTCTTCTCTTCTTTACAGAATTCAGACATTCCATCATGCACATCTTGGCACTCTCTCCTTGCTGGTGTTTTCCTCCTTGAAATGTTGTTCCACAACAAGGTTTGGACAAGGGAAACAGCTGCATTTCTTTAACTCAGACTCTAGGTTTTTGGAAAAAAACCCAGTAAATATATACAATTGTGTGTTGAATAATATATTTCAAGTGCTGCCTGTGAGCGTGACTGTTTACATTTACTGACATATTTAACAGATTTTTTGGGAACAAATCCAAACACTTATAATCACATGCTTAGTAAATTTAAATTTCATGATACGTGTCGCTGGCAAAACTAGAGAGAGATAAGTGGCAACTGTATTGCAGGTGACATCCTATAAATTGGACAAAGTCCTTCTAGGGACTTCCATATTTAGAAGCTGATGCACAAATTAATTTTAATCTTTCTGGTCCAGCTTTGGTAAACTGATCTTTCTTTTTATTCAATTTTTTCATAAGAGACACACATCAGTAAATATATGGGTTCTGTCTCTATACATTTAGGTATTACAGAACGGTATATTACACTTTTAGAGTCACTTAGAAGTACTGATGTGCCTGAAACCTTGCTGGTGAGAGTGGAAGGGACGTGTCATGTATCCCATTTCCCCCCTTGCTCAAGCATATGCCAAATAATCCCATTCATAAGGGGCTACAAATACCTCTTTCAAAAACTTTCTTCCTATGCAATATAACTGAAAAAAACACTGTAAAATTTGCTTGGTGTAATGGCTAGAAGCTTTTTCAATTTCCAGTTCAGCATATTTATGTCCACCTAGAATGTTCCCTGTTTCAGTATTATGATTTAATGAGCTCTTTCTTCTTTATCCACTGACAGATTTATGGAGCTCAATCAGCTCCCTATCTGCTTCATTTTTCTACGTATTTTCCTACCAGAAAACCAGTTTCAGGGTCATCCCTAAAATTGGTCTTTTTCTCCTGTTTTCTTCCATGACTTTCTCTCTAAGTTTTCTCTTTCAAGTTTACCTTCCTGACTAGAAATCTCAATGCTGTATTGCAGTTAAGGTTTAACCAGGGCCTAGTGCAGTGATACCAGTGCTTGCCTGTCTCTGACAGAGTCACCTTTTGCAATACGTTTTCAGTTTCTGTTTGAGATTTTTATGCTGCATCACACTGCCAGTTCATTCATTGAGAAGCTGACTGTCATATCCCATTTCTACAAAACATTTCCATCTGATAAGCTTCCAGCATACCAGAAAACTTCTTATTATTAGCTCCATGTGCATGACCTTGCATTTTAATCCACTCCTGTTTCTGTTCATCCACATCTTTTGGTGTTCATTTCTGATCTCCTCTATCCTACTTTCCACATGCATGGTTTATCATGGATCTAAACCTGTGCCTGATTGAAAGCAATAAACCAGATGAGTACCTAAAGTGTATTCTGCAGAACTTGACTAGGAACCACCTTAATACTACTGTCTGAAACCTTTGTATGCTGCTATCCCTGAAAACGCATCTTTGCCAATTTTACAATTGTAATTTTAATTGTAATCATTTTTCCAGATATATGATATATGATACATGATAGTATATCATGTGCTACAATATTAAATACACCTAGCCAATGACTTAATAGAAAAATCCACTACAATGTCTGGGGAAAAAAGTTACCTTGTCAAATAAATACATGGATAAAGAAAATATCTCATAGTAGTTCTTTAGGAGAGAAGGAATGGTTGTCAATTTTTTTTTTATTGCCATGAGAATGCTTTTTCAGCTGCTTGAAAAAAAACCAACCAAATAAGCCGCCAAACCTATTTGTGGCTCCTTAAATATTTCTACAAAACTCTACTATTTGGATGCTAGAATAGGTAAATACTAAATGATATGTGGAATTCTGTGAAATCAAGGTGATCCTTTCTAGTTTTATGTCTGTGAATGACTGTAGCTTTCTCAAAAACTTACCTTTGGAGATGAACTTTTCAATGAGTTAGGTGACCCCAAGTTCTTTCACTGAAATCCAAGGGTGATTTTCTCTCTGATTGCATTGGAATCAAAATCAATTAGCAGTAATAAGTAAGGCACTTTTTGAACAAGTGACCAAATCAAAATGTGTCCCATCATGAGAGAGATAGTAGTCCAGGAAAGGATAAATTTCCACAGGCATTTAATAAAAAGACCAATTGACTCTTGTTTTGAAGAGCTCTAAGGCAGTGGTGACACAAAGAATAAAAAAAAAGTCATAGAATTAGGTCCAATAGTTGGTCTACAATACGCAGTAACATCATAAATATTCTCTGAAGTCCTGTGAGCAGGATTACTATGGTGGCCAGTGATTATACAATGTTCCCATAAGATCTTTTTCCCAGTTAATTATGCATCCCAGAACACACTTTCATATGAAAAAGGGTATATGTTGCTTCCTACCCATTTCCATTACGTTTTCTGTCAACATTATTCATATATCTGTATTTCACTTGTGACTGTTCATATATATTGCATAGAGTTTGAAATGGATTATTAAAACCTTTGTGTACTTTGTATAATTTCTATTGTACACATCTGCGTGAACTGCCAGCATAACCAAATCTTGAAGTGTTTTCTTTTTTCTACAGCCCAAAATCTCTTTTTTAGCTTTATATATATATATTTCCCACAGAGAAACAAATGTTCTCATTTTCAGCCTAAATAAGCCTTTTAGCAGGCGTAAGTTTTGCTTATTCTTGTCAGAGCAAAATTAGATATTAATCCAGTGCCAAACAGAGTTTACAAGAAATAAATTCAGACACCAGATTGCAAAGTGCTTTTAAGTACTCCTGCACTATTTCCTTACAGACATTGGTATCTTAACATTCTGAAGGGGAAGAGCTATAGAACGCACTGTGGAAATATGGAGAATATTTCTTCCCTGTTAATTTATTATGGCGAATTGACATAATGAAGGATGACAAATCGGTCTTTTCTTTTTCATCCACACAGTGCTTCCCATTAAAATGTGAATATTTTCTGTATGAGCATCAAGAGTAACACATTTAATTACACGGACGCCATGCGTCATATGTTGAGAATGTAATATGAAGAGCAACACAAAAGGTACTATGGAATAAAGTGTTAAAGGTGCCTACACTTTAAAAGCAAGCCTCTGGGGGGTTTGAAATCATTGAGAAAAATAATATTTTTTCTTCTAAAAGGTGGAAAAATTAGATAAAGACTTTGTCTTGAGCTTTTCTTCTATCCCTTAGGATTGAACTTTTTGCTGTCATTACAGATTAGAGATTGGTATGCTGAAATATCCATACCTAATATTTAACCGTAATATATTCTGTGTAATATAATAGTATATAACTATACTTTGTTGATAATATATGTAAACTGTTCATTGTTCTCAATTTGCATATAAAATATTCCCACATTCTAGTAAGGACATAGTAAAATACATCAAATCTTCACTGAATTTGATGAAAGTAAAATGGAAAGTAAATTTAGCCTTGCTTACTTTAATTCCTGTCTAGAAGCTCACTGTGAAACTTCATAATTTGCCATGTTACTTGTTGTAAAGAAAAGTGGCAGCCATTAGCATTGCTCATTCAGTAAAAAACAGGTTCATATTAATAAATTATAGAAAAAGCAGAGTTTTTCCATGCTATATGCAGTTATAGATATTTGATAGCTTTATTTGATATCTGTTTTTTATCAGCAAGCCAAGCAGAAATAAAGTCAAAATAAAGGGAAGATTTCAACAGTTAAAGCACAGTTAGTAGTGTTAAATAAAATATTTTCTTATTTGATGTAATTAAGCGTGGTACAATTTTTATTGTATTTTTTATTGCAATTTTTATTTATATCCAACTGGAAGTGAAAATTGCCATACATAATGCAAAGCTAAATCTCTATGAAATTCGAAATAAATGCAGTATTGAAAAAACCCAACAAATAAATGTCCTCTTCATCTGCAGTTTATATGCTTCTGCATGACAGCATTTCCATATGTTTCAATTTTTTTCCTTGCTTTTCTTTATATGTCAAAGAATAAGAAAACAAAATTGGTCGCTTGTGTGATTGGTTAGTTTTCTTCTTTACCCAAGCAAAGGTTTTTGTAAAGGGCACTGGGACTTCAGGAAACACACCTACCTGTGGCTTAGTGAGCTCACTGAAGAGCCACTGAGTCTACAATCCTCTTAGGCCATTTTTTTTGTAGAGAAATTTTGGCAGGATGCATGGAGCATTATTAATCTATTGTTTTTATGGAGAATTTTTGCCCCAGATTCAGGATTTTTTTTTCTTTCAGATTATTTCTCGCTATTATGTTTTGGTTCACTGACAAGGGAAGAGCAGCTGTATTGCACTGACAACATTACAAACATAAGAGCCCAACTTTCATTGCTGCCTTAATCTAAACAGATGTGTTCACAGGTCTTGCTAACAGCCTGATTTGTATCTGAAAGCATTTTCTTTTCCATCATGTTCCTTCCCTCTGCTTTGTCTTGTTTAAAGAGTCTTATAATTGTAAGGTTTATAGGGCACTACTACTTCACAGACTAGTTAGCTTAAATGAAACCGAAGCTAACATGACAACACTTGCAAACTAAGTGTCATTTAAATGCCTTTTTTTTACTCCTTGCATGCACGAGCTTACACAGGATTTAAAGTACTACCTGGACGCCTGTCTTGCAAGTACAAAAACACCTGAAATGCTTTATTTTATGTAGTAAAATTACCACTTCTCAGAGAATCAAGCTGTTAGAAAGCTTTACTATCCATCAGGATCCACTGACACAAAAGTTTTTCAGAGTGTGGAAGGTTTGGCTTAGCAAAAATAAAGTAATTTAATAGGTCTAAAGCCTCTGTTTTCTTCTGGCAGTTATTTCACTTTCTTTGCAGACAGTGAAGCCTTTTTCTATTTTATTGTTCAGGGTCCTACGTTTCAAGTGCTTTGTCATGCATGTCTGCTCCAAGAACTCTGTTTTGAGTGCTGACCCTTTGTAGTCCATAAATCTTTTGGATTTATGCTATAATTTTATTTGAACTCATCACACAAATTGATATATTTTGCCTTAATGCAATTTAATAATACAAATCCTTTAGGTCACTTGTTCTTATTCACTTCTTTTGTGTGTCCACATCATCTTTTAGTGCCTACACTTAATGATTTTCACTGGATCTGGGTGTATTAAGTGAATGTACTGCTACATAACAGCAGGAATGTATCTGAATGGTTTTAGCCATCTCTCTCTAAAATGCAGGTATCAGATTCATGCCATGAAACCACAGACAACATTCGAGGTCAAGTCAGTGTTTGAAGGTCAGAAAAATGGAGGTTACAAACCCAAGGAGATTGGGATAACCCAGCCTACCTAGCAGTGTGGAGCCACACAGTCAGGGAGATGTGAGTGCTGAGGGAAGTAGTCGGCTATGGATGACTGTAAATGACGACAGCTCGTTTGAAAGGGCTGCTGATGACACCCCATGAGTAGGATCCTCTTCCCTGAACAGAAAAACCCTGTTGTTATAAGAGGGGTGTGTGTGTTGTCCAGTGCTTGTGAGGCTGAGGGGAAATCCTGCCAGCAGGGTGAGGGCTGAGGGGGTGAGCTGAGGCACTTGAGCAGCCAGATATGAGGATGGTTTTACAGCCTGACAAGGCACTGCTCAGCTGAGAGAGACTGTCAGGGAGCACCTGGGAGCAAAATTCTGCATTTGCAATCCCTGTAGCAGGAGGGTGGTTTTGTCCCCACCGTTTCTTGACAAGTTAACAACTAATAGTGAATGGGTTTATCCTGTGTAATTAGCACAAAGAATGAAGGGTATTATTTCAGCAGCATGTACTGCTACCGTGAGATATATTAAGCTCAGGCAGAAAGGGTGGTGTGGGAAGTCACTGATACCCTTGAACACACAGCCTAACCCCACCTGTGGATAAGGCCAGGTAGCTGCTGCTGCCAGATCAAACAAATCAGAGTTCTCTCTTGCAGCCTGCATTCAGTAAAATTTCAAGGGTGCTTACTTTCATTCTAAATGATAATATTTCTTCATGGCTGTTAGAAATGGTCAATCTATTATGTTTATTTTGTGTCATATAGTGTCCTTTTATGTGTCTCTCAGTATGTATCTGTTCATTCCTTTAATATTTAGTACCATCATATGAAAGTTTTATAGTAACACAAAAATCAAGGCAGAAAGCAAGCTCTTGAAACATAGAGACAGGCACAATAAATACTTATTTTCCATATTATGGTATGTATGTCTTCTTGAAATAATTATATACAGTTTTCACCAAAGAAGTGATATGCTGCTTAAATAAGTCCACTCGAGCTCATTGTAAATGGTATTTTTGTGGCTTACTTCCTTATGCTTTTGTCATTCTACACTTGATTTATAAAGAGATTCATGGAAAGTCATAATTATTTTAAGAAGGCAGCAGGGAAAGTGTTCTTTCAGCATGTCTATAAATCTTTACTTATGCTCTACAGAGAACTCTGCTCTCTATGTCTGTTTTAACAGTTTAAGAAGAGTATATCATAATGCCTTGAGTTGTCAGAGATTCGGGAATCTTTATAATATGAGATCAAAAGTGGAGACAAATTCATTGCAATAGTCCTGGCAACAAAGTAAAAAAGGATACCAATTCAGCTGGCACACTGACATGACAGCAAGAGTATATTGTTTTATAGAGTTAAAATATGTGTGGGATTGGAGTGTGTGTGTGTATGTACATACAAACACATATATGCACATACGTACATATAACTAAGAAGATAGTAAATTTGAGATGTAGAAAAGGAAATGATTACTGAAAACATGTTCTAATTAGAGTATAATATTTCTGGGAGAATGCAGAATATAAAATTTTTCCCTCACTGAATGGTAAATAGCTGCCTTTTAGAAGAAGATAACACTTTTCCTCCTGATGAAATCCACAGCAGATAATACTTGGTCTATTGCTTTTCATTCTCCTAACCACATATTTTCAAAAGACAATTTTCCTTTTCTTTTTCTCTCCTGCAAGGAACTATCCCTTTGTAAGGCTTACAGCCTGTAAGAGAAAAGGCATAGTTATAGTGGTTACAGATGAACACAGATTTCTTGTGAAGATTAGGGAATCTCTTTCACTGAAATTTGGAGAGGTGTGTAGAGAAATATTTGTTGGGAATTTTTTAGGTGCAGCTAATTCTGCTTTGGGTAGTTAATCTAAATGGTTTGTTATAGTCCTTCCCCCTCTATTTTAAAACACTCCCTATGATGTCATGCTGCTAAGCAAAAACACCTGAAAACTGTTCCTCAAAACCACTTTGTTTTAAGAGCAATGCAGTATTTATGTCTCTGTTTATGTAAAGTCACCTTATGGTCATTTGTAAAGAATAAGTTGTTTGAGAATGGATGTCTCAAGGACCTGTCTATAGTTTTAGTGTCTGCTCTGCAAGACAGATGCATTACACAGTAAATATTGAATTCTGAGTGTGTATTATAGAATCACAGAATGGATAGGGTTGGAAGGACCTTAAAGATTATCTAGTTCCAAGCCTCTTGCTGTGCGCAGGGATGCCATTCACTAGATGAGATTGCTCAGGGCCTCATCCAACCTGGCCTTGAACACTGCCACAGATGGGGCATCCCTAGCTTCTCTAGATGGGGCATGCCCAACCTGTTCCAGTGTCTCACCATGCTCACACTAAAGAATTTCTTCCTAACGCCTGATCTAAACCTGCTCTCTTTCATTTTAAAACCATTGCCCCTTGTCCTCTCACTATCTGCCTGTATAAAAAGTCCCCCTCCCTTCTTTTTATAAGACCCCTTAAGGTACTGGAGGTCTCCCCAGAGCCTTCTCCTCTCTGGAGCTGAACAGGCCCAGCTCTCTCAGCTTGTCTTCATAGAAGAGGTGCTCCAGCCCTCTGATCATCCTTGTGGCCTCCTCTGGACCCTATCAGGTCCATGTTCTTGTGCTGTGGGCTCCAGAGCTGGATGCAGCATTCCAGGTGGGGTCTCACAAGGGCAGAGTAGGTGAGGAGAATGACCTCCCTCCACCTGCTGGCCACTCCTTTTTTGATGCAATCTAGGACGTACTTGGCCTTCTGGGCTGTGACACCGCACTGTTGGTTCATGTCCAGCTTTTTATCCACAGGAATCCATGTCATATTAATGATATGAGTTGAGAATTAAATAAAAAGGACTTGAAATATTTTATTTGTTGGATCCTGACATACAGATATTTCACATTAATACTTTATTTTTTAAAAAAAGGAGATTTAAATAATAAAAAAAAATATATCTAGAGAAAGCTGGGAAAGCCAAAAATTAGGATGGTCAGAAAAAACAGGTGGAGTGCCAACACATTTTTGATGAGCTCCAGTCTACAGTTTTCAGACATGCAAAAAAGTTGCATGTCTTAGTAGTTATGTAAAAAAATCTTAATTCGTTGTTATAGAATATATTTAATGTATAGCTCTCTTTCTATTTGTTTATTGTTTTCCATTAGCAGTATGACTAAGAAAAACTTAATTTCTGTCAAACTCCTGCATCATCTTTTTTTATTGTTTAAGTATGCAAAATATATATAGCTTAAGGATGTTTTCTTCCTAAATGAAAAGAAAGATGCAACAAAATCTGTTTTATTTACACTGGGGTAAATTTTGGAGTATTCTTTAATGTCAGTCTTTCAAGATGGTACTGCAACTGAAAAAACCCACCAACCTACATGTAAGACATTTAGTCTTCACATTAAATTACTTACAATTTTTGTTACCTGAATAAAATATAACAAGTAATAATTTTGGTGACTATTTAACTTGACAGTTTAGGAAAATTTGTAATCTTCTGGTTATTACAATACAATATATTTAGAATATTCAGTATTACAGCATGAAAAGTTCCTCTTTATAAACTGAATAATAGCCCTTCTTTATAAAAAGTCCACACACCAAAATTAATTTTTATGGCAAATTTTTAATAAAAAATACCATTAATGACTTCCTGGTGCCAAGTATAAATATGCTGTATATAGTTTATGTATACTTAAATTAAGAAAAGATTAGTATGGCTATCAAAAATACTAAATATGTATCTAGAGTCATTGAATAAAAAGAATTCCTTTTGCTATTTTTCCTCTTCTAATTTTCAGAAGCTTTTCAAAAACCTCAGTAGAAAAAGACACAGCTGTTACAGCCCTCCTTCATGCAACTTTGAAGCAGCACAGATGAGTTCTATTATATAAAACACCTTTGCCCAGTTAATACCTAACCCAACTACTGCCAAGACAGGGAATTTGTCTCTAAAGACGCTGTTTGACTGATAGAAAATTAGAGAAAGAAAGAAACACTTGACGTCAAAGTAGAGCAGAAACTTGTTTAGTTAGGGCCTTTTTTCTGTGATAGGGCTTTGTCAAACAATATTATTAATAGGTTTTGTTTCCAGCAGTGTACAAGTAGAGGTATTGGTGCCACTGATTAGAGAGACTACAATTCCTGAGACCTAGCCAACCCAATTGCCATAAACTTGGGACAACTTGGTTTTGTAAGACTTGCTACTTCTTACTAGCCTAATTTGCATTCCTGGTCCTGTAATCCCTCTCCTACCATTGTCAATGACTTAGTCAGACCTGGTCACTTCTGAGATTATGAAAATGTCCTGAGGTGTTGAGTAATGATTGTTGTGATTAGCAATGTTCTACATGAATGTGGTTATTTTTCGATGTTCCTTAAAGAAAGACTGTTGGGGTCCCTCCCCTGCCATGGAGCCCTGGGAGAGGGGCCCTGAGGGCACAGACACGGGGTTTCCCTGTCCCTGCTCAGCCTCGTTCCCATTGGTTGGTTTGTGTTCCCTGCGCGGGCAGAAGGACCCTTGGTCCCGTGACTGGAACAGTTCCTCGGCAGAGCTCCGGCCATGCGGCTGGAGAAATAAACATCTCTGAAACAGCTATCAAGAATCTGTCTGTCCATATATATTTCCTTTCCACGGGACTCCTGGTTTGATATATGCGTGTTGCAGTATCCCCACTGCAACATAATGGTGGAGAATCATGAGCAGAACGATCCCGATCCCTAAGCAACTGATTTGTGTGAGTAAACCCTGGAAACTTTGGATTCCTCTTCTTGGTTTTGCTTTGCTATTCCATATCTAAACTATGGAGGAACGGTGGGAAGACTCTTGGCTCTCAGAGCCGCATATGGACATTTATCTTAAACTTAAAACGATTCTTGAACAACGATTTGTAAATTTTAGCTTGATTCAAGCTCAAAAAGAACTGAAACACTTCCTGGCATGGTTGTTTAAGAACTTTTTCTATGTTTCTTGGGATTTAATTCTTACGAAGGGCTTTTGGAAAACCGTTTGGACACAGTTAATACTGGAGTCAAAATATATGCCGATGGAAGAATATTTCCATGAATATTATTTAGTTACCGAGAGTGTTGAGCAATGTCAGCTGTGTCCTGGCGAAGGGAAGCCTGGCGCAGGGACCGTGCGGCCCAGGCCACGTGCACCGAGCGCTCTGCGAGCAGCAGCGAGGCAGTTCCCGCGCGCGGGCGGAGCGACGCGAGCCGCAGTGTCGGCGGCGGAGCGAGGCGCGGCGGGACCCGGCAGTGCCCACCTGGCCCCGCACAGCGCGTGGTGGAGCGAGCCCCGTGAATGCCCGACCGAGAGGGGCGGCGTGCGGGCGGCAGCTGGCGGCGGTGGCGGTGGAACGGAGCTGCGCCCAGCCGAAACGCGCGCTGGAGCGGAGCGCGGGGGGGTCATCGCTCGGGGGCCCGGCCGAGACGTGGGTACAGCGCCCGGCAGCGGCAGCGAAGCTGCGACCAGAGGAGGCGACGCACGGAGAACTGAGCGGCGCGGCCCGGCCCGACCCGCGCAGCCCCGAACGCGACCCCGGGAAGAGCGCGCAGGCACGAGCAGCCTCGACAATTCCAACACGGGAGCGACCGAAGGAGAGAGCAAAGACGCAGCGAGACAGAAAACAGCAGCCACTCGGAAAAAGGAAAAGATCATTGTAACTAAGATATTAGGGATAGTAAAATGGTATAATGTTAAGCAAAATTATAGTTTTATAACAAGGTGTGACAACCAAGAAGACATATTCGTGCATAGAACTGCTATTAAAAAGAATAACCCTGAAAAATGCATCCCCCCAAGCTTGGGAGATGGAGAGGTAGTGGAATTCAAAATTATACGAGGTAGAAAAGGGTTACAAGCATCGCAGGTCACTGGGCCTGATGGTGTTTCTGTGAAAGGCAGTATATATGCAAAAAATCGTAGTCATGTTAGACAATATCTCCATTGTAAACCCCCCCTACAGTCTCCCTTTCCTAATCCCACCTTTCCCTTTTACCCTATGTCCTGTTACCCCCAGTGTATTCCCAATCCATTTTTTCACCCATGGTTTCCCTCACAAAACCATGCCTTTGCCAACTGTTTCCCCAAAAATCCCTTTCCAATGCCGAGTGGGGGATGAAAAGGGGGAGGGAAGAAGTTAAACCCTCTCCTGCCTCAGTTTCCCCACAAAGCATGCTCAGAGAGTTCTGTCTCCCTTCTGTCAGCCCTAAGATGTTCCACAGAATCTGATTGGACATTTAAAGACTCAGGAGGGTGGCTTGTTTTGTCTTGAAACTGTTCTTGTTATGTTTATCCAGTTGTTTTCATTCTCCTTTTATTAAAATAAAACGGGTGAGGTGTTGGGGTCCCTCCCCTGCCATGGAGCCCTGGGAGAGGGGCCCTGAGAGCACAGACACGGGGCTTCCCTGCCCCTGCTCAGCCTCGTTCCCATTGGTTGGTTTGTGTTCCCTGCGCGGGCAGAAGGACCCTTGGTCCCGTGACTGGAACAGTTCCTCGGCAGAGCTCCGGCCATGCGGCTGGAGAAATAAACATCTCTGAAACAGCTATCAAGAATCTGTCTGTCCATATATATTTCCTTTCCACGGGACTCCTGGTTTGATATATGCGTGTTGCAGTATCCCCACTGCAACAAAAGACCATGATGTGTTTCACTGTCTCAAAACATTTCTTATATCCAAACTAATTAGGTTCAGATATAAAATTTGGGGGTTTTTTTCTTAAATGCCAGCCTCACACAGAACACAGAAAAGATGGATATCCCATAGATCTAAGTGTATGTATTGGTCCCAAGTCTTAAAACTGCAATAACATCTTGTATCAGTCTTGGCCCTGCTGAAGACAAAAGGTAGAATCAAATCTGTCCACCTGGGGATGATGGTGTAGCTGTCATTCACGTTGGGACACAGCCCTTTTCATACTCCAGGTGGATGTGCCGAAGCAGTATTTGCTCCTTATGGTCCAAAATCATTACTGAAACAGACACTCACCAAAGTTTATGGGAATTGCATTTTTCTAAGGACTATATAAATGAAACACATGCAGGACTAAGATATTTCCATCTGCTCTCAATTCTAAGTACTCAGCTTCCAAAAAATTATCAAACTTTGCAATATATTTTCCTTAATATCTAAGTGATGTTTTTCTTAATTAAAAAAGTAAAACCTGATTACATTTTGTATGTGTGGTAGTTGGATACATAAACAGAAGAGAAAAACCTTGTATCCAACCATAACAGGCTTTCAGAGCAAACTCAAAGAAACAAACATCATATGTCATGATTTTTTTTTTTTTTTTAATGACATGCCAAGCTGTTCAAGTTTGGCTTTTCATTCCTCTGGTAGTAAGATAGCTGATAAGATCTACAGCTCTCCCATATAAGTGATTTAGGAAAGATTACAGTGTGGTGCATTCAAAATAGAACCGACAACCAGTTCAGAGAGAGGAAGAGGGGATTTCTTATATGAAAAATTGTCTGCTTCCTCGAATTTTACCAGTCATGTCATGTTACATTAGACAGAGTAATAGAACATTAGCTGTGTAATGAGACATGAGTGCTAAAATGTAAAGGAGAATGCACTTTCAGATTGGCTAGTCCTGTTGAAAGTGATAGCTTGCATCTAATCTGCAACGCTTGTAGATATTATGCAAACCAGCTGTTTGCGAATTCCAGATCATTTGGAAATTGGAAGAAGTGTCAGATACATTATCAGCTTCTCAAAATATTTCTGTATCTTATTTTTTCTTTCTATATAACAAGAAGGTTTTGAGAAATACAATTATAAGTTATCTTCACTTAATACTTGACAGTTTTCTTCCATCCTTTGGATCAGAACTTCAATTGAATCATAAGGGCGTTTGTTTTACTGATGTCAGCAGTGCTTCAGACATCTGAACAACTTTAAATCTACTCTATTTTAGAGGTGCAATGGCATAAAGTTTCACACTACTTAGTAATGTAGCAGCTAACAATCTTGGTCCAAAAGTATTTTTACCTTGTTATGAGATGATGTTTAATTGCAACTAAAATATTTCATAGAAAGCCTTCAGAAAAATTTTATCAGGAAAGAGGAAGGTAGAGATTTTAATTTCAGATTATTTTGAGTAATGAATTTAATAAAAATATGACTCGAACTTCAAGGTGTGAGGCATGTTCTCTAACTATTGAGTTGTCAAATATTCTAAGGCTGTATGTTCTCCTCTGTTCCATGACAAATAACAAAAGGTTTTCCTTCTTTTCCCCACTCAACCACTAGTAAACAAGAACTAATTTCAGACCACTGATGATTTTGTGTGTTAAAATTCTAGGTTTCAGCCATATCACACAGCAAATCAAACCAGCTGTTTCAAAGTCTGAACATTTCTAATATTTTACCTTTGCTGTACTACTGCTTGCAACAGAAATGCTCTGCATCATGCAGGAAACCCCTAGAACTTGATCACATTCATAAGTTTTGTGTCTGAAAAGGGAGAACAAAATGGTTGGCAATGGACCCTTAAGAACTAGGCACTAGACTTATATTTTGGTTGTATTGATTAATACTGACATGATAAATGATGAATTTCCAGCAGTGGGAATATGAGATTTATTTGATCAGAGGAAAGAACACTTGAAAATGGAAAGATTACATGTATGGAAATGTGCACCCAGACAAAGTCAAGAGATGCAAACTTCTAATGCTATCAAATCAATCTGCTCATTATATCCCTTACATTTAATGTTTAGAAAAGTAACTCTGCTTTCAAGTACTTCAGTTTACACAGAGTGCTGCCATTTTATTTAGCTATGTGTGCTGGGCAAACCTAGCTTCCTCTGAAATCACTAGGAATAGTCAATCTTTTAAAAAGCAACTCAGAACAGGAAAAATAAAAACATGAAAGAAAAAGAGATTGATTTTTGCAATGCTGATTGAAGATGAACATTTAAAAGTGAAACAGAGCAGACTGAGTCTATGAACTGCTATGTATTTTTTGTGAAAATTTCTCATTTATTATTACTGTGCAATTACAGTCTTATACATCTATACCAACCATAATTTAGCATCAGTGTAGATGAATTGCCAATACTTGGCTTCCTCTGAGCAAAAGATACACAACTCCTGAGCTGAATTATATTGTCAAGCAATGTACAAATTTTTAGCTCTTCTGTCTTTATTTGCAACTTGAGAATCACTTTGCCAAATCTTCACAGAGTATCTTGAAAGAGCACCCCTTTATGACTATCTTTTTCCAACATATACTTTTTATTTAGATAGAAGTTGTCTCAAGTTACATTTTTAATAGCAGTGAAATTTTTTGGGTTCTTATTAGGTGGAATCTAAGCACAAAATTCTCTCATCTGCTCTGCTGTACAGATCTTTGAAGGGTAAAAAAATCTCTTTTATGCTTGCAGTTGTGGTTACAGATTGATATGCTTATGTCTTTATATTGCCAAAATGACAGAGTTTTATATACGCAGTAGCAATCACATTCAAACCAGAAACTAATGTATGGTTTTTCCAGATTCTGGTTTACGCTTCTGCAGATACAGACCTCTTAGAATTTGCATTCACAGAATGAATCTTTGTCCAAGTTCTGATCTGACACATTCTTTGGTTGGTTGGTTAGTTGGTTTTTTTGAGGGGTTTTTATTGATATTAGTAGAAGCCTTGCACTGCAAACAGATCCAGAAGTAGGACTAATGATTGAACCTTGTTTAGGATATAGGTAATGTACTTGTAAAGAGAATTCTATTGTAAAAATGTGGCTCCAAAAGACTGCATGCTTGGCCTTAGTGCCATCAAGAGAGTTTTTTCACACCTTCTCAATATAGATTTCATCATGGATGACATTTAAATATACAGAAGTAGATGTTTGGAACTGTATTGACAAGGCAGCTTATCAAAGACAAGAAGAAAACCCATTATAGAGCCTGTATGACTTATGATGCTGACCAGAAATTGGCTAACTCTAGTGTCCAGACTAAGTGCGAGTCAGAGACAGCTTTCATTTGTAAAAAACAAAGAAAAATTAAAAGTGATTTGGGATATAAGGAGAACTTAACTTTAATCTTGAAACTATTAAGCTATCCAATTGCAGTATCTCTTTTCCATCTAAAATCTCATTATAATGATGATGATGACTATTATAGTTATTATGTACACAGGTAGATGCACACACATTTTAGTTGCAGGAGTCCATTGTAGGATTACTAATGAAATATGCAGTGATTTTTGTGGGAGTGTAACATCTTACAAATCACCATGCAATACAGAGTCTTTCTCACCGCAGGCAATAAAATAAAACAAAAACAAATAAAAAAATCTGGGCTACATAATTGAAGTTCCTCTTCATTATTGTGACATTAGCTAGCCTCGGGCTTTAGAATCTGCTCAATTGTAATGAATCATTAAGATTTCAGTTGGACCAAGGAGAAGATAGCACCTCATGGTAGTTTGTTGTTTGCAAGATTTTAACAAAATAACATCTGCTCTCTTATATTGTGGATGATTTAATTTTTAAACACTTGTTCCCAACCTTTAATTTTCTGCAAAACAACCACATAAATTATTAATTCATCTATATTTCCTCAAGGCAAGCTAGACTTAAGGTCCTTCATAAATATTTAAGAATTCTATTGCAAAATAAACAAAAACTTCCACTTAACTTTTAATTGCAAGTCCCCAAAACCAGCAGCAGCAGCATCAACAACAGTAAAGAGAACAATTTCAGATTGAAACACTTTTTTGTGAAAGGATCCAGCCTTATAAGCTTGTGGAAATTCAGTGTGTTTTTGCACCAAGTTTGCAAAATATGTATTTCATTAGCAACAAATGTCAGGAAAAAAAAAAAGACCAGCATTCAAATATAATCCAGTCTTGAACTGAAAATCTCCCTAGTGGTTCCCAGGAACATGAAGTGCAACACACATGCGTGCATGCATTTTCCAGGAACACATCTGCCTATATTCATATTGAGTGTTATCCAGGCCCAAATCTGAGTTGCTATTTAATTCTGGCCCTGGATCTGAGAAGTGAAGGCGGACTCAAGCTTCAGGGCTAGCCTAACATAATTTCAGCTGCCAACTCCTCCCTTTTACCCAAAGGAATTGTGCTAGTAATTATGGATCACTGCATTTGCTATTTCTCACCCTCTCACCAGAACAGTTCTCACCTCTTGGAAAAACAGAGCTCTCTGAACCCTTTGGAGTGGTGCAGAGATCACAGCAAAATTAAGATCCAAATTCTGTGAATGTAACAAATTTACTTATATATATATATATATATATCTATATCTCTATATATATATCTCTATATATATATAAAAAATACGTACATATACATTTTTATATACTATGTTCTTTTTGCAAAAGTGTGCTTTTCCATAAAATTTTTTGGCATTTTTACCCGTGTCATATATGAGAAAAATACTATAAAACTATATATCAATGTTTTCATGTTTTAGTATTGCTTTGAGATATATCTAATATTTTGAAAATATTTATTAGCTGAATTTATGTATTTGGATATAAAAATTATCTTAAGAACTTTTTTTTTACCCCCTAAGATAAAATCAGTGAATCAATCACTTTATTTCTCACTTTATATAAGAAATAATTTTATGGACACTTAGATATGTAAAAGTTTCAGTCATTACTCCAAAGGAAGGAAAAAATTCTGCCATAAAATGCAAAAACAAAGTGTCAGCATTTACAGGTTTCCTCTAGAAATACAATACTCCCCTAAAAGATAAAACTTGATTAAAAATTCTAGTGTGTGTGTAAAAGTGGAGAAGTCTAAATACTCTACATAATATGGAAGAGCTTAGCAGTGACCACTTTTACTGTTCCCCTTCTCTTACAGACTCTCATTTTGGTTGTGGTTCCTCACAGATATGGACTCATGGGTTCCAAATGTGCTCTCACCTTTTTCAGTGCTGTCCAGAAATAATTCCAAGGAAGTAAACAAAATACAGGGATGTGAGAGTGGAGTAAGGGAGATTTAAAAGAGGGTCATGAAAGTATTCCTCCTGCCTTGCCATATGGATATTGATTTCTCCCCCTCAGGCTGAATATAATTGCCTGCTCTGATTTAGCATTGATCTACCCACCCAAGTTTCTTAAAGCACTGCACAGGCATCAATTAAATTGTTCCTAATACCACCTTTGTGAAGTAGTATAGCTATAATTATTCACACTTAAATGATGGTGAGGGGTGAAAAGTGATTAGTCCTGAGCTGTTCAGTGAAACAAGCCAGGAATAAAGCATGAGACAATTATATCCTGCCATGTGCCCGTTATCAGATCATTCAGAGTTTTTCAAAAGGCAAAATATTTGCTCATCTAATGACCTGGGATTCCAGTGAAACATACCTGGTTAGATAAGGAATATACTATGACTGCTGCTGATCATATCGGATGTGTCTATTGCCTTGACTTCTCTCTTTTGTGGGATTTTTCCACTGTCTTATTTTTTGTCTTTTTTTGATTCCAACCATGCTGCTTAAAATGTAAGAGGCTTTTATTTTCTATGGTTCATCTCTTGGCACTTGATTGTTGATTTGTTCTCCGATAAGAACTTTTATGTTTTATTACCTGCAAGAGATAACACCTTTTGCTGCTGAGGATGACAAACCTGGTTTTGCTGCTCTGCTTTTTAGTGTCATTTTATTCATTGGTTCAAGAGAAATCAGCTAGGGTGCTTATGAGGAGAAACAAGTATAAAGTATTTCATATACACATCCAAGAGTTCAGAGAAATTAAAAGTTCTAGCATATTTACCATGAAAGTCTGATGCTAAAGCAACACATGGGTTAGAAAATTCTTTGAATCAGATAGTAGCAATAAACCAAAGTCATACTGCATATCAGATTTAATTTAGACAGCTTCTCTATGAAATATGAGACTTGTAGTCAATGAAGAGAAAAACACAAACAAACCCCCACGCACACCTGGCACACTATTACAAGGCTTTAGTCCTGCACATGGGCAAACATTGACAGATTTGTTCAAATGTAAGTAGTATACAACCTTTACCCTTCTGATTCAAGCTTTATCTGAGAGAAAATCATATTGATATTGGAAAGCTGTACAATATGTACAGACTTTAATTATCAGCTAGGCTATGCTACCCAATGCTTTCACAGAGAAACCACAGGAATGTCAATAACCCAGTACTTATTATTTGACCTCATTTTGCTACACTGCTTGGCTTGAACAATGTAAGCCTGCATCTTTGGCCAAGAATTTCCAACTTCAAAGAATCCCCTCTGGGTGGCACTTAGGGCCCTGGGTTAACTTTAAACATGTTCATAACATGATCCAAGTTGCTTTAGGCTTCACTGTTTACATTCTAGAAAATTAGGGACATAGAATACAAATTCCTTAGGCTGTTTCTTCTGAAGCATACATTTTTCAGAATAGGAGATGCAAGAGATAGCAATGAATTCACTCTTGACTCCTGATGAAGTATGGAAAATAGGCAGTGTTTCCTTGCTCTGACCCTTAAAAATATGCAATGACTGATTAAAAAAAAAAGTGTGGTGGTTGTGGATTTTGTTTTACTTTTGTTCCATTTTTTGTTTGTTGGTTTGATTTGGTTTAAATAGGACCTAGACGCATAATCTTCTTCCAACAGACTCTAGTTTGAGGACATGTTTTCTCCTGTATGAGGCCTTCCCATGAAGGTAATGATTTACAAAGGATCAAAGAGTTGCAAGCCTAGTTTTTACTTTCTCCACTATAGTCACAAATATATAGTCTCTGTACTCATCTATATGATGATACATTCTACTGTAAGAAGTTTGGACTCTAATCCTTCCACATGGTGGGCCTTGGGGCAAACTGTCCCCCTTACCTGCCATTAGTCTACATGTAGTGCCCGACAAAACTGCATTGTGAAGGAAATATCATTATTTTTATAATCTTCCCCATTTTACAACACAGTGAATCATATCTGACACTAAACAGAGAAAATATAAGATTATCACAGTCTATTGGTATTTACTTCATTTTGAGATCTCCTTGAAACACATCTGAGTCCCAAACTGTACAAATACTGTGAAGCTCCAGCATGAAGCACTTAATGAAGCAATTTCCCCATGGCTCCAGCATCACCAAAAAAGGAGAGAGAAGAGAAGAGAAGAGAAGAGAAGAGAAGAGAAGAGAAGAGAAGAGAAGAGAAGAGAAGAGAAGAGAAGAGAAGAGAAGAGAAGAGAAGAGAAGAGAAGAGAAGAGGGCTTTTCCATCATATGTTGACTTTCTTGCTTTGGCTGTCACTGCCTTTTCCTTTCTCATTACATGTGGGAGTTAGTACCGACCTTACACAGAAGCTGCTGTCCTGCCTACCCTGAAAGTCTAGGGAGCAGGTTGCCTCTGAAGTAACTTGACTAGAAGAGTCAATATTGCACATGAATTTGTTGTTTGGAAATTGTACTTCTGCTATCATTTTTTCCCCTCAAGTAACAGTGAGGTTTGGGGATATACATTATCAGTATTCAAATAGCACATTTTGTTTATACTATTTAAAAGGGGATCTGTGTCTGTAAGAGCAATTAAGTAAGAAGCAGACATAATTGCTATTGTTAATTTTCCACTTGCAGAATGAAATGGGGAACTTAATGTATATCTAGATCTATCCCTACACACAAAGGGAAAAACAAGTAACTAAAACGTAGTAAATTCTTTGTAAAAATAGCAGCAAAGAATCTTTGGCTTCATGGTGTTGTCTGGGAGGTAAGGCAGATAATAGCTTTCCTTGATAGAGGTTTCCCAGTCAAAGAACACATTTAACAGCAGCAATACCTGAAGCCCATACTGTGCAACTTTAGGCATCACCTCAGATGCGGAACAGTTGGACATATTCATAGGGGTTTTTTGATAACCCCAGGACATAATGTGTGCTCTGATCATCTACAAGAAATAGGAAGGCTTTTCATATGCATGACTTACCATGCATTTTAACTGGGAGAGGAAAGGTACTTATCAAGATAACACTGACAGGTGGCAGAGCAACTTGAACAGTACAAGATAGAAATTCTCAGCCAGAGGGTGGCAAGAGAAAATGAAATAATGCTGACTGGTGTAAGCTGATATGTCTCCAGTTACAGCATCCTGATTGTGTGAAATAGGATATTGGGAGTGACTTGGACTGATAAAGTTGATAATTCCTATTTTCTCCCTATTGGAGTTTATTTTCCTTACAGTATTCTTTCACACTGAATACAATCACAATTTGTGCAGCAAAATTTGGAATAACTTTAAGATTAAGCTACTGAGAACAGCAAGTTTTTCCTTATCTGCTTGCAAAAGAACAATCACTAGATTCTGAATCATGTGGCTCCAACTAATCTGCTTAAAGGAAGAAGGTATTTTTCAGGCATCCTGAGTCATGGTTCCTTTTATATAATTTTCTCTTTGTCACATTTTCTTTTACCTTCTCCATGACCTGAATAAGTTAAAAATAACTCAAGGATAGTGCATTATGCTTACTTTGTTAGCTGTTAAGTTTAAAATAAGTTCTTTACCTTATACCTTTTCACCACCAAACAAAATCAGAATCCCAGTTAGACTTAGATCTGAACTATTATTATGACCTCATGGGGGGTTTGGGTTGGTTTCTTTTTTCTTGTTTTTTGAGAGAAGTCAAGTATTTGATAGATTAAAGAGATGGCTTTCCCTAAAGTTTCTCTTCTTCAATCTTACTGCTGTGTAATGAAAGTGTTTCACTAACATTACTTGCAAATATCATCAGCGCATTTTAGATACTTCAGACATTTTTCTAAATCAAAATAGTCAGAAACTCAACATCACCACCACCACCAAGTCCTTTGCCAGTTATTTCAGATTTACAATTCTTTTATTTTGGCATAAGCTACAGCAGCCCTATATAGACACTTGAGAAAATAGGTGAATTTGACCCTGTATATTTTTGCCTAAATTAATCAACTTCAGCACTATTTCAGTATTAGTGGCAAAAAAATAGTAGAGGTTAGATTTAAAGTTGCTTTTAACTTCCTTTTAGCTTCGTGCAGACATATGCACTTGCACATGTGAACTATTAATACACAGCTGTCTCTTGATAGATATATATGATCACTAACTTTAATCACGTCTCAACAAACTAAAATTGTTTAAAAATGCCTCTGTATTATCTGATAATGTATGGTGTTTGCTGCAGCTTGTATTAAGTATGAGTTAATCTCTCACAAAATAATGTTTTACCAAGTCTCAAGGTTGGCTGTAGGACACACCGTTTTAGCTAATATCACACAGGAGATCAGTTATTTCCCATTGTGATTCCCAATTGGCATCTTGCAGTGAGCTTGTTTACTGCTCTGCAGCAGAATGGATTGTCTGGTGTTAAGTACAAAAAAGCTGCATAAAAATAGTGTTAAGTCTCTGGTTTAAGCTGACAAATTCTAGGGAAGTCCAAATTAAAGATGAAGTATCACAACGGCACTTGTTTTTTGCAGCAATATTACCTCAGAATGGGAAAGGAAGGCAGCATAGGCAATAGTTTTTGTCTAGCCATTACCATGTCAGTCTTTTACTTAGATTCAGAAAAGTAAGAGCTTTTACAAGGTCCTTGTTTTTCCTTTTCAGACATGAACAAAGCAGTGTAAGTGGGCCAGTACTTATAGGCCAGCTTTTGGTACAATTGTAATTTGAAATGATTGGGATATAAGAATAGTATTTCTAATGGAGATGTTGACTGAGCAGACAGGCAGTACATTTATAACTGACAAGATGATAAAATCAGTTCTTCAGGAGAACAGTAAACCTACTTGGCTTGAGGGATATTGGATTAACTGATTTAAAAGGTCTGACATAAGTAATCCAAAAGTAGTATTAGAAATCTGGTATAATGAAACTTGTGCTTTCTCTGTGTCAACTGAATCCTTAAAGGCAGGCAGTGAGAAAAATAACATTTGGATATAAAACTAAAAAGGAAGCATGCCAAAGCCAACACAAAAAAAGGGGACATATTCTGGTTGCTGAGATAAGAATAAATGGGTGGCAGGGGAAAAAGTGCTCTTCAAGAACGGTGACCACAGAGCAGAAGACATCAAAGGAAGGTGGGCATGCTTGTGAAACAAAATAGGAAATAAGACTCCAAGAGGGCTAATTAAGAGGGAGAACAAAGAGTAGTGTTTGTTACATAAATTATACGTCTAGGAGAAGAATTAAAAATAAAATTTTCTTTCAAGGTGCTATTATGCATTTTTTTACTACTATGCAGAGAAAACGTAAAATGAGGAATAAATATAAGACAATTCAGATCACTCCAAGCTCTTGGGTTCACAGCAGGGCTAGATTAACAAAACAATCCCTGTCCCACCAGCTATATCTCTTCACAGTACTGTTTCCAGGCATACAGAAACCTATGTTTGTCAGAAGACAAACTCCTGAGCAGCCTGCATGAGGGAAAGAATAATCTTTGTATATTCAGTCAAATGAAAAAAATAAATTAAAAAAGGAGTACCTTATGCTAAACTCAGCACACACAGGTGGAAAAAAAGATTTGCAGAAATCATATTTCTACCAGTGACTATTCTAGGCTCTGATTAAGTCACCTAGAATGGACCACTTAGTCGTTTAGACTTTTTGTATGGACAGCAGACAAAAAACCAGCACCTCGAGGCCACTAGTGTTCTAATTTATCTGCAGAAACATCTTTCTCTGTTGGCAACTGTGGTCCTAAAATAGACATAATCGGCAATGTAAGGTGAAGGGATTTGAATCTGTGCTCTAAATTTAGCTAATTGTCCTTGCTCTTTGTCACCATGTTTATTCAGTACCTCAGTAATAGTAATATTTTTTTCTATCCAGTGACTTTTCTCAATAAAAGTCTATCCTTGTGAAGCTGCACAACTTCTGCACAGGTTCTACATGCAGTAGTTGCTATTTTTCAGCCAGAAAGTGGGTTGCAGCTACAGAGAACAAACTTTGGCTTCTATTTTCAAAGCCCGAGGCTCTGGTCTGCAGTCGAAGCCAAACTCTCACTGCTTGAGTTGTGCAGTGTTTAAATAAAAGTAATCTCAGTGTTAAATTCAAGCTCTCCATGCCATAGCAATGAAAATAACATACTGTTCCTGGGAAGTGCCTGTAGGGATGGAGCCATGCTGCTGGAAGCAGGTGTGTGCATACAAATGGCAAGCAGGGAGAGAGGAGCCCTCAGAAAGTACTGGACTTTTTGTAGTTCCTGGAGACTGTGTGGCTCAGCGGTTCAGTCGTTGTTGTAGGTGTCTGGAGATACCCACCACCTTCTGTATATAGATCCTAGGAAGCATCTTAAGAGAATTTTCCTTCTTTTTTTTCTGGCTAATCTTGCATAGGAAGGTTTGAGGCACAAATAAACTGCTGTCACCGAACTAATACGACCCAGTTTCATATTTATTTATGAATAGGTATTGCATATTGCTCTTTTTGAAATGAAAAACCCCATGTTAATAAGAATTTTAAGTACTTGAAGAGCACAGCTGTACATGTCTGTCAAAATATAAGAAAAGTAATTATAAGTACAAGCCAGAAGCAGTGTACTTAGCATTAAAAAAAAAAAAGAAAAAAGAAAAGAGGATCTCTGTGTCAACACCCCAAGGGCACCAGTGGTGCATAGTGTTTCTGACTAGCCTCACCTGAGAACCTCTGGGACCTTCTTTCACACTGTACACATGGGCCTGGGCACCTCATTTCAGCTCAGCCTGCAGTTGTTGCTGAGCTAAGATTTAGATGTGTCCCCAGCTGATGTTGGCTGAATTTCCTGTGCTGACTTTACCTTGTACCTGACTTGTCACCTTACATTTGTCTCATTGCCACTGGACTGCTGATAGGATGCACTGCTGTGACAGCCTGCCCTGCTGGCCCCCTTGGCTAGTTCCAGGGTGATGCCTGTCGATGAAGTCACCGTCTGTCCTGGAGTCCCCCTCAGATCCTTCTCATCCTCCTTCACGGAACAGCTCCTGCTGCTCCCTGACACCAACACTCCTTAAAAACTCCTTATTGACATGAATGTTATTCAAGGCAGTTCATTCACAGGGATGAATGTATGGATGCTCTCTCACTAGACGAGGAATGTAGAAACAAAAGTCTGTTCTGAAGTACTGTAATTGCTGAAGAAAGTACCAGTTGTTGATAGCGCTCATGATTTATCTGCACTTCTTTTATTTTGAGACATGCTTCTATAGAGCACCATGGGTTTTACCATAAAATTTAGCTAAGTAGTTCCATTAAGAATATTTTAAAAGCTTTATTTGCCATTTTAAAATTTTGTAGATTCATGATTCTCTTTATTGTTAGTAACAAAAACCAACTTATTAAGCAAGATGCTATTTCCTGCTCATAGATATCTACTCTATGAGGAATGATTAGGAATATCAAACAAAAATGGTTTCAGATCCCTTTCTAATTCCTTTCCATCAAACTGGAGAAAGGGAATTATTTTGGCTTTCTTGTCCTTGCATTTAATTTGTCTTCTAGAACCATCTCAATTGAAAATCCAAACAATGTTTTTGCAATCAGTTGACACTGTCAATAGTGTTGCACTAGATCTTCTCTTGTCATAAAAGGGAGTGTTTGTCGGTTGCAGCTGCCTGATTCTGAACGCCACACTTAGTGCCAGGCAGCCCCAATGCTCGTGTCCTTTACAGGCTGGTGTTGTGTACCAATGTGTCTCCTGTGAGAGGGTGCTCTTGGAAGAAATGGTACCTGGAGATCAGTGGAAGCTCAGATGTGTCAGCCCTAATGATCTGCTGATGTAAGGATCCCTCAGGTTTGCCATCTATTTGAAGCAGAAGCCTGGCCTGGGTATCTAGTCTTCTGCCTCAAAATAATTCCTTTGTCACCAGTTATTGCAATTCTGCTTAGAGTGCCACCCACCTGAAGAGTCGTGTTTTGGTGAAGGTTTTTAAACATCAGAGGGGAGAACAAGGGCATCAGTATACCCGGTTTCATGGTACAGCCATGCAGAGGAAATCCATCTAGCACCTATTACTGATATTTATACAACCTTTAAAGGGGTTTTCAGTAGGTTCTTTTTTGCTTAATAATCTTTCTGATAAATTAGGAATTTTTTTTTTTTTTGAAGCCAGCAGCAGTGATAAAGTCATAGCAACAGGAATAAAAAACAAACAAAATGGAGATGTGGTTGAACCCAACTCTTGGCCTTTAATATGTGCACTTTGAAGTCAGATTTATATAATAATTTGTCATTAATATCCCAAAACTACAATTGCATTGTTAGTAACAGTCCTAACTGAAGGGCCTTAAACAGTGCTATCTTAGTTTGGAATCTTTGGGGATTAATGTTATGATGGGAGAAATAATGATAACATGCTTACTCCTCAGTATAGTCTTGTAAAATTTGACTTTTAGCATTGTAATGCCACTATTTCTGTTCATATTTAAATATTTATTGTCTCCTTCTCCCAATATCTCTTTTAAGAAGTTTCTAGCTGGTTTATAATCTTACTCAACATGCACAGAGAACATCCTTCCAATCACTGATTCTGCATCCTAAAATAAGTGCAGGGATCCTTACGCTTAGAGTTGGGTTTATAAAGACTTAATTTTAGAAGTTTGAAGTTTTGGTGCACTGAAATATACATCATTAAAGCTCTTACATGCAACATCTGCTTACATCCTATAATGTCATCCTATTGTAAGTGAACATTTAATCCTAACTCATTATGCCTCTCCAAGCAAGCTGCAACCCTGAAACTTAGGAAGGAGATTTGCTTCTGTTCACAGAGATTGATGCAATCTGTAATTAGAACCCCATACTCTTCCCAGCTGCTGTTGCTGGCACAGTTGCATTTGAGAATGATGTAATATATCTTCTATTGCAGCACTTCCTACTCTTTTCAGTCAAATGTATGAGCTTCCTAGCTTGGAACTCACCCGTGCCAGTCACAAGCCCTTATTTTCTATTTAACTTTGTGCAGAGTGAAAAGGAGCTAGTGTCAGGTACTAGTGCCTTGCTAGCACCCAGCGCAGGAATTTATTAAATGAAGGAGTGAGACAGCTGAAGATCTGTAGAAAAAGCTTGAAATGCATAAGTAGCATAAGTTAGAATCATATTTGCATAGGTCTAAATTATATATCTAAAACTGAAGTATGTCACTGTTGGTACAGAATGAGGGGCTGCAGCTCTGGAAAGTAACAACTCCAAGAGGTGGTTATAGTGGACAAGAAACTGTCCTGTGTGGTGGTATAGTAAAAGGGCAAAATTAATTTTGGATTTAGAGATTAGGAAAGATTGACTCATATTTAGAATACATTTAGGTAATTCCACATCTGAATGCGGAATGTCAGCTGCAATCCGCTATTTTACCGTGGTTTCTAAAGCTATGTTAAAAACTGTGGAAGAAAAAGAATTAGATATTTTGTGTGTTACAGAGACATATGATTCTAAACTACAGAAACTAGTTTGAGGTAGCTTCTAATTAACTAGAATTAGCTGAAGATTTATGAAGACAGAGAAAGATGTTTGGTTTGTTAAAAGGAGAACTGAGAAATTATGTGTTCCCATGAATAAATTTCTGAGGAAGATAATGGATGGTAAAAGGCTAAAACTTATCAATGATAGGAAGAAAAACAGCCAGTTTCTAGAAACATAAATCAAGGGAATTCAAGTACTTGAAAAGCATAAGTTTGCAAAAGTCATTTTCTCACAGATTTTAATCTCTGAAACAACACATGTATCGATGCGACTAGTCCTTCAACTTCTAAGGTTATAAAATCAAGGTTGGACGCCTTTTTGAAAGATAAGCTTTAGCCAAAACAGGTTAGTGAACACACTGGAAAGCTAATTGGATGAAATGTAATATGAAGACATTCAGAGTAGAAGCTTTAATGATTCATTTTAGCCATAAAATCTGTGAGGCCAAGTAAAATACTCCAGTTGACCTAAGTCGATTTTTTTTCTGTAAGAATAATGAAGAGCATTAACCTTCTTAGGCCACACACCAATTATTTAATTACTTTCCATTCTCAGTAAACTTTCCAGAAGTAGCACATTCTACCAAGATTAAACACATCTATTTTTTAGTGAAGAGATAAGAGACCTCACACAGAGGAATACAAGAGATATTGAACTGTATATACACAAGTGAATTACAGCATCTCGTGTCTAATCAATGGACAATCTCTAGCATACATAGGTGGAAATTACTTGATGGGCTTCAAGTTATTTATAAATAAGTTTTTATATTTATTTATAACATTGTCATAGGTTAGCATATATAGCTATATAGCATATATTTATATAAATATAAAACATATATATGTTTCTAACTTATTTATGTTAGGTAGAAACAAGTCTGAAGACATTGTGGTTCCGGATCTGTTAGCTAAACAGAGTGATTGAATTTAATTGCTAGTTCAGCATTTCTTCTTTAAACTTGTTTTGAAAGCAGCTCTGCATGATGGCACATCTGTGAGGGAGGTATAATATTTTGCCCATCAAAAGAGCTGAGAAGGCAAAACCTTGAATACTTTCCTTGTCAGATGATATGAGGAACATGAGTTAATGAAATAGGTTTTGAGATTGTTTCAGTAAATGGCTTGCTAAAATAGGTTTCCTCCCATATACAACGTGGAAAATTGGAACAGAAGTAAGATTCTGTAAAGCTTCTGTGAGGTTTGGTTTGGTTGTTTGTTTTTTTGTTTTGGGTTGTTTTTTTTTTAACTAGAGCCCATATCTGCATATAGAAGTTTCCATTTTTGTTATTGTTACTGCAGAATATAGACTTGGAAATTATCCATAGACCATTAGTCATAATGACATTTAAAAAACAAGGGGACAAAATGAGCTTCCAATTCCTCTTCCTTTTCTTTTTTTTCTCTCAAAAAACACTCTTGTATGGTATTGCATTAAGGAGGACAAATTGGATGGACTCTGCTCCCTGTTACATCCATATATAGGCCTTTTGCCATCTGTGAGATGGTCCACATGGGCATCGCAGAATTTATTTCCACATATCTTGCAATTAATATCAAGTGCTTCTTTAAACATGTGGTTCAAACTCTGTGGGGAATTCTATAACAAGATTTTAGTTTCCCGACAGCACTTCAAACTAAAATAGTTTCAAATATGCAGTAAAAGGGAAAATAGTTGCTGTGGGATAAACTTAAGGGTCATTTTTTAAAAGGACACATTCAGATACAAGAGTAATGCTCTCTTCTGAGCTGAGAGACCTATTCTCCAGTCTGTGAGCCTGTATTTCCTGATAACGTTAATCAGAGTAATGTATGCATGCTGAGTGGAGGCTAAATCCTTAATTGTCCTAATGATACTGTTTGGAGTGAGGTGTTTTGGTGGGATTTCTTTTTTTTTTTTTTTTTTTTTTTTGGTGGGTTTTTTTTCTTTTAAAAGCCTAATGTTTCTTCCATTCTTACTGGATTTAGACAGATGTGTAAAAAGGAAGGGCAAAGATGCCCTATGGGACTTTCATTTACTGAAAAGGATGTTGATGGCAAGAATCAAAAGAACAAGAATATAACCCTGATTCTTACTATGAATCAACAAAATTTAATGGAAATATAAAAGCAGTTGTGCTTCCCTTAATGTAGTAAACTCATGTGGAAATTTGAAGCAAGTGAAAACAATGGTTTTGTTATATGAATAATGCTGTCATTTAATTTCTTAAATAAATTCTTAGCACAGCATCATTCCAAAATTCCTCACACAATCTGCAGAAATGGATCTAAGTGAAAATAAAGATATAATATAGCTAAAAACACATTCTTTATATTGGCCCACGAACAACCTGAATAAGGTCATACCACGGTCTTTTTCCTGCTACTGGTCCTGACACATGGAAGGTTTTCTTTCCCTAAAGAAAAAGGCTGTAAGCATCTATCATACTGTCACCCCACTCATCCTATCTGCAGTACCAATGGCAAGAAAGAGTAAAGTCAGAGCAGGTATGTGTACATGAACACGTCACACCCTGGAACCCTGTCTAGATCCATGTGCAAGCAAAGACTGAAAGCACTGTGGAACTGGGGTTGATTTCTGATCAAGGGACATTCCCAGCAGCTGCTTCCTACCAAATAAATGGAACTTGGAGTATGGAATATCCACTGTGATTTGCATAGATAGCAGGACTGATTTACTAGGATGTTATTTCAGTTTTATGGTGATACGAAGCAAATGAATCACTGAATCTATCTCGGCAGTTTATTTTCCTTTGGTTGACAGAAGACAGATTGCATGATTCTATCTATATATAGGATAGAGATTATCTTCTGTATATGACACAGATTATCTTCTTCCTCCTTTATAGATTATTTAAAAGCAATTAAAAATTTGTTTAAATACTGGTTGACCCAGGTGTTCAAGACATCCAGGTTTGTCAACACAATAGAGAAACTCCTGTATTTGAGCCAAAAGCACTGTCACTCTTGTATACATGTTACTTGTTACTCAAAATTACCAGCAGGAAGGATGCAGTGCATGTATGCAGAGGGGTTTGGCTGCTGTTGTGCCCTCCTTTTTCCCCAACAAGTTCTTGAGACAAAGGGACAGATCATAACCAAGATTTATTGGAACAGCCATTGTTTATTAATTTTTTGTTATTGAAACAATCTTGCAGTTGTTATTGATATCAGATGGCTGTTTGCATGGTATATTTACTTGTTTCATCACACAGTTCACACCCATAGCTACCTAGTGGAAGGTAGAATAAGGAGGCCAACTGAGGAATGAGGCCAACAGAAGTGGAAAGTCACACTGATGCACTGGTGGTCTCTTGGTACAAGCTCAGAAAGTCCCCTAAGAGTTGGTGAACATTCAATCCTCTTGTCTTTGCGCATAGAAGCCACCACGCTTTTTCATGTGGTCTGTCATCACACAACCTGTTGTTCATGTGTGTATTTGCCATGTACAAATTTGGTTAACCCTTGGTGTCCTGAGTTTGTCAGGTCTCAGATTCATCAGGAACACTAGACTCCAGAGCTTATATATGTCCTCTTGAGCACCTCCTGCCAACTCCCTCTCTTCCTGCCCTGATGTCCTTTTATTTTAAGATTAATACGAAATAAAAGCAAAGTCGTATTATAGTAGGATTCTTTTCTTTCTTGGAGAAAATCTCTTTTCCCTTCTGCTAGCAGTTATTTATAGTATGTCACCTCAGAATTTGTTACTCTTCGGAAATTCCAGTATAGCAGGTGTATATGGAGTTCATATAATGTGATCTGGTAGTTTTCAAGTATCGTTTTATCACTGATAAAAATTGTTAAATAGTCTCCCAGCCTTTTTGCACTCAAGAATCATGGCAAAGTTTTTCCAGCTAGGGAACTATGAATGTCTCCTGCTTCCCTATTCTGCAAATTTCTGAAAGCTGTTTTTCTGTTTATAAATATAAGAGAAAACAGAAACAGCCAAAAAAATTACACAACTAAAAAAAGGCCCATTGTTCTGAATCGTAAAACTGCCAAAAAGGTAAATTGCAGGTCTGAAAATGAATTTATTAAAAGAAGATGGAAGACCTGTTTTTTTCAAACCTTCCAATAGAGGCACTAAATCAAATCCCAAATCTTCAGTAGCAGATATTAGACGTCAAGCTTACAGCTCCCACATTTATCTCCCCATCCTCTGGGTGTAGCTTGGTTCAGTGCTGGAAAGAATAGGGCTGCTATAATTAAGATGCAAAGACACTGTCTCTGTGTTCTTCCTCACACTATCTATATCGTTAGTCCTTGAAGCCCAGGCACCTGAGATTTAAAATAAACTTCATGTGAGGAAAAATAATATTTCTTAAAGTGAAAGATGCTGACAATTTACAACTTATTCAGGAAATTAGAGCATTATGCTTTCATCATTTCTCAAAAAAAACTTTATTAAGTTATTCTTCTTAAAAAAGTTAATTCTTCTTAAAAAAATTAATTTGAAGTGATTCATCATTTCTTCTACTAGCTCTTATAGTATCCTTCTGAAAATGTTTCCTTTTAAGATTCAGACACAAAGCTCTCTACTTTTCTGTTAGATACTGCTGTGGATATTTCTGAAGAATGATTTATAAGCTGTAGATTCCCTTGCAAGTAAAAGGATTCAAAACGAAAGAAATCAAAACAAATAGCGAAGCTGACCTAAAAAGCTACTGTTCAGGCCTAAAACTTTGATTTAGTAGGTTGCCCCTCATGCAGCTTACAAATTGGTAAAAGAAAATTTGGTTGCTCTTCAAAGGAAAAGAAATATTCTCAATGGAAAAGTCTTGAGAAAGGATGGGGGTACTAGTTTATTGGGATGGGGCAGCAAAATTAAAGTTCCACCTATGCTGTTCTGGCAAAACCAAGCAAACTGAGAAGTGTCACAGAGGTGGCAGCTTTGTAAATTCCTGGACAAATGACACTGACTCTAACATTGAATGATTACATTTATACAAAAAGAGACAAAGCTTTACAGAATGACCATCAGTAGTAATGTGAAGGAGCCATTTGGAGAGAAAAGTAGAAAATTTTTAGCAATCTATATACTGCTGCAGAATAACGAAATATTTCACACTTAGGTTGTATCTGAAAATGCAACAGGTCTGTAGAAACCTCAATATTTTTTCTGGGTATATGCTATGATAATTAAAGATTGATGGCTCTTAGTTAATTTTGTCTTACTATTCTGTCCTGTTTCTACCTCACAAATGGTGCATTCACAGTTACCTGATTTTTAGGTAGCTGACCTGACAAGCTCCTCACCAAAAGATGTTGTGGATGCATGATTTCAAGGGACACTGGATAAATTTGAAGAAATATTCATGGGAGGCTACTAAACACACAAAGTCTCTCCATGGTTCAGGAAATGGCCTGAATTAAAACTGTTGAAGTCTAGGGGATTAGTTGGGGGAAAAAATGGTTACTAGTTCTTACTTCCCCTTTCCCCCTCTGGTATGGGATAGTGCTGGAGACAGCATACTTGGCTGGTGCTGCCAATGTAGGACATTCCCCAGAAGATCCTGTTGTTCCAGAAAAAAAGAATGTTTGATTTATAAACTACTTGCAGCTATTGGTGTATATTTCTCTTGTTGTACATTTCTCCCTGAATTGCCATTGTTATCTAGGAGAGTACCTCCCAGTGTAATTTTGATAGAAATTACTGGATGGAAATTATAAATCAATATCCTTTTCCTAGCAAAATTTAGTACCCTTAATACCTTCTGGTATTTTTTTTCTTTTTCTTTTTTTTTTTCCTTTTATAAATATATACAGAGGAATACATATTGAAACAGATTGAAGGAATGACTCCTTTAGCAGACTAAGTTGCTGTACACATTGTGTTTTAATGAACAGCTGTGCTCTTCCATCTCAATTAGTGTCCATAGTGCAAGTGGAACTGAAAACAGGAGAGAATACAAAGGGCTGCATCAGCAGTATCAGGAAGTTCCTATATCTGAGTCAAAGAAAGAGGTCAATTTATCATTTTTATCAATTTCTGTGAGGAATGAGAGAGGAAGAAGATTGAGTGAAGTATGTGAAAAATAATCAAAAAACCAGGCCAAGTAGTATCCTCTTGAACATGGAGTTCAAAGGAGAATATGAGAAGCATAGTTAATACCTATAGAGAAATGGTCACTAGTGAAAGCCCAGGGCACCCATCGAAGGATTGTACAGGTCAGCCTTGTGATGATTTCTGCTCAGAGTACAAAAGAGAAGGTATGTGGTTTATATAAATCATCAAAATTATTTATAGTTTTTCACCTTATACTGCAATTTTCTGTTATTTGCTATGGACCTAGCTGAAGCATTTTCTGACTGTTTTAGATGTAGTTTTATTTTTTTACTGCATTTTCCTTTCTGTTTTTCCTTAAGATCTTGTAATTTTTCATATTCTTCTATACTGTAAATAATGTACAATTATCCAGTCAGTAAGTACTCTACCCATATGGTCTTGTTGAGTTTTACAGGATTTACTCGACAACACAGCCTGGGACAGCTACAGAACCCATGGGCTCAGGTTGGTCATCAGAGAGAGTTTTTTGTGCACCGCTTCCCAAGAACATAGAGCTGGATTACTATCGGGGTAAGGGGGCATTGTAAGAAGCTGCAGATGTGCTCAGCCACTAAAGCTGAGGTGAGAGCTAGGATGGGATTCTTATCACCTAAACCTCAGAAAGTACAGCAAGGACATCTCCATAAATTCTGGTACAGAGCAGCACAGTGGAGAAAGATGGGCATTTTTACTGCATGATTCATCTGACAAAATGTAGATGTTTAGTTCAAAAAGATAGGATTTTCAGCACAGAAATACCTATTTTTCTGTGGGACTAAAAGCCTTTTTGTTCAGATGAATCCCATGCAGAGTGTCTACTATGGCAGAGCATTGAAGGATATCTTCACCCTGATTTGCTGCAGAACTTCTTCTGAACAGTACCTGGTGCCTGGATTTTCTGCAGAAAAAAGAAATAGTCTTCAAGGGTTTCACTTGCTGATTTTTTTCCTTCTAATACTCATTAGATTTTCTCTTTTATTCCTGCTGTGAATGTGTATCATGTGTCAGCCATCCTAAACTAAATCAGAGCTTAACCATGACTATATTTTAGCACTCATTCATTAATTTTTACCCCTTAAAAACTTCTACAAAGCAAGTTACTATATTTCATTAGTGCAAACAAATTTGTGGGATTTTTTGTCATTTGTCTGGGGTTTTTTTTTTTGTATTCTGAAGCCAATGAAATGCTGTAAAGCAATTTATATCTGCTCAAACATGTTTGCTGATGGAAAGTTCTTTATATACATTACCACACTCAAAATGGAGCAGCCTCTGGAGAGTGTGATTTTTTCCAAAATACGGACGAAGTGTTGAACATATAATCCTACTCCAATGTGATTACATATCAAGTTGCATGAGACAGGCACTCTGAACTTGCAAAAGCATGCAAGTTCAGAGCACCTAGAGTGAATATACTCAGAAATATGTGGGGAAAATGAATAGGCATCTCTTGAAATTTCATATGTTGGAGAGATAAATGAAACTGTATAAATGTACTTCCAAGAACTAACATTGTATTTGAAAAAACAGGATAGAGGGAAACAATGCCTCCTTGTTTGTCCTTGCATTTTATATAGGATGCTGTCCCACTGTGTGACCTGAAAGAGCTGTTGCAGTGCAGAAAGAACACCAATACAGCAAAGAGTGTCTCGTTTCTTCTGTAGTCTCTTTAAGTGTTAATATACATGCTAATTGACATTGCCATGCTCTACAATACCCCCCTACCCAGTCTCTAATCCCTTCACGTCAATAAGCATGACAGGCCTGGTTCTAGTAGAAAAATAGAGGACTACTTGACCTGTTAACTTAGCAGAAAATATTACTTCAAAGGGAGAACTGAAATATACCTCTTCTTCAAAAAACCCTACACTTGTTGTCATTAAATAGTAAAGATTCTTTTTAAAAAGAGGCATTCATTTTTTCATGCTTTTAAATGTATGGGAAATCTGATATTTTGAATGCTTATACAAGTGTCAGCAGAGAATTAATTCTTTCTAAGTACCTGAAGAAAAGTCTAGGGGGAGGGTGCCTCAGCCATTTCCCTATGATTTTACAATTCCTGTTTAGTGAAGAAAATCTGCTCCCTAATTTAAGATTATTTTTAGGATACTCTAACTTACATGTGTTGCACACATGTCTCATGGACAAGGATTGAATGGGATCGAATGCACACAGCATTCTACCTTTTCCCGGCCCCATTATGCTCCTATGTTTCTTCCCTCAAGAATATGTTTTAGAAAGGCTGAGGACTGGGAACTGAAGCAAGTGGGTCAGCTTTGTGCCACATCAGCAACATAAAAACTCTGGAACAAAAGCCAAAAGTTCTGCCCTGACTATCTAACTGGCATTCTCTGTCAGGAAGATACTCATAATTCCAGGTAATTAAATGACTAGGAAGCTCATTTTGTGCTTGGCAGCCAAAATTAAACATGTCAAATGAACAAAGCCTTCTTAAATAAGTGTAATACTAAGGGCTGCTATTAATTTCAATTGGTTAATTAGTTTTAGGGAATATTTTGATCAATGTTTTTGACTGCTGAAAATGATGTAAATGAAAAGCCAACATTTTCTCATTTTTTCTCTTGTTAGCGTTCTTGGGACTGGAAGAGAGGTTAATTTGTATTTTTCTACTGCAGGAATAAAGCTACAGCATGTTGGGTTTGGTTATTTCTGCTCGTGATAAGATATCTATGACAAATTTTGAAAATAATTAGAAAAATTAAGAATAATTGTTTGGTAAACACTTCTCAGAAAATGTGTACGTTCTTCAGCTAACCCACTAATTTGAAATGTGGATATATAATTCTTTTAGCAATTCTTAGAACACATTTTAGATCATTATATCTGACTTAGCATGCACTTTGGACTACTGCATTACTCAGTGAAAGAAAAAATTCTTCTATTCTTTATGTCCATGAAATAAAGAAATTCAGTATGTGCAGTTACCAGATCTGTTTTTAGAATGGTAAATGTCACATTCAAAAGAACTGTTATAGACTGCATTATGTATAAATAACATATTTTGATAGATATTCCTTTTATTGTGTAATGAAAAACATCTTCTGAGGGGCTTTGAAGTTCATATATGTATAATGGCATACATACATATTAATATGTCTATATGTAATAATATGTATTGCTTATAAATAAATTAATTCATATTTAGAACAATATTCATAATTTTGGCTCTTTTATTTCTCAGAAATAAGTGTTTTACTGCTCAGTAATCCAAAGGGTTTGGATTCTAAGCATCCAATAATTTTCCATATTAAAACTTTCCTGGAAGTAAACATGCGCAGAATAGATTGCCAGAAGAACTAATTTTCATTTTTTGCATTTTTTTTTATTTGAAGTCTTCTTATAAGTAGAAATTAACAGCAAGGGAAATTGAGAGTAGGAATTTCTACAGCTACCACTATTATAATTTCAAGTAAAGCAGTGCACTGCAGGAAAACCCAGACTCTGGTGTTAAAGTATTTCTGAGATTGGATGGCCCAAACGTGCCTAGTATGCTAGAAATTTTTGGAGACTTGGTTCCTAAAAGTGCAGTGAAATGATGAGCAAAGAAAGTGAGCACAGTCTCTGTTTGCTTTTGAGTGCTACATCTGTTCTCCCAAACTTTTCATGTCAGTCGGCCTTTGATTACCATCCAGCAAGTCTGATGGCAGTGGCCTGCTTTTCAAACTTTATCTTTGAAGTGCTAGAGATGACTTTTACACAGAACATGTAAGTAGAAAACTTCTTGTGTACAGCTATTCCACACAATTGCAAAAGAGTCTAGGGAAATCTTGGCCCTTAATGTTTACATCCTCTGATCTGGTAGGCCCTTGAATGTATGTAACAAATAAAAATTTCTTTGCACTGAATTCAGTGGGTTACACACACATGTAAGAGCTTAAGGGGCTTGGAACAGTGGGCTTTTAAATACACTCACCATCAAATTTCACACCTTCTCAAATGTGCTTTGCTGAAAGCATGATGAAGTTCACATGAATCCCTTTGACACAATGATGGAGAGAAGTTGAGCTTCACCCTGATATGGATGAGCACAGACAAGAGATTTTTTAAATCAACTCAGCTCAATGAATATACAGTGTGTCCCCTGCAGAGCTGCCAAGGTCAGTAAGAGTGCTGGTAATCTGCTGTATAAATGCCAGATGCACAAGGTATAGTGCCTCCAGGCATTTTTAGTTCACACTGTTTATAATGGGAGTCAAACGCCAAGGTTCATTACAGTAAAAAGTTTAGTGTTTCTTCTTGTCTTGCTTTGACATAAATCCAAGTACAAATAAATAAGTAATGGTCTAAAGATTCAGGCAGCTCCTTTTTCAGGCTGGCATAACTCTCTAGTAGACTTTAAAGCAGCCATGTAGGAACTTTACATCATTGGATATTTTTTAAACAGGTTACGCTACAAGATTTGTCCTTCTGCACAATCTCTTTAATTAAGAGGGAACTTAAAAAAGCATTCTGCAGCTGGGCATCTTTACCTTTTTGCAAAACATATGTTTTCTATTTAGCTCCTCCACCTCACAGTTTGACCCACTAACCAGCAAAGACAGAGATTCAATGTATTTTGGTTTGTGCCATGACATTTCATGTGCAGCAGGTTTTCTTTATTAAGTAAGAAAGTAATGAGCATTTAACATAGTATGGAAACTCCTGGATCTTTGGGTCCAAACCTCCACTGCTGCAGAGATTTATTCTTTGCAATCCCTTCTATAAACTTATGGAGTGGGGTAGGCAAAAACTCGACTGGAAATATATTGCATGGAATATCTTTCTCTTAATGACTAGAAACCTTCTTCTGATTTCCACATTAGAAATTTATGGCCAGTTTCTCTCCATTTGATCTTGTGCCAATGATGTCCTTTAGTCTAAACAGATCCTTTCTTGCCCTGGTGTTTCCCTGTCTATGTATTTATAGATAGTAATTCAATAAAATTTAGCCTCTGTTTTATTAGATTACCCAAACCAAACCCAGTTTTACTCTTCTTCTAAGACTCATGATTCTTTGACACTACGAGAGCCATTTTCTTCCCCTGTTCTTGGCTGAGTGGTCCTAAATATTGCATAGATCTCCAAAAGCAGCCAGTTTACAAAGTACCTTGTGTAAAGCCACTCAGTTGCCATGGCTCCTTCTGGAAATACCTCACCTGATACAAGTATGAATTACCTTCGCCTTTTTAAGACTATCACTATGGTTCATAGGCATTACTGGTAAATGCAGATCCTCTCCTTTTCTAATATTTTGAGCTTATAAAATAAGTTCTTAATATTAGCCCTTAAGTGTATGACATTGTCCTTCGCTTGATTGAATTTTTATCTCATTACTATTATGCAAGTCTCTAAGGCCATCAGGTCTTCCAAACCTCTTTGTTGTTGGGGATGTTTTCCCAACGTCATGACATCTGTAAATTCCATTAAAACAAGCCATCTTTTTGCAACAAGGTCACTGAAAAAAAAATTATAGTTCTCAGAACTGATTTGTTACTCGTTAGCTTCCTTCAGCATCTTCAACTTTTTTGTCTCTTTCCTTAATCTTTGTCTAACTTCTATACTAGTCCTAAACTTCTCCATGTTAACCAATTTGTTGTTCCAAAGCAGCATGCAAAATGCTTAAAAGAACATCTCAGAGAAATTCCATGCATTTACAAGGCAAATTACCAAATCAGTTTATCATAAGTTGTTTGGTAAGGTTCTGCCATGTTTTGTAACACTTTATGCCTTTAATTCTTTTGTGCCCCCACTAAAAGGTCAAAACCTTTAATTCCCTTCTGAATACTTGCATATTATTAAGAGCTGATGAGTAGGTCATTATCTGCCTGAAAAAAAATCCTCTCCACTATACTTCATAATTTTTACTCCATGCCCCAAAATGATGAATAAGTGAAACAGAATTCCAGGAGGCGTGCTACTAGATTAAGTTCCCAGTTTGTGGTTTAGTACTTCTCTCACAGCATTCAGCTGCAGTAAATCACAATAACCACTGGCAAAGGAAGTCACTGGAGAACAACCAAGATTCTTTAAATTGAACTTTGAATGAAAACATGTAACATTCACTTTCTTAAACACTACTTGTAGATTCAAATTGTTAAAATTTGATGATATTTTCTTTAGTGGGTTTTCTTAAATATTGGCATCTTCTGATTTTAAAGTTCAACATATCATTACCATTCTTTTCTTCGAAATCACAAAGAAAGAGCTAAAGGGCAATACAGAATTAGGGTCCAGATTAGCTTTCATTGCGATTCAGATTAAACATACAAAAAATAATGGGGAAATAAGTTGAATTTGTGAAATGCATTTCTCAGCATTTAATTTTTCCATAAAATATTGGCTTTCTAAAGAAAAGAATTACTTGGGCTTTTCCTTTTAAGAGCAAAGGTTGGATTTTATTGCAGTTTGGGAAATCTGGACCATACTATATTTATGTTGTGTACTCTTGAATCTTGATATTGGTTTAGATGGCACATTAAAAAAAACCCAAACAAGGCAAAACAATTTCCTTATGCCATTGGAGGAAGATGATATGCATAGTCTCTTTCTAACTTGACAAGGAGAGAGACGTAACACCATAGTTTACAGGGGGAAACATATAATTTAAATAAGGGAGTGAATTACCGAAAATATTTTGACTTATTAAAGGGAAATATCAGAGACTAGTAGGCCAGAGAAAAAATATACAGCAAAGACACTAATATTTTTAGACTTAATATTTCCATTTTGCAATAATTCAGGCATAGACTTTGCCATTTTAAACTCTGTGAGCCCTACTGCTGGAGTTTATGAATTCTTCAATTATTTAACCATCCAACATACATAATTTTATATGATCTATAAATGAGCAGTATTTGATAGTCCCAGAGCACTGAAGAATTTCAGAAACATTTAAGATTTGCGTCCCTTCCTTATAAAATACTGTCATTTGGCTCAAGAGCTTCCTTGATCATACTGTGAGATGGAAAAGCACAAATCACTTTACTGCAGTATTTTCTCCCTGGCCGAGTTACAGGTCTTATGTTTACCAAGTGTAGAACGGTCTTGTGGCAAAATAGAGCGTAGGAGTGAGGAAGTTCCTATTCTAATCCTGGCTGTGCCCCAGGCTTTTGTATGAATCCATGGGCAACTAGTTTAACCTCTTTGATCATCAATTTATTTTGCAGGAAACCGGGGGGAAAATGATACAGTCTGTCTCACGAAGGTGTCAGGAGGGTACCTTCTGGCACTTTTAGATGGAATTGAGTGCTCCAGAAAAGCAAATCTTATTACCTTTTAGCCCACTTCTGTCTATTAACCATCAGTGGAGATAGGCCTTACCACTTGCCAGGAGACGTGTATGAAAAACTCAGTTTGAAGATTTACCTAAATGTTCAACATTAACTATTAAAGTCTTCATTAATTAATTCCAAATACAAAAACATTCCTTTACTGCCATAATTCATTTTTACTTTTAATTGTGATACCTGTGATCACTCAAAATAAATTTCAAATGGGGGGTTAATTATTGCTGCTAAGCATCTCCTCTCTTACAATTGTCACTTGGAACATATTTTCTAGGCACAATCCACACTTCAAATCACTTTAGTTTTATAAATGAATGCCAATAGTGGAAAGACAAGCTTGGCATCTGGACATTTGAAGCTGCCAGGTGTATTGTATATATGACCACTGCTTAACTATGGTAACTGCAGTGGAAAAAAATGAGAAAAATAGAGATAGCCATTAAGAACTGCCAAGAGTCAGCACTATGTTATTATTTTAATTACAAGGGGATGCTGATTTGCTTTCTAATTCCAAAGTGAAGTTGCTTTTGAATGTCCAATATACGTCTGAAATTACGCTTTCATGCCAGTTCTCAATAAAAATAGAGGTTGCTATAGCTGTTTAAGCATACTAAACAGAAAAGGAGAAAAGTAGAATGATGCCTTTTTGCCATAATTTTGGAAGACACAGATCCATCTCTATGTCAAGGAGGCAATAAGAATAATACACCACAGGAAATGGAGAAGAAATCTGTGAAATCACTGTTACAGTCTATGACATAAGAGAAAAATACCACAGATTTCTGTCATAAAAGTAATGCATTAATGTAGAAGCTCTTAAGTGTAATTATTTGGATTTTGAAGTATTTTTTTGCAACATGCTGTAGACCAATAATTCGTGCTGTATATGTATGCATTAGCCCAGCTTAAGACCCTTCCCCTCAAAAAAACCCGAAAAAAAAGATGAATTTCCCATTCCTAAGCAGTCCCTCATGTAAGTCCCTCAGCAAGAGAACATCTCGCAAGAGCGCTACAGTAGCCCTTTGGTGACTACACTGAGTGGGTTCTTATCCAACACTTCTTTTTGCAGATTTAGGTACGGATGTGACTTCAGTGAACAATGGAAGTGTTGAATTAAAAGAATATGGGTATATTGGAATGCACACTTTGTTTGCAGAAGAGGATTTGTACTACTGAGGTTAGGAAGGATAGTCTTATGACTGGAATTTCAAAGATAAATATTCAAGTCCTAGGTCTGCGACTTCACATCTTGTCCTTGAGCGCGTCATCTGATTTCTATGACTCAGACAGTAATTTGTTTTCTTTGTTCTGTCTGACAAAGGATACTCATCCTTGTGTGTTTGTACAGCGCTTATCATACAGGACTCCCAGTCTTTCAACAGGTTGATGAGGTGTAAGTTATAGTTTGAATTTATGATATCAGGTACTCTGCAATAACTGCCTGTACTTATGCCATGGTAAATGTAGGTAGTTTTCTTCTTCAGTGAGGAATAAGCTGTCTCACTTTTACTGCAGAGAGAGAGCAAGCACTCAGACTGCTGTTAGAGAGTAGCAAAAATGCTATAAATCTGCATCCCACGTTACCGTGTGAAAGCTTATGCATGTAGCTGTTTTTCTGTGCAGGGATTGTTTGAACGCAGCTATAACCAGCACATATAGATAAAATATCACTGAAATTATCAATCTTTAACAATAGACTTTTAAACATAAAATATAGAAGGTTAAGGACTTTTTCTGAGAAACATGGCGTCTTAAGCTTCCCATCTTATTTGCCTAAGAAATTTGTAACTGGCTTTTCCTCTTACTTTGATTGCTCTCAGAAGACTTGTGGTGATTTTTCTTCATTATCATCCTCCTCATCATCCTCTAAACTTCTGAATTACAAATACACTGTAAGGTGGAGATTGTAGGTAACCTCTGTTTGCTCATAAGTGAAAGTTTGTTTATTGACGGCAGATACAAGCAGTTAAATCCTTCAATCATTAACAACACAATGATAATTGAGGGTGAACTTTTAAGAAGTTTTATTGTAAGTATATTCAGAATTGCATGTGTATGTTTTTGATATTTCTTCTATAGCTTTTGTCACTCAGGAATCAATGCTTCTTCCTTGTAAATAGGTTTTTTAATGTAATTACTAGAAGTGGTGGAACACTTATTGGCATAGCTGTGCTTTCTGCCAGGAAATCATGGTGCGAAAAATTAAAATGATTCATAGAGCATATGGATTTTTGACCGGTTTAATATCAATATTTATCATTTCAGCAAAGTCAATTTTGTTGTGATGCATAAAATGCATCATATTGAGTTAATCATTGCAATCACTGTTTATTAAGTTAATTTAATATTTTCAGTATGTGCTATTTCATGAAAAATATAAGGACCTTCTAGACTGACTGGCAAACCCAGAGGCCAAAACTTCAGCATTTTGTTGAAGAGAGAAGTTCCTGCTATTCGTCTAACAATCTAAATAATCCACTGAATTATGAACCACATGACAATATCCCTGTAGATTTGTATTGCATCTTGTTTTCCAGGCCCCAGACCTGATATGCATAAAGTCTGAACCAGGGATCCATAGGAATATTGCCTTGTTTTACATAATCTTCAATCCTTTAATTCTTTACAGCCTTTCAATTTTCCTCTCCTGCTCTCCTCAGTTTAAGAATTACTGTTGGTCCTTAGGCTGAGTTAAAAACTGATATTCCTTCCCATCATAACAATACAGAATGCTGGAAAAAGATTAGCTGCCCTTGTCTCATGTTCATGTAGCAGGCAATATGCTTATTCAGTTTGCATTACACTTCCTTTCCATTTAACCTAATTAATTCCTGGGGTTTTTTTTGGTTTTTTTGGTTTTTTTTTTGTTTTGTTTTTTTGGGGTTTTTTGTTTGTTTGTTGTTGTCGTGGTTTTTTTGGTTTTTTTTGTTTTTTTTTAATTTTCAGACATTTGAAATCCAAAATAAATTAACACTGGCTACTGTTACCAGCTGCGTGTTCTTCTACTGTGTCTGTCTTGTCGCTTTCCTGATGAGGCTATTTCTTTTTAATCTCCATATTGACTGCTATTATGCTTTGTCACTCTTTCCATTCCCTTGGTCTCTGAAGCTTCAATAGTTTCATCAAGATAATTTCATCAACTTGCATTTCTTTGCAACTTTAGCTAAGGGACTTCGCCTTGATTGCTGTCTTGGACAAAGTTCCCAAGATGGTCTTCCTTCTTACACAATGTCTGTTTCTCTTTTAAAATGAAAGTAAAACTGAAGAATGCACCCATGCAAATTGCTGCTTTAAAGTTCATACCATTTGTTTTTCTAACAGGCTCATTATTAAGATTTTTCCTCCTCAGTGTTCATTGCCCCTTAATATTTCCTGTTATCCCAAATTAAAAGAGACAAGGGAAATTTGTTCCAAATGTGTTAGAAATCAGAAAACCATGAAAAGCTCTGAGTAGTTCAAAGTCAAGAAAGGAAATAATATTTCCATGTAATTTTTATATATTACAAACACATTACATACAGAAACATCTTCCAAAGGTCGTTCAGTTGAGTCTTTGGAAACAAGATACAGTGGCTGGCTAAGGTCTGATTCACCATTACCCCACAGCAGTGGAAGCTGCTGAAGATAACCAGGGGTGTTATCAGCTCTGACTTTTATTGGTTCTGCATAGCAAACTACGCAATAAAGAAAACTGTAAATGCAGGATTTATTCTTTGCAGGGGTATACCTCATGCTTGGAAGATTAATGAAGAATTCCTGGTTCACTGTTTATTAAAGATACCCCTATTCTGTAGTATTTTAATTGTAAATTCCTTTTTTCACATACTAACTAATGGTTCCTGCTGAATTAATAAAAGCGACATATTAACTTTAAATCCCAGACAAAGTAAAGATTGCTGTTTTAATATCCCATCCATATCCTTTATCTTTCTACAGGGGCTTTCAGGCCAGTAGTTTTAATAACATGCATGAATGAAGATGCTCTTTTTTAACACAAATGGTAGCAAAGAGTTTTTCCTTTATATTAGCAGGCAATCAATTCCAATCGCTTTTTAATGCTTTTTTAAAGAATCAATTTTAAAGCAGAAGCTCTTCAGGGGACCCTCTTAGACTTCTTCACAGTCAGTCTCCTAATTTTCTATTACAATACAATCTAAAGCAGCTACAAAAATAATGCTGATAATGTTTGCTGGGTAATGATTTCCAATTTCCCCATTCCATGTACCCTGTTATTAGGAGGATCATCTTCACTGTGTAAATTAATTTTCAATTCACTTCAGGGGAACATTACAATGATTTATTCAGCACCGATGCTGAAGAAAGTGTTGGGAGGTTTTTAGCAATCTGAAAAACAAAATAAATTTGTTTTGATTATTACCATTCTAAAAAATGTTAAGACAAAGTGTTCACAGGAATATTTTAGAGGTTAACATACACCTTACAGAAGCAGTCAATGCGATCCTAGGTGTAGTTACCTGACCAGAAAGGTCAAGGCAAATGTTTGAGACTTCTTGGTTTCTCCCCACACTTCAACATTATGGAAGGACTGAGCATTTTCTAGGAGTTTTCGTGCACACAGAAAACAAAACAGATCAACCTTTCAGTCACTAAAACTGTCTCTGGTCAGTGAAGAAAATGCTTGCTGTAAATTAGACAAGGAACAGATTGTTTCAAAGTCAACTGTGTTATTGGTAATGATACCCAGGATTTGGGAGAGTTCCAGGCTAGGAAGAAGGACTAGAAGAATTTTCACTTTCACAAATAAAGGATTTGTTGTACAGCAAGCATCTGTTACTAGTGCTCAAGAGACTTACACCAAAATTCTCACTCACTGTAGTGCTCATACCTGATAAAGTAGTACCTGTATCTGAATACTTTTTTTTTTTTGATTTAGCTGTTGCATTTTTCAAAGTGAGATTTGTGTCACTAGACATTCAATGACAACAAAAGAAAAATCCGATCCACGTGAGAGTCTCTTTGGAGAAAAGAGAAAGAAGAAGAGAATCCCTGGAGTTAATAACTCTGATTTGGCCAGTTAGCCAATCTCAGGCACGAATACTTCCCTCCAGTCACAGTAAAGAAGATCTGGAGTGATTATTTCAGACCAAGCTTGAACTAGATTTTGGTATAGAAGATATTTGCATTTTATTTACTGATGTGTTTTGCTGTGTTATCTGTGATATTCCAACATTTTTCAATAGTTTAAAGATCAATGGTAATATTCTTTTCATGTGAAAATCTTGAGGGGGCAGTTGAAATGCCCCAAGTCCATTAGCATCAAAATGGAAGAAATTTTAAAATGAAAGTAAGTTTGTTAAAAACTTCAAGTCCCATCCCCATAAATTTGAAGCTCGTGAAATTGGTTGAAGACTTTAGGGATGATCACAGGAGAAAAACAACCAATCATTTCTGAATTGCTGAACTGAAAATTTGCCACTTTCTGTGGCTACAGTGGTAAGAAGTATACCCCAAACATAATAAATAGCACAAAATCCATTGGTTGTAGTCCCAAAGGAATTTTTTTCATGATTATTGTGATCTGTCACTATTGCTAGTGTTTCCACATACCATGCAATATAAAAAAAAAAAAAAAATTATTATTGAACTACAGATGCATAGTTTGAAGCTGAAGGAAGCTTGATTTCAGTAGGACCTGTGAAACATTGGGACAAAAATTGTGCAATTCCATTGCAGTAATGTCTTCCCGGGCTTTTTGTTCCATATTGATACTAGATTGGAAAATTGGAAAAGAATTGTCTGTTTTCTGTCATGGGGCTATAATCAGGCATTAAATATATCCCAGTTATCATGCTTCTAGCATGCTAGTAGCATAGTTGTCACATTGAGTTTTTAACAGCATGTTGGCAGGGAGCCGAACTGACAATATTTATTAAAAATAAAACAGTAAGGAAGAGCAAACACTCGTGACAAAACAGCAAGTAAAGGTACTCATAGGACATACATCTAGGTTGCCTGATTTGAAAGAAACTGACGAATTTTCTGAGTATATGATTTTGAAAATAAACAAAATTAAAGAGAAAACAAAGAGATTTTTCACAGCAAGCCATAGTCAGATGCCTCATACCAGAGGACTGAGACTTGTCCCTACAATGTTTTGCCAGCTTCAGTGAATTAACTTGGTAGTTTAAGTTTGTAATTATAATATACTCAAAATGTTATGGACCTGTACAGTTGGCAATCTAGAATTCTTTATGGATGTTTTAAAGGGTCTGTAGAGGACCTTAGGAAAGTACACATGAATAGAAAAACCATACTATGATATGTTGCCTGAAATACCATGAAAGTTTTTGACAATGAGCCATTCACGGGCTTCTTGGTGAAAAGACTATTCTGATATACTTTGGTAAGACTAAATGTTTTCTGAGTCTGCATAAACTACTGTCACCAGCAACATCTCACTACAAAGAAGTCTACTATTTCAAACAAGATGGTATTAAATGCTATTCCCTTTTTCTGTCTCAAACTTCTTCTCTAATGTTCTTGTTTTATTCCTCCAAGTCATTTCAACACATATTTCAACGTGCAATTTCTCAGTTCCTGCTTTTCAGTACTTGTCATTATTTTATTCTCCTTGATATTTGTCCCTCAGGTTGGAGAGTACTGGTTATCCTAATCTCCTATAGTATGTAAGATATTCCAAATATTTGATCATCCTTATTGTTCTTCTTGATATTTCTGCTAAAAATTAATGCCAAGTAAAGGGGACCTCAGGCAAAGAGAAATAAAACAACTTACTTTAGCTCTCATGAATCCCACATTAGTGCAAGCCTCTGTTATACTTTAAATTGTGTTATACTTACCTTACAATTATTATCATTATTTGTGTTTTTGATGGACAGTTTTATAGTACATGTTCTCACCTGTAATAGTAGCATTGGAAAGAATGTTTCTTCTATACCTGTAAATTAAAGTAATACATCGGTTTCATTTCATTACCCTGACTTTACTTGTAAGTGTCTGTAATATGAGAAAATTAGAAGGAAATCCATTTTACCTAAATCTGTATAGGCATCCAGTGACTCTCATCAGTGCTAGGTATCTACTGCTTCCTTTACAATCAGTGGAGAGAAATAAGGGCATCTCTGGAGACTTATTCATCCCATTTTAAGAGAGATGTTTGTGTTATGTGTCTGAATTGGTCTCCAGAGGATGGGAATAATTACACTATGGAGGTCCCTCTCTTCTATTCCTCTAGGCTCTTTCAATCATGGATAGCAAGGAATAACTTTGATTAAAATGTGAACTTTCAGACAACTAATTAGATGAAATTACTCCTATTCTCAGTGTCTAGGTTTGTAGAGGAGAGACAATAAAACAAATACTGTGATTTGGTGTTTCCATGGACTGCAAGATGCAAGGGACACCAGGAAGGGTCCCCTTCTCAGTTCCTGCATCTTCCTCAGAGGATAAGGGGAGCCTTTCCTTTCTGTGCAGTGTGCTCCTCTTCTAGTGTGCAATCAATCTTTCCAGACTGCTTTAGGCACATGTTTTAGCAATACATCCATATCAGACTGCTCCCTACCTCCTTGCAGGGCACACATTGCAGTGGCAAAGGAGATCTGAGACAGTGCAGGTGGCTACAGCCACCCTGACCCCTGAAAATCCAACAGACACCAAACAGTGGTGGTCAGGCCCCCAGGTTTAATGTCTCACTCTCTAAATAGGGTGAGAGCCCATAAACCCCCAGTTCTGCAGTTTACATATTTTGTATGATAGGTTAGTGTTTTCCCCTTCCTGTTTTATGTATGTTTGTTAATATTCATTTCCCCTAAAGTTAATATGTATTAATTCTAGAAAGTTCTGTCGTATTCGACACCCCATTGGTTCCTTCCCTAAGTCCCTCCTTTGTGTTATTTCCATTGGTTCCCTTGCCCTCAACCCCACCTCCTGTATCCCATTGTCAGGTATCCCACTATAAATTCCCTGGACACCCTCAGATCTTTGGCTTTCCATCTCCTTCCCCCATCGTTTTGCCTCAATAAACCTTCTGTGTGGAACCTCTACGGAGCATCCCCTCTCTCCCTTCTTCACCTCTGCCTGCGTGCCTTCCCATCAGCTCAGGGACGGCTCCCTCGGGTGAGCAGCGCAGCCCCGTCTGCCTGCGCTTCTGTGTGTGGCTGTGCCTGCCCTAGTGCAGTGGGGTTGCGGCTACACCTCCGGCCTCTCCTTGAGCTAGCACGCAAAAACCTGACGTGGTCCTCTTAAACTGGTAAAAAGGTTATTGAAACATGTCCTCCTGTTCCAGACTCCACCACTCCTTCCCCAAACTCTTGCAACTTCTTCTCTTTTCCTTTCATGTCAGCAAAACAAATCATTTTTTGCTAGGCTCAACCACAAGTTGGCAAGGATAACATCTTAAATATCACTGTGCTATTATGATAAGCACAGCATATTCCAGGAAGAAGAACTGCAGATTATGGCAACCTTCAGTAAGTATGGATAATATTAAAAGTTAGATTTTTTTTTTTTTTTTTAGTACCCAAAAAGCCATTAGCAAACTTGTCCAAAAAAAAAAAAAAAAAAGGTGGAGCCTATCAGGATTTCAAATGAAAGAAATGAAAAATCCATTTATGAATACTTATCTCCCAGATCCTCTGTGCATCTTAAGCAGAAAATGATATATACTTACTTCAGAAATATAGTTACCATATTTGAACATCTGAGCTACATGGAAATACCAGAAATTAATTTTTTTTCAGGTTTTTTTGAGACTGTGAAGGTGTGAAAATATGTATTAAAAATCTATGTCATGATGTGTCCTCCTTTTCAGAAAAAGAAATATGACCCCTTCACTACTACAGCAAAGTCCTGTTTTGTCATAAGCAAAAAAAATTCATTCCATGCTCTGTGCAAATAAGGAGATTTGTATAAAAGAGTCTAGTACAGTATTTATCAAAGAATATTGAGAAAGAAGAACTGCCACTGTGAGATTCATTCTGAAGCTAACTGAAATCCTGTTACGGGTGAAATTCTTGAGTCTCTTAAATTTTTTTAGTTCTTCAATTATTGCCCCCAAAAAAGAGCAGATTAAACAAAGAATTATTAACAGACATTGCTCAGTAATGAAAACTGAGCTAATACTAGTAATGAATAATATTTGTATGTCTTTATAGCAGCTTGCACATCAGTAGATACCGAAGCCCTTTATCAGGTGTAGACTACTTCATCTTCGTATTCAAGGCAATGCCAGATGAATCAGGACTGACCCCTTCTGTCTAATTCCCCCCTCCCCCATACTCCTCTAAGATTTCTCTGGAGCTCAAGCATCTGCAGGACCCTAGTCACAGATTTACATAGGTTTGGATGAACTCTAGGAAACCATCAAGTTTGATCTCCTGCTCAGTACAGGGCAAGCTTTGAAATTGCATGAGACTGCTCAGGGCCTTGGCCAAGAATTTTAGTTACTTCCAAGGATGGAAATTCCCTGCCTCCTTGTGCAGTCTCTCCAGTTTTTGACCATTGTCACTGTGAAGAACTTTTTAGTGGAATGTAGTAAATCTGATCTCAGCTAAGTTCTGATGACCCCAAAACCCAGCTGTGCTGTGTGATACTGTGGGATCTCCAGGCCAAGACCTTCAGGAAGCACCAGAACAACCGTGTCTTCCCTTTTCTGCTTACATGGCACTGGGCCACTAGCCCTGGATCAAAATTCCGAAGGTCATTAAAAAGCAATTGTTAAGTGAGGCACAAATTCCAGACTAGCTCTGTGTCGCCTTTACCCTCTTGGCAGAACTTGGGTTATCTTCCAGAAGACAGTGGGGCAGATGGAAATTTCAAGAAGGATTGATAGCTAGCTCCTGTTTCCACTTTTCTTAAGGCATCTGAAGATGTCCTTGAAAACCTTCACCTCTGCAAATTACTTGAGGGATCTTGTAGCAGAGAAACCCATCCAGCTGTGTAATATCAGGAATATTAATGGTATAAGGTAAGGACTCCATCAGCATGAAGATATATTAAGATTTTAGAAAAATATGTTTCCAGGCCAATTCTAGACCAACAACGAGAAATGGGATAAACCTAAAACTTCATGATGATTTAAGGATTCATCCTAGTTTTTTCCAAATATCATTCCATTTAAGAAATTATATTCAAATAATGAAAAATAAATCTAGATATAAAGGCACTGCAGATCCTAAAATCAATGAATTACAATGAGACAAATAATATTTGTGTTACTTTTTGGTCACTAACCAGTCTAATGGGGTCTGCCTTCAGAAGCCATGATCTGTGAGGCAAAAATGACATCTGTTAATCAAGAAAAGAATGTCAAGTTGTCCCCAAAACAAGATACATTTCAGTCAGAGGCAGAAGAGAAGAACATAGGAAAAATGAAGCACAAAATTAAACACTTTATCTAAAAATATATTTTCTTTTATGTCGGGCTGGTAGGGCAATCTGCTGTTGAGTTGGATTTAGGCTTTCTTTTGTGTTTATTTTCTCACCCAGAACTGTTACCTATTTTGATAACACTTCTCTTTTTTTCATAGTAAAGTTATTAGACAACATGAGTTATATTTTATTTATAGCAAAACAAACCACAACAAAATAAAATCTATTTTAATAATGTTGTCACATTCTTAATTCTTTCACTGAAATTTTGACATAACTCAGTAAAATAAACTGCTATAAAGATTGTCTTGGTATAAAAGTTCTTTCACTGAACCTGCATGATTTCAAAAAAATTTAAAAAAACCCCCAAACATACATGAATTTTTTAATTACAAGTCTCAGCAAAATCCAACTACTTACTCTATCCTCATTAGCATTTTGCTGAACTAATAGGATAATATAGTCTGCAATTATGTTTCCATTTTTTAATAAAAATAAGTAGGTTTTAGTTCTGGCTTGAAAAAAACCCAACCAAACTATTTGTAAGCACAACTCAGAATGGCACCATTGTCATTAACACTCTGATCAAATCTAGTTATTTTTCTTTAAGAAATCAATTTGGCACAGATCTTTTGTAAGAGACTTGGCAATCTAATTGAAAAGGATAGATAGGCTGACTTTATTTTCCTATTCTTTCTGCAGTCTGAGAGCACAGCATGCCATACTGGAGATGGTGGCCATGAATTCCTGTTCAAGAAAATGTCAGAGGAGCAAGAGCAGTGACATGTGTCCTCTCTACACAGGGCTTTTTATTTGTAATGAAATGCATTTTACTCAAGGGCTTTCACCAGTCCAATGTGTGGATTAATTTTTTCTTCTTGTATCAGAATCTGTTCCAATTAAATGTGGGCCTATATTTTTGCAGTGCTCAGTGAACTAAGAGACTTGCAACTGCCGTGCAAATAGATTAGACTTAATAATAGAAGCATATGTCCAGGATTGACTGGCAGTTTTCGCCAGTTTGATGAGATCAAAATACTAAACGTAATCATGTTTTTGTGCAAACTTTACACAACAGAAGCATTTTGTCATTAAAATTACAGTTTGTTTTTGGCTCAAATTACTGCAATATCACAGCTGTGTTTTATGAGAACATGCATAAATTCTTTGCAACAATTTTGGCCTGGATTGACAAATGTCATATTTCCATTTCTCTTCAGAATTATGCCATTACAGTTGATTGTTGATTTTAAATTTTGATGTGCATGAGATTAAAAAAAAAAAACAAACCAGCAAAAAAAAACCAAACAAGAAAAAACACTCAATATTAAAATGTAACACTATGAAGAACAGTTTTGATTTATTATTCTTGGGTCTTACAGATTTTGTTTCCATGGATTTTGTTCAGTTATGTTCTCTTTCCAAAAGTCATTTCAGATGCAGAGAAGATGGAAGCTATTCTTTAGCACAAAGACCATTCATTTAGTATACATGCATTGTAAATGGATTGTCTTGCTTTTCTTCTGTTACTATTGTCACTATCATTTTTAGAAAAAAAAAACAACCAACAAACCAAAATGAAATGCAAAACCCTACACAGAAGTCTTTGTGTTCTTGCATTGTTTTTATTGCGGACTTTGTGATAGTGTTTAGTGGCTAGAATATGGCACACTGAGAATGGTAGTGGAGAATTACCTTGACCTTTACAATGTTCTTAATTTTGGTTGGCTATTCATTCCACTCATCAACATTTATAGCCACACTCATTTCTGGGGAAGGCAGAGCTAGGTACTAAAACAGAAAATGTCAAACGCTCCTGTACTCCAAGGACATGCTAGACATTCAAATTCTCATACTTTATTATCATAGCAAAAGACTGCAACAAGAGTAGGAAATAACCTTACATTAATCTACACACATGACAGACGGCAGCAAAAAAGGAGAAATGGTACAAGCCACCCTATTATGACTGTAAGATGTTCATTTTGTGGTTGCCTTCAGATGCTGCTCATCCTTTTGCAGATTAGTCATAAACAATGGAGCTACTGAACACGACTGTATGTGCTCTGCAGGTTCTCCTGCAGTCAAACCTGGGAACCACAGCACAGTCCCCTACAGAGGCTGCACCTGCTGCCTGCTGGTTTCTCTGGCACTTCTGGGTCTGCTTTTGATTATACTGCATTTCAAATGCACTTGGCTGTTCACTTGTCTATCCAATTCTCAGTTCTGGTTTTCTTAACTTCAGTGCTATCTTTTAAAGCTCACTTCTTTTATTTTCCTCTTCTCCTCAAATTCTTGCAAAAAAAAAATAGCTTCAATGATGTTATGAGTGTATCACAAATTAGAGGGAAAAAAAGTGATGTAGGAATAATGAATAGAAGAAAACTTTAGGCTAAAATATTTGAACTATGCATTTGACTTTAATACCCTAATCACCTAAACATTTAGGAAGATAGTAACATTGAGATAGTAACATAAATATTAACGTAGACAGCAAAGGCTCTTCCTGCTTTCAAGAAATCTTGTATATATTACAAGCAAGTGAAACATCTTTGTGCACCTCCTTTCTCCTCCCCAAATGTAAAATACATGAACTGAACTGTAATGTAGCCAGTCGAGAAAGACAAAGGTACAAAAATGTATCTAATCCAGCCAAAAGGGATTGCAGTTTGTCAATACCAGTTTGATCTAGTTAATTATTTATTTTCTATGGTCACCTTGTTTGTGCTATCATGAAAAAGTATTAAAGTGGAAATAAACCTCAGTAATTTATCTTGCTGCATCAGAGGATGCAAACTCTATATCAAGGTACTCAGTCTCTGTCAGACCAGTACATCATTTCCCAGTCATCTTGATATTATTCCTAGGAGATAAAACTGGATGAATATACTGGTCCCGTTATGAATTCATAAGATTTTCACAAGACAAAACCCCTCAAACAGCAGTGAAAAATTGTCAGTAAATGCCCACCTCAAATAATGCAATCTGTATTGTCACAGTAAGTTTTACTACATCCAGTTATAAGTTAAAATGTCTTTGCAGTGCATTATACTGAGTTTTGTGAAAAATGCTGGGGGTTCATCAATACATGCTGTACAGAAATACAAATATCTTCTGTACAGATATAGAGAGTACACATGGAACTTCATGTAATCTTATGTGTGCAGTGACAAAATCCCAGAACACCTGAGGCTGGAAGGAACATCTGGAGGTCATCTAGTTCAACTTTCCTACTCAAGCAGGACTGTTTCCAGTCGTGTTTGAATATTGCCAAGGATGGTGACTCCACAGTTGTCTGGGCAACCTGTGTCAGGGCTTGGTCACCCTCTCCATAAAAAAAGTGTAATCTGATGTTTAGAGGGAACTGTCTTTGTTACAGTTTCTGCTCATTGGTTCTAGTCTTGTCACTGGCATGACTGCAGTGACCCTGGCCCCATCCTCATTGTGCCACTGCACTCTTCCTTTAAGTATTTATATATGTTGATAAGATCTTCTTGAGCCTTCTGTTCTCCAGGCTGAACAGTCCCAGCTTCCTCAGCCTTTTGTCACAGGGAAGACACTCCAATGTCTTCAGCATCTTCATGGTCCTTTGCTGGGGTGTCTGCAGTATGTCCATGTCTCTCATAATGGAGAGCCCAAAACTAGACCCAGCATCCCAGATATAACATTGCCATATAACATTGCCAGTGCTGAGTAGAGGGGAAAGATCATGTCCTTTCACCTTCTGGCAATATTTTGCCTAATGCAACCCAGGGTAACATTGGTCTTTCCTGTCCTGCAAGGGCACTTGCTGTTTCATGTTCAACTTGATGGCCACCAGGATCCCAGGTCCTTTTCTGCTAAGGTGCTTTCCAGCTGGGTGTCCTTCAGCATATATTTGTGCGTAGGGCTGTTCATCCCTCAGTGAAGAACTTTGGCCTTCCTCTTGTTCAGCTTCCTGAGGTTCTTTACATTGTCTGACTTCCTTATTGTAGTAATTACACATACAACCAAAAAATTTGACATGTAAATTTTCTAAAAACTAATGATTAAGTTACTAACTACCAGAATAATATCTGTGAAAGTGATGTCAAATGTAATGAACATTTAACTGTCTAAATGGTATTTAATAGGTGCCTGCAGTCTGATCACCTTAGTTTATATTCTTAGCAACTTAAAAGAACTAAGCAAAGTTAAATCAACTTGCTGTTTTCCTATAGAAAACTTAGACAGATATTTTATTTTAAAAGAGGATGTGATCTAAATAAAGCTTGGCAAGAAATATCTTAGGCAATATGTTTCCCTTGAGTAAATGTTCAGATTTTTTTTGAATAATTCTTTCCTTGTGCATCAGTTTCACCCATCTAGATAACCCCAGATTCAATAGAATGTTTGTGTAAAAGCAAGAGTAATCACTGGGAAATCGAGGTTTATGTGCCATTCTGTTAGAAGAGTTTTTTCTTACGTGTTACAGGGAAGTCACTTGCATAAAAAAAATAGGTTTGCTGCCATTAAACACTCAATAAAGCCTTTTACAAGAGTACAGCATTATTCAAATAGTCTTAACCATGCCAAGTGTTTACATTAGATTTATGAAAGCTTTTCTTTCATTCTGAATATTGTGTTAATCTTAATTTTTTCTCTGAAACCATTGTGTGCACAGTCAAATAACTGCTGTGTTGCATCCCAGGAGGGGAAGGGTGTCTTGAAAAAACCCAAGGAGAAGGGTGTTGGGATGTTCAAAATGTCTATGTCTTGTTCTTTTCTACGATTATCTCAGTGGATATTCTAGTTTTGAAAGATTGTTTGTGGTTTAGAATATGGTAAGTTGCTCAGTTTGGGTTTTCTCATTTAAACACAGGTCATAGCTGCATTATATTAGATCTCTATCTAGTTCTGTAATGTAATGAGAAAAACACTGGTAGAGAAAATCTTGAAGGGCCCAAATATGATTACACTTTTATAGTCATGTTTCTTCTGAGAATCAGCCATAAGCATTTCTTACTGAACAAAAGTGTTCTCTTCAGATGGCAGAGATGCAGGTATTTAAGTAGTGTAATGTATTTCACACTTACCCATAACTTTTCTAAGTAGTAAAATAAGCAACTTTTAAAATTCCATCCTTGGATTAATATTGAAAGTAGAGCAGCAAGAATGAACATAGGTTTGAAACGAGCTTTTACATAGAAAGCAAAACAGACCCCTGGCATACAGCATACAACAGAAAAACTATCAGATGACCACTTCAGGAAGAGTGAAAAGTCTTGAGAAACTGTCAGAGAGTAAGGCTGAGTCCTATGTGAAATCATGTTTCTAAGTACAGAGGACTGGTTGAAGTGCCTACCCTGTCACACTTCCAGTATTCCCTCTTCCTTTCAGACTTCCCCATAGAGGAAATAAAGATGAATTTATTTCCTCTATAATTATCTGTAAGGAAAATTATTTGAAAGAGTAGGTGAGTAGCTACAGTATTAATTTGGAAAACTATCCTTTGTTAGAAGTAGTCTTCTAATGATGAAAGAAACTCTGTCTCTCTAACAACTTTCAGTTCTGTTAAAGAAATTTTTTTTGTGTGCATTCTGGGGGAAGACAATAATTCAGAGTCTTTCTGTAAGCTCAGTTTCTCCACTGCAAATCTCCTCTGGGGCATACAGGAATAGAAAAAAAGCTTCAACAAGAGATCTGTTCTTTCAGGATGTTTTCCATGAGAAACCTTGGATAAGAGTGAAGGATTTCCACATCCATAGAAAGAGAAGGTAGGTATTGAGAGAAAAATGATACATCAAGACCTCCAAAGGTAAAATAAGGTGTTCAGTGGATAGTCTGGGGAAAAACAAGGCCTGTGTTTGCTGTTTTGATTCGTTTTTTAAAAAGGAAAATGTACCAGTGAGTCACAGATTGTCTGTGACAAGGGCAATCTGAGGATAATTTTCAGTTACAAACCTTAATGTCCCAAACCCTTATCTCCTCACATCTTTGAATGTATCTCCCTATATTTCTGTCTTTTTGAATCACAATCAAACATCCATTCTGTCTGCTTTTTTCCACCTCTTTCCACCTCCAGAAACCAGGGCTTCAGCCACTGAGCTTCACATTCACCTGTCACAGCTTTCCTTGAGGCCCCTACTGCCAAGTCCCCAACCCAGACCTCACCTGTGTGTTGAGAGGAGAGAGACCACATTCAGTCACGGATGCTGACATTGCCACATGGCTTTGGTCCCCTGCACAGGTCAGTTTGTTACAAGTCAGAGAAACTACTCCAATCCTAGCCTGTTTCTTGTGTCCTGCCAATCCTATCCTCTGAGGTCCTGAACTTTAGGAGGACAGTTTCCACAGTCTGATGGGCAATTTTCCTCCAAGGCAGGCATTAGTACCTAACAATACAGGATGATCAGGCATGAACAGTGAAGGGGAGGGAAAGAATCAAGGAACTAAAACTGGGGGACTGGAGAGAAGTGGGAGTGAGCTCCTTGCTTAAAACTGAGTAATTCAGTCTCTTCTAGACCTTCCAGTAGTAGTTACTCTGAGAAAATCCAGATTTTGAAACAGCAATAGATTTAGATGCAGACATTCATACTGGGATGGAAGAGAAGTGACTAAAAATTTGAAATCAAAGTAACATATTATTTCTAATTTACTGTAAAGATGACTTTTGGCCATTTTCACACTTCCTCTGTCCTGAGTCAAGCTCTTTTTTGTTTATTAATGAAATTTGTCAGTAAAGCTAAAGATCATGACTTAGCCATAAGTTACTCATCTGATCAGTCCTCTAAGAATAACAGGACGCACGGTAGAATTGCCTTTATGAGGAGACGTTTCTTTTAATCAATTCAGTCTGAATCAGAGCAGTTGACAGATGTTTTATTCTCTTTCCTCTTTATTCTTAATGATGAATTAAAGAAAATTTCAGTAGATGTATTTAATATTCATTATATCACCAAAATATATTGTTTCAAAAATGTATTGTGTTCATTTATGTCACCCTGATGTTTACTTCTTGCTTTTTTTGACTTAGCCATGTCATTCAATTATTATAAATTTTGAATTCTAAGTGACTGAATCAGCCTGATTTACTATTTTACCACCTGGATTTAATATAACTGTTGATACTTTCCCCCTCTTTGTTGTAAAATCAATAAGTACAGGGACTTGCACTAGATCAGACTCAGGAATACTTTATATTTTCCTGAAGGAAGCCAACTACAAAATAAATTTTGAATCTCAGGTTCTATTTATTGATATCTTTATTTTATAAAAGAGCACCATAGCAATATGAAACATACTATGTTCTTTCTTGTTTAAAAAGCTTCTTAAACTCCCTCTTGGACTGTAATACAGCTGTTATACAGCTGAACTACAGGCTTAACTGTAGGGAGTGTTGTAGTCAATTTGGTGTGCAGTATTACACAATTGAATTCAATATTGTTTTTCCTCAAGCAAAACAATTTTCATCCTTTCATTCAGGGATGATCACACTTGTTTAACTAACAGCATTGGGTGTGGACAGGGAATAGCCCTCATTTTCTCCCTGAGTGAGCTCACTGAAACTTGTCTTGATGTACAGGAGGTCTGATCAAAACAGCCCTCCTTTGGTGCATCCCCTGGTGTTAACACTGATGTGTCTCACAGCTTTTGCTGAGGAATAGGAATTAAGACAGGATGACTGCTGAAATTGTGGCTGGTGAGCCTTGGAACAAGACTTCCCACCAGCATGTGACCCATCGCCTGTCAGGCCTAATGGTCACTTGTTTTCCTTGGCTTGTGTAAGCAGGTATCTCAAACAAGAATAGCTCAGGAAATGTCAATGAGCATACACACTTTCCTCAGAGAAACTTGGCAAAGAATTAAAAACTTGATACAGGAAAGTTTTAACACATTCCTCAGAGAGTACATAGCAAAACTAGAAGAAGCAGAAACAGGTTTCTTGGTTTCTGCTGTTACCTAGAGAATGTAAAAGTAAAGTACTTCCTGAAGAAGAAGAGTATTTTCCCTTCCTTCAATCCACTCTTCTCTAAAATGCTTGGGACTTAAGTGATGTCATGGGAATAGCAGTGTTGTATTATGGTGGCCTTTTACAATAATGAAAAATTACTTTAAAAATCAGCTGTCATTTCACTTATCTTGAGCTAAACTAGGTTGCTACATTCAGTGAAAGGATCTAAGCCCCAGTGAGATTACCTTGGTCCACTGGTCATCTTCCTCTTCACCCCCTGCAATGCAGGAAAGAATAATTTAGTCCTGTATTTGGCAAAAAGTATCCCTATCCATAGTTTAGTTCTTTGGAAACCTGAGACTCCCAAACAAAAAGTCTCTGGAGATCCCTGAGACCAAGTATAAGAATGTTGTTCCTAGAAAGAATCTTCTTGTTTTAAAAAGAAACTAAAATCAAAATAAACAAACAAACAAAGAAAAAAACCAACCAAAAAAAAACAAAAAAACCAAAACCAAAAATATTCCCTTTAGGCATTGAAGGGAGTATGGAAGGGAGTAACTGGAACAGTCTCTAGGGTTATCTTAATACCAAAATCTAAAACCATCAACAACAAAAATCTTGACATTGAACAGGCAAGTTTCTGTCACAAAGATGGATATTAGAGATTCTGCACCTAAAACAAAATCAGTGGCACCCAAGGTGCAAATCTTCTTCTGGGAACTGACAAAAAAGTAGAAAGATAGAAGCACTTGATAGACTAACTGAAGCTGGAAACAGCTTAAGGAAACTCTCAGACACACTAAGACAGTGATGCTTCCCTCTCCTGTATAGGCCACATGGGTCCAGGGTCTACTTCTCAGAGCTCTGCAGAAAGTGACAAAGGAAAAAAATGTGTATAAACCACAGAGGAATCTGAAAAACCTCTAAAAGAGCCACAGCTTCATGAGAATTAAAGGAAAAAAGATACCTAATCCAAAGGTAGAAATCACCTGCATTAAGCAATTAGACCAGATGGAAATAGAAATATTATTTCTTATTAAAAAGCAATATGTGGATAGCAGCAGGCAAACCCCAATTTAATTCTAAAGGGAATCCCAATTAAAATAAATAAGGAATTATCAGAAAGTGAATATTTGAGATTAAAAAAACCCCAAAACACACTGCAACAAAGGGGAAAGAACTAATTTTTGATATAAAATCACCTAGCATTTTCTTAAAGGAGTATTACTTGCCTCCATCGCTGTGAAAAAAAGGATGATCACTTAATGAGAGTCATTAGGATATGAAATGTTGTATTGTAAATGCAAGGACCAGTTATTTTTCAAGACTTTTCCTCCCTCACATTAAAAAGCAGTCAATGAAGTACTCAGTTAATTTAATAAAACTCACTGCTGGTGTTCTCATACAGGTGATGTGATAAAACCTATAGCCTTGTGATAAAACTATAGCCTTGTGATAAAAAGATAACTCTAACACACAGCTTTGTTTGTAGGTAAAAATTCTTGAAAGCCTGAAATTATGCTTTGAGCTAAAAGGTCCTAAAGAGATAAATGAACCCAGGAGAGGATCTCTCCTGACTTGGTAATAGGTCATATTTCAGCAGCCTCACAACCAGAAAACTAAATGGCATCTTCTGCAAGGAGCAAAAGGCACAGGCAGCAATGAGGACTAGCAACCAAGTAGACAGGAGAGAAGATGATTAAGGGGAAACACTAAAGGTCTTCTGGGATATTTAAAATTCTAAAACTTTTCCTTTTTAAAAAAATTATTTGTATCAAGCAGTCTCAGTACATGAGTCTATAGTAGCAGTTTTATGTAAAGTAAAAAAGTGGTATAAGGATTTATCACATCTGACAACACAACAGATTCAGACTCAAGAGGTAGCTGTGGGTAATGTTACTTAGTAGTATAATAGGAAAGGATGTACCAGGAGAGCTTTTCTTTTCCTTATTCATTAATCCACAGTGTATTTCTCCTGCTAATCTGACTGAATGCATAAGGGAGAAATTGACTTCAGTTGTTAAGCGGTATTTAAACAAATAGTGAATAAAAAACCCTATCTTTAGTATAGTACAAAAAACTCATACCAGCTTATTTCATTCTAAGATGATGATTCTATTTTTAAAAAGCTGTTTACGAATGTAACTATTAAATTTGTTAATTAAAAAAAATCTCCAAATCTTCAGAAAATTAAAGTTCTATTGATTGGGAGGAAAGGATGATAAGTTTACTATCTGACACCCATTTTTCTCTGAAGAAGGAGCAGGCTAAGAAAATGAAATGAAAAGGGAATGCTCAGCTAGCACACAATCACTAAAAATATGGTTGGTCTGAATGTGAGAATGCTGTAATCGGATTAGCTCTTAGGGGGAAAATAAAGCACTGAACACAAAACCTTTGTGTTTGATAAGGAGGCATTACTGCATCTGAACAAAAAAATACTGAGATTAATGACAGCCTATACTCCTGTATTCCAGTTCAAGCAGTAAGGGCTCATTTTAAGAAAAACTCAAAAATTCATTTTTAAACAAAAAAATTTTCATAAGAAAATAAAAGATATATGAAATGATGGTTGGCGTAAGAAGAAATTTTGCATGTTGCAAACTTAAAAAAAAAGTATATGAAAAAGAGGTTAATTATATTGTTTTCTATATGGTTTATATTTGAGGAAAAAAACAACCCCACACTCTTGAAAGAAAATGATGTTAAAATTTATATATATGAGTGCAGAGGTAATAAAAAAGAACCATTATCTTGGGAGAAATGCATAGATTTTCATTTGAAGACATAATTTTTGTTGATGAGATATATTAGACTATTAAAATAGGCTTATACATGCTGCTGACAATAGAAGGTAGCATGAAGTTTGGGATCAAAAATACTACATCCTGGGAGTGAAAAAGAAATCCTGTTTTAAAAGATTTCTCCTTATTTTCCTACCCTGTTGCAAAAAAAAAAATGTTTTTTTATAAACAACACATACAGTCTTTCTTGGCCATGAAAATGTTTATAGCCATAGAAGAGAAAATTAATGCTCTTCTAAATGATACACTACAACAAATATTGAATAGACTATAATAAAATCTAACTTTCTGATGAATAATTATGTGACAGAGTCACATTTTCAAAGTGCTTGAAAGACAGTTTCTAGAAGATATTTATATGCTTAAATGTTTCAAGCATTATTTCAATGCATTTTGGGAGTTTTCTTTTGAGGAGTTTTTTCTCTAGGATTTTTCTGGTCTGAAAATCCAAGCTGATGTAAAAATGTGTATCTCCACCTTGTTAGCAAAACTGTACAATGCACCCCACACAAAACTCAGAGAACATGCCTTCAGTAAACTCTGCAAATCCATGAAATTTGTCAAATAATTCCATATACTTTAAAGGGGAAAATAACTGCATGGTTAAAACATAGGAAGAAAAATTTATTTTAAAACTGCTTTGATTTCTGGAATTCTAATGCACCGGGTAAGTCACCACACAATATTAGAATAGCAAAATTTAAAAAGAATAGTGTATTAATTGGAAGAAAAATTTTGACCAAACAAAATCTGTACATGAGATGTTTCCATGTTGGTTTTTAATTCTCATTCATACCTAAAGGAGAAATTGCCTAAAGAACGCAATTTACCATGGGCTAATACGTCATGAGGTGGAAGATCATGTGCACCAAGTGAGGCTGAAAAGGACCTTTGTGTAAATGGCTTGACATCTAATGTCTAGGCTGTGACTATATGTGTTATAAAATGGTTCCCAAAATTGCCCATTTGTTTAATAGTTTCCTAGAATCCTCTCAAATTCCAAAATCAATGAACAATTCACTGAAGTCGAAATCCAACAAAGACAAAATTGATAGCACCTCTCATGCATCTGTGTCTGTAATAAATACTAATGCCCAGCTATTTGCCAAAGGCTTGCTAATAGCTTCAACTCTCAGTTGCAGCAATTAATTGAGACTCAAATAATTTATTCCAGGAAATCCTGAGTGAGGGATGATGATAAAATCGTACAAAGATAAGAGATATTGTCAGGGAAAATTTGAGAACTTCAGTGGCCCATCTATACACCTTTTTAGTAAGCCTTCTCGAGGACAATAATTCTAGTTGTACATGCAGCAGGAAGATATTGGCTGTCGAGAGCAGATCATATCAGGCTGCCTCAAAATGTATGTGGAAATGACTTCAATCCTTCCAGCATAAGCAGTAGCTTGGTACAATCTGTTCTTCTGTTGGATAACAATATAGGCACATAATGAATGCTGAAGATAATTAGGCAGCAGAATATATGTAACCCAGAATATTACAAAAAAATTTAAATGGAATTATCGTACCAATATAATATACACTTATTTAAAGGTGATTAAAATAATGTATATCGAGGAATGTTCTCATGGAACGAAGATATTCATAGATTTGAGAAAAAGGAGTAATGAATTCTCAAACTTTTCTGGTTCTGTTTAATGTAAAATTAATGTTTATTTTTTATGTTCTTCAAAATAAGTTTGGAAAGATGCAAATTACAACAGGAGAACAACCTAACTCAGGACATAATGGGTGAAATATAAAGATTTATAGAAGCATAATTATGACATTGTGCCAGCCAAGACAATGACTGCTAAAACCACTTAGGTAGAAAGTTTCTTAATCAGTCTTTTGAGATAATAAAAAAGAGGGCAATTGCTTGCCTTCCTGAAAAGGGGGAGGAAAAGAACATCTGCTCTCCTTTACTAAATACATTAGACTCCTGCTATTCCTTTCCTTAAAGCAAATATTTTGTATATGGAATGATATGTCTCTATTGCATTTGCTTGTGGAAAATTAATAGTAGTATTAGTAGTAGTAGTTGTAGCAGTAATAGTATTACTACTAGTAATACTAATAAAAACAACAGCAATTAATAATAATAGAATCAGAGAATGGGTTGGGTTGGAAGGCACCTTAAAAATCATTTCGTTCTAATCCCCTTGTCCATGGCAGGGACACCTCTCATTAGATCACATTGTCCAGCACTCCATCCAAACCAGCCTTGAACCCTGCCAGGGATGGGGCATACAGAATTCCTCTTGTTCCTGTGCTTCAGGATTGATTTCTTGAAATAAAAACAGTCAGTTCAAAACAGAATACTGATTGCACATGAGAGATCAAAACTTGATTCTACTCTACTGTAAAACTGTTAGAGCAGATTTTATTGTGAGTATCATGCTTTAGTAAATACATCTTGGAGAAATGGTCGTTAGGTTCCTGATGTAGTTAGTGCCAGTTGCTGTTTGCAATGCCAAGAAGTTTGTGTAAAAGAAAAAAGAAAAATATAAATGAAAGAACCATCCTCCACCCCCACCCCAGCCTGATTTCAGTGCCAGTCCTTTTCCCTTTATTTGGTTGGAATAACAGCCATTCCTATCTATCATTTATCTCCCCACAGTTGACAGATGCTGTAGATGCTTGCAAGGTCTGGGAAGAAGATGAATTTTCCGACTGTGTCAAAGAGAACTTAATGCAAACCTCAAGCAGTGAAGCACTTAGTAGATGCAAAAACAAAGGTTGCAAACAATTGATATTCATGGAGATATTTACAGTTTGAAGGCTAGGTGGCACAGCGAGCCAGACACGCTGCTCACATGTGAAGACCCAGGGTCAGGTTGCACCATTCTTGCCTGATGTGAAAATCAGAATGTTGACAAAAGACCGCCTAGCGCCCCAGAATTTACATACAAAAGATGTAACTGGGCTCAGCTAATCAACTGTGCCTGTCAAAACAACAGAAAAGGAACATATACATGCTGTTAGAATGTCTCAGCTGAGCAACATAAATCTCCAGCTGTAGGAGGTATTTTCATTAAACAAACTAACTCACTCATCTGACATCACATAAACATACCCTCAGAAACAAGTACAAAGAATTTGGCTCACACTCTGACAAAGTTGCCTAAGCTCTGATACTCGGTGTGGCAATTAAGAATATGAACAGACTAAAAAGGACTGAGAGTTGGAATTAGAGAATCCAAGCACCTATGGAAGAACAATTAAAGAGGGAGGGATGGGGAGGGACAAGAAATGCACAGCAGGGGTTAGTTATGGAAAACAATGCCCTCCCTTCCACAGGCCTAAAAATTTCATATTAAAATTTCTAAGAAAAATACAACCACTTCCACAAGTACTGATATCTTAAACCAGGAAATTCCTAGGTTTACCTAGATAATCTAAAGGCTGTCTATTCTAAAGCAGACTGTATCTAAGCAAGCAGAGGATTCACCAAGGACATGAAAAATACAAATAAAATTATATTAAAATGTTCTTTGGGGGAAATTTGCATTATACAATGTGGAAGAAATACAGACCTGAAAACACCTTATGGTTAGATGAACACCGGTGAATTCTGAAAAAATTCAACTGCGAAATGTAGATGGGTTCCTAGCAAGGTCAAATGGGGTTTAGAGGTCAAGATTTTGAGAACATATCCATAAAACAGTGTGTTGCTTACTGTGGCACTTTATTATTCAGATATCACGTATGCTTGCAGCTAAAGTACACCTAATCCAGAAAAAGCTAATTTTCCAACAAAATCTATTTATAGGGAAGAAGACTGGGCACCTGAGAATGCCTACTCCTGATATCCAGGGTATTAGGTGAAAGATATTTTCCCACATAACAGTCTAGCTTCCTATTTTGAGACATAGTACCAGCATAAAACTACTTTTTAGAAACTTCGGAGTTCTCCAGAATCATTTCCAAAATTTAGACAGCTTGGCAAGGAAGGAAGAAAATAGAAAAAGAGGGAAAAAAAGGAAAGATGGAGCCATGGATTCTGTCTAGAGAAGCTGTAGAGCATTTATTACTTCTTCCCCTTTCTAAAACTAATCCCAATTCAGCAGGCATTCTAGAGGGTACTAATACAAACAAAGGTATGTGCCTACTACTGAAAATCACAGAATCACAGAATGGTTGGGTTGGAAGGGACCTATGTAGATCATCTAGTTCAACGCTCTGCTAAAGCAAATTTGCCCCAGATGGGGTTCTCAGGGTCGCATTCAGATGATTTTCAATATCTCCAGAGAAGGAGACCCAATAACTTCTCTGGAAAACCTGTTCCAGTGCTCTGCCACCCTCAAAGAAAAGTTTTTCCTCATATTCAGATGGAACTTCCTGTGTTTCAGTTTGTGTCCATTGCCCCTAATCCTGTAGCTGCTGGGCACAGCCGAAAATAGTCAGGGCCCACCCTCTTGACAAATACCTAAGGTATTTGTAAGCATTTATAAGATCCAGTAATCTTTTCTCCAACCTATATGGGCCCATCTCCCTTAGCCTTTCCTCATAAGAGACATGCTCCTTAATTGTCTTTGTCACTTTCTGCTAGACCCACTCCCAGTGCTCCATGTCTCTCTCATACTGAGGAATGCAGAATTGGACACAACACTCCAGGATACAGCCTCACCAGGTCTGAGTAGAGGGGCGGGATAACTTTTTTCAACCTGCTGGCAATGCCTTCTGTAAAGCACCCCAGGACACCATCGGCCTTCTTTCCACAAGGACACATTGCTGGCTCATGGTTCCACTTGCTTGCCCATGATGATTATACGTAATTTAAACCAGGCCTCAACCCAATAAGAGTTTGTGTTTTCAATATAATGACTGGAAAAATATGTTTGACCTTCCCTAATATTCACCGTTCCATGTGAATGATGCTAAACTGTTTAAAATGTTTTTTCTAAGTTGCATATTTACACAGGTGAGATTGTGTGAGTCAGTCATTTCTGTTATTGCTCCATAATCATTAAATTCAACTCCCTCTCAACAATGTTGAGACAGATGCATTTCTTCATCTCCACTTGTTAGCCAGATATGGAGAACTAAACCAACCTGGAAGGAATTTTTACATTGGTTCACTATTACCCTTGAGCTCTGAAGTTCTCATGAACAGTGGTTTGCAGAATTGGGTCTTTGATTTTGATGCAGTTCATTTTGTCATATTTGTTCCAAAAGTTGACGAAACCACAAACAAATAAATTTTTTTGTTCCATATCAACATGTGATGCTTTTAATGAAGGGAGCACACCCAGCCTTGTTTTTGTGTATTCACTGGACTGATAATTTCAACAAGTAACTTCATGAAAATCCTCTTTCAGAAAGTTGCTCTTTTAACTCACAGAGCACATTAATCTCCTTAATGCTGTTGCAGTCTATTGACTTCTACTCTAGGTACAAATCTGGCTGCTTTGTAATTAAATTTAATCTGGAAAGCTGGTAAGAAAAATAAAAGAGTATCCAGTTTAAAATAGATGCAAATAATCACAGTCAAAAATATGTTTTGTACAACAGCTTAGGCAACAACAAATTCCTTGGAGCCTGTCTGCGATTGCTTGCTGCTAATCATCATCAGTTTATGCTTCTTCTCTTCCCCTTTGAAAATAATGAAGTGCAGAAAATTATTTTCGCATTATAAGGCTGTGTCAGGATCATACCTTTTCCCCCGAGCTAAGACAATGTTTGTTTTTCTCTGACTCTTGAATAAAGTGCTCCAAGATCATTATTTGTACAGAAAGCTTTATATAAATCCAAGTTTTTTACTATGTGATTTTCTTTTTGGTCCATTTTTGTTATCATTATCAAAGCAGAAGAGCTATGGATTAGCACACCATCACAAAGCAAATGAGTCTGTGCTCTAGTCTTTGAAAATCCAGGGCTTTTGCATTCCTTTTTGCCACTAAATTGATAAAATATAACCACTTGTAAAGAAAATAATCAGTTTGTGGGGCTTTGCTGATGATCTTGCAATGGAATAGAAATCAGAGGCCACACTCATATATTTGTGCAGCATGGTCTTTGTATTTGCTAGGAAGAAACACCCCTGTGATTTTGATTCCCAGCACACTGTCAGACTAAATCACTTCAGGAATCCACCTTCTTCATGGAAACTTGCTTTCCAACCTTTTTGTCTGTGTCAAACCACTTCAGGCATATCCAGTTCTTCTTGGTTTTGGAAATCTCTGCCTGTAGGATTTTCTTTCCCTCTTTTTCTCACCTCAACACACAAGTCCTATTTGCTGGTGCTTAAAGTCAAGCACAAGAGAAAGCCCAGTCAACTGCATGGACCAGATTCTGCTCCAGCTTGCAATGATTCTAATGATTTTAACAGCCAGCTGTATGAAGAGATATAATCGCTCTTTTTATGTTGATCTTGCAAAAAGATGTGTCTCGTGGGGAGTGCTAAAGTGGAAACAAGAGACAGAGAGATTATGCTCTCTTGCTTTCAGCTAGTAGTGCAGCAGAAAATAAAATGCTGAGGAAACTCGCTTACTTCCAGAGCAAATATTGAAGATGGTAAATGCTCTTTAACCTGTGTTCAACTTGGTTTTGCTGTGACTTCAACAATTTTTCTTCAGCATTGCATATAGCAAGAAACAAAGCATTCCTGCCTTTTAATATCCTACTATGTAGCATAAACCTGTGCTTATAAATAGTTACAAAATTCACATGAAAGCCTGTACGCATGTTAATGAGTCTTGAAATGCACTGAAAGCATTAGTAAAAAAAGCCCAAGTTTAAAAAAGAAAGAAGTTGCAAAGTTGTCTGTAAGGTTTCAGTTGTGTGGAAACCATATACATAGATTTAATGTGTGTGACTGTAAAAATGTGCTTACAGAGAAACTACTACATTATAAATACAGCTCTGTTCATCCAAGGTGTGCTAAAAAAGATAACCTAACTGAATCACAGCTGCACTGAAGAAGTTTTGTCACTGATTTAAACGGCACTGAGTTTACAACCATTTTCAGTGATTTTGAACTGCAATTGACCACAGAAAAGAAATGATCTGTTCTCACCATGTCTTTCAGAAACAAAAATGTTACGTGCTGCAAGGACTGCGTAAGTTTTACTATTAGAATGCTGTATCCCAGAACATAAAAATCTAATTCAGAAAGTTATTTTATTCATTCATTTATTCACTTGGTTGTTATCATACATTTATTTCTAGTTTGATTTTATCCTTTTTTTTAAATATTTAATTACATATCCTTTAATTAGATGTCAAAAAAGAAAAAAATCAAGCTAACATGTTCAACTTCAGCGCATGTTTTTCCCCAAAAGGTGTTATTGTGATTTAAAAAGAAAAATCATACTATTATTTAGTTAACCATTAAGATTAAATAAAACTGCAAATCTGAAATAACTTTAAAATGCACAAGATTGGTGATTTCTTTTTCGCAAAAGGCATGATGATAGAATATAAAATATTCTTAGCGTATCATCTGGACTGGAGTTTTAACTGGAAGGCACTGGTGTTGCAAAAACTAAATATGCGTTTCAAGGTGAACTCAACACCTCACTAAACGCTTAGGTAACATCTTGTTTAGAAACCAGTCTCTTTTACAAATGGGGCCAGTTAGAAGAAGTTAGGTGTGGCTGCCTTTGTCAGATCTTCTTCTCTCTGTTGGCAACAATAATGCTTCCTATAAAAAATCAGGCCTAGAAACACAAGGATGTTTCTGTGCCCAGGAAAATGTGGATGCTGGAGAAGAGTCAGGCTTCTGTTTCCATCAGAATTTGATTTTAAAGCTAACTTTTCTTACATCTGGGATCTGCAGGCACAGTGCCTGTCAGAAGAAAAAAGCAAAAGGAACAGTATGATCATGAGCTATTTTATAGTGTTCACACTGAAAGAATATGGAATGGGGACTTTCTATGGATTCATTCAGAAGTCAGGTACCCTATGATGAAAAAGGAAGGAGAATATTATCTACTTCCAGTGCAAAGAAGTGGGGGATAGGGCTTCTTTTGCTTTTTCTTTTTTGGTTGGTTGGTTTGGGTGGGTATTTTGTTTGCTTGGTTTGGTTTGTTTGTTGAGGTTTTTTGAGGCGTGATGGGATTGCATTGAGTTACAGAACCAAAGTATTCCATGCTATCATATACTTGCAACACCAAGCATTTCCATACAAATGCCAATCTTAAGAAAATTCCTTCAGAGGCATTTCAACACTACACGTCAATAAATTTCTGTAAGACCCACAATTCCTTGTGAACTTTTCATGTGCTTAAGGAATCCTATTTTTTTTTTTTCACTCTGTCTGAAATAGATGGCTTATACTTCTGCCTCTAGCTTTCTAGCTCTAGCTCACATATTTACAGAACAGCATATTCCCCTTGGAGGTGGCCCAGGAGATATAGTCCCACTCCCTGATTCTTCCCTGGCAAGTAAACCAACCACCCAGGGAAAGATCACCAGATGCCAAACACGCATGCATTACTGTGCTGTACACCCACTCATGTAATGATGACTGGTGTAGGGAATCTTAAATGCCAGAACTGAGGAAAACTGAATCTAATGTACTAATACAATCAGCAAAAAAAACCCAGCTTGTCCAGAATCTCTTCCTTTTTCCACTGTATTGATATTTGACAATACCTGGAAAATCAATTTCTACTTGTAAGGAAATTAAAATCATAGGAAAAAAATAATTTTAAAAAAAGTTAAAGTAGTCTGTCTGCAACAGATTTCACATTGTGTTAGTAAAATTCAGGAGTATGTACATAAAGGAAAGAAGGAATTCAGAGAAATAATGAGTGGTGTCTCAGAAAAAGCTTCTTAAGGTTTAATCAAAGTGCTGTAGTAAGATTCCCTCAGAGACAACACACTTTTAAAACATCTGTGGAAGAAAAATCTCTTGCTTGACTCATTTTGTGAAAAGAAATAATGACTTTCAGCATTTTTTTAGGCAGGTATAATGATTGTGAAAGTTTCCAGCAATTCTATGCAGCATCAGTAATGACCAGGTGACCTTTAAAGCTCCCTTCCAACCCAAAGCATTCTATGATTCTATGAAAAACCATAGTAACAGACATTGCTATTTCATAATTTCTGATGAGTTTTGCCTTTCTTTACATCATGGACCCAAAAACAGTAGGAAAAATGTGCACACAGCATACATTTGCAATAATAACCACTTCCTGACTCAGCACTGTTGCAGAACATAAAACTTTAAAGAGACTTGGTTGTAACACTGTCGTTTGTGCAGACACAGCACAAGGTCATGAGTCAAGAAAAATGGCTGTCAGGGTTATTCCCACCAAGATAATTAATTATTCAAGCTGTGATGGCTGCGGAACAGCTATACTTTGTTTTGTGCATGGCCAGGCTTTTTGTGGCAAGGAGTAAGGAAACTTCCTTCATCTTTATAGCATGCACAAAAGGGTCAGGCATAGTTCTAGGTCCCAATTATAAGAAGGAGGGAAAAGATGTCATAGAAGAAATTTTATGGCTCCATGGTGGCACTGCCTAGCAAGGCATTCAGTGACGTATCTAACCTAAATTGTAGACTAAAATCAGACCAAGATAACAGGTAAATGAGCAATAACAGAGGAAGTAATAGTTTAGTCAGTTCCCATTAGTGAGGAATATACTAATTTTATTTAGTGTTCATTTAGAACTGACAAACACAACAATAAAAGCTTTTGTGAAAACTTAATCTTGTACTCTTATTGGCATTTCATCAGTACTTTTTATGAAAGAGAAAATCTGACCTTTTTCCAGTGTCATTTTTTATTAACAGTTTCAAAATTAATTTTTTTAATGAGAAATCATTTTTTCATAAAAATGTTATTGGAAATAATGATCATTATGTCAAGTAGAAGTATAGTGCAGGATTTCTATTTTCAGAGTTGGAACTTGAAACTGATTGTTAAAATGCATAAGTGAGATATAAGCGTCTGCGTTGTGTGTCAGTAGGCACAGATCATCAGTTGCCTTTTTGCCCTCTTATATCAGCTGCCAATAGCACGGCCCAGCTACTGGAGTGTGGGCTGAACACAGCCTCTAGGTCAGAGGTGGCTCTACCTTTGCCTCTGTGTCCTAAACTAGTGTGCTGGCACCCACGGAAGTGGTTCGGAATGTACAGCCAACAGGAGCTGCTCTGCTGGTGTGTCAAGTGACAGGATTTCCACAGCTGGGATCTGACCCTGTCGATTCGACCATGCTGACTGAAACACAGCATCTGCTCACTCCTTATGAATTTTTAACACACTAACTCTACATTAACATTTAATTAGAGCTTGATTATATTTACTAGACTTTAGGGTAAAGCTTTCAAGCAATGAAAAGTTAATGTTTAATAACAGGCACATGAAAAATAAACCTGCTTTTTTAATACAATTTTGTCTTTTTGCTTCATTGCCTTTTTCCAGAGGTGTAATTTTTCACCAGAGAGAGAGGAGGAGTCTTTGGCTTGCACCCTATAAGGTTATCCCAAATTATCACAGATAAATGCAGTGTGGAGGAATGCACTTAAAGAAGATAGATCATTGAGTCCTTCTAGAAATGACTTGTAAGAGTCATGTGTCTCAGCAGCAAAACAAGTATTCACATCTCATCTGATCTCAGATCTTCATGTATGAACTTTGGTGTCTCCCCACTAGCCTTCTTGTTCTGTTGGGATTTTTTATCTCTTGGGATCTCTTTTTAATATATTCAAAACACTGAGTGAAAGGTTATGATTTCTTCCCTCAGTCTACTGGCTACGATCCTTGTATTAAAACCACGATGCTGTTAGCCTTCTCTGCTGCCAGGGGCAAGAGGCTTTACACAGCTGAGGCAGCTGCCTCATGGCTTATCGGGATCAAGGGCCATTGACATAGTTCCTTGCTAGACAGACTGCAGAAAGGACTTAAGTGAAAGACTTTCTTGAAAATTTCAAGACTTTCTTGAAAATTCTATTATTTTCAATGTACTGAAAATTGCTGATAACATCACCTGCATTCTTTCATTTCTCAAAACTCACACATTTATTTTGTTTCTGGTCAGAGATGTATTCTGACAGAATATGAACTTGCTGTGGTTGGATGCTGGCACGCAGCCACAAGACTTAGCAGGTACTTCACTGTCTATCACACCAGGAGGAGCATCAGGGGATGCGCTGATACTGCTGCTCCCAGGTCAGGAGCTCTGAGTTCTGTGCTCATTAAAAGGAGATGTGACAGGCAGTTTCCCAAAGTGGTAGTACTGCTTGGCAGGTGCAGAGGCTAAACATGATTTACTCTCTCCTTTTAGCTACTGGAGGGAGGCAGAGATGAACAGTAACTCAAGTAGCACAATGTTTTCTGTTGGAAGCTACTCTGGAGTATCAGGGCAAATGTGTTGTTTGATGCTTTGAATGTGGCAAAGGGAGGGTTCTGTACAATTCATCTGCAGGTCAGTACAGCTCTGCTGCCCTGTAGCTTCCATTAAGGATTCAAACTGCACTATATGTTACAGTTTTTGTCTATGTGACCGATTTCTGATCCTGATTATCCTCCACAAGCAGTCCCAATGAAGACTGTGAGATTGTTTGTGTGGGAGTCCAAGAACTGCTTCTCACTTCCCCAGCCGCAGAACAAGACTGCCTCTGACTCCTGTTGTGGTTTTCTTCCCCTGTCCCATTGTGTCTGAGATTGAGGTGCTTCTCAGCCCTGCCTGTTCATCCTCGACATTCATTTGAAAACAGGCAACAAAGTTGATCAGCCAGGAATGGATGCAGAAGTCTGTATTCCCAGCAGAAAGAGAAGCTGGTGCATTAATCATAAGAACAAAGAGCAGCGTAAAAGTGTTAACAGTATGAAAATGGCAATAACGTGGACAATGCAACCAGGTAGATGGGGCAAGAGAGGTCAGTTCCTATTGACTGATGTTTAGTTTGCACTCAAACTGATCTGTAAACCTGAATGTCATACAAGTAGAGTGATGACACCCATTAACCTTCACATTATTGTGAGGTAATAACCACTCTTGGATTTTGTAATTTCCTGTGGAAACACTCAAGTTACTGCAGATTAAGTCTGAGTGCAGAGGCGTGCAAGATCTCATTCTGTATTGCACAGTCTGGAGAGACTGTGACAACACAAGAAGAGTGTCACTAATTTATATAAATATGAGGCATCCCACTTCATTTTTCTGATAAATATCTGTTTTATTATCAGTACTCTGGATAGGGAAAAAAGGTGTTTCCACTACTGCAACAAGTTACTCTTTCATATTGCAGTAATGCTAAATTTTCAAGAAGGCATTTTTCATGCTTCTGTCAGGTTTTATGAAACTTGTATATACATTGTATATACAGAAATACTGCAAACCTAGAATATTTAATCTTTTTTTACCAAGTGCAAAGAAACCCACTTTTATAAAAGATAAAAATTATAATTTTTTATCATGAGAATGTATAGAAATGACAGCCAGTAATCAGGACTCCACAAGAAGTATCTGTAGATAGACACTGTAAGTTAGATGTACTCTCTAGGTTTACATACACAGATGAATGGTATTAACATCTGCATTAAGAAGTAGTGCAACCTAGTTTATATGGTAAGCAAGCTGTGAGCACCTGTCTGTTATTCAGTCTCCTTTCTGAATTACACTCCCTCTCTCATGATCTCCCCTTTCTCTCACTTCTTAAACCTTAAAAAAAAAATTACCCCAAATCACTCAACTGCCATATTTTGCAGTTAATCCCTGTAAATATTAAGATATTAAATACATACTACTGTAAAAATTAGATGCAGTGGGGTGATATGATTAATACTTTTAGTGATCCTGTTAAGTTATGGAACATATGGAAACCCAGTGAATCTCTGTTCATAAGGTTAATAAAAAATGCCCTGTCTTTTACCAGCCTGATGTCTGAAAACTTACTAAACTTTGTATCTTCTGCATCTCTGTATGATAAAGAGGTGAGTTGCTGAACAGATGGTGAATAAATGACTCTCACTTTTGCTGCTTTCACACTTCCCAGAAGCAAAGCTGACAAATTGTATTTGGAGCCTGGAATGTGATTTCTTTATTTAAACTATATGCTTAGCACTAACAAGGGAGCACTCAGGAACATTAATTCAAACATGCAGAGTGTCTCACTCTGGGAACTGTGTTCAGCCTTTTTGAGAATCTATTATTTCCAGAAAATAATCTTCATTGTATCTGTGTGCTAAAAACATAGTCACATTCTCTTCATTCTGTGTCAAAAATTCCTAAAGTCATTGTTTGTATCTATACATATGTGCATAAATAAAAAAAATAAATGTATCAATGTATTCTGTATGTAGCAGACAACTCTTGAAATAAATGGTATTTCTGTGCTTGAAGATGTAGTCCCAAAAACTGCAATACATTCATCCAAACAAATAACCTAATCCTTCAGGAAAATGCATTCTAACTTCTTCCTTTTTCTTTATCATAATGTTTTGTTTCATACTGTGCATAGTTTTACTGCCTCCATCCAAAGTGAATTCAGTATTCTAATGCTTCAAACCATTAGCTTAATAATGTTATGTTCTGCCTCACTTCTTTCTACAGTGCTGTTGTTTTTACATTGTTTCATTCCTCTTTGCTCCCTGGTCACATTCCTCAAAGCACATTGCCCTGTCACCAAATCCTACTGCATCCATCACTCCTGTTTTCCATTTCCTATCTGCTACAGATAACATTTTTCCTCACCTTTGTTACATTTGTTACCAGCTGAGCTAATTGTTTAGATTTCAAAAGTGCTTGGCATCACGTAAGGCAGACGACTGAATTAGGAACAGAATTTCTGCCGCACTTCTCTTTGTGGTACACCTCTCAGCATTGAATTATTCCTGCTGCAAAGGTGTTGGGCCACATGGAAAAGAAGCAAAACAAAACTTGTGCTGTGGATATTTACTGGGCTTGCCAGTTCTCTCAGAAGGTAGGTATTGTATGGTGCTGTAATTCTGGTTGTAATCTATTCTCCTCCATTCTCCTCAAACACAGATGCTCCTGGATACAACTTCAGAATCCCATGTATAGTTATCCTCTGCTAGAACATCTTGCTGCCATCAAGGCTTGGGTTATTAACAGAGTTGCAAAACTAGAATGACACAATGTATTAATAATTAATTAAAACAATTTCTGTGACCATGATTTATTTTTTTTCAGAGAGGGAAAAATATATTACTTTACAAATGACAGTTCCTTGTTCACTTTTTTACAAAACCATCACATAAAGTGATTGAAGTTCAGACTTCTCAAAACAGATTATATTCAGGTTTCTTTGTGATAGCCATAATTCAAAGTAAGCTGGTTTTGATATATTCTCTTTTGCTTTCTTTATTCTGTTCCAGTTTACTTAATCATTTCAAATTCCCATAAGCACAGTATTTTGAAAGCTATTCACTAAAAGCATATGTTGAAAATGATACTTGCTTTACTTGACCATGTGGTAATTTAGCCTGATTTTTGCTATCTGGTAATGGTCAAAACCATCAAGGGATTATTTAAAGGTCAAAACAATGCATAAGTAAAGCAAATCCTGCAACTGGCCTTTACAGGAAGTAAATAAAGCATTTGCAGCTGCTGCATGTATATACCTGGGAAATATAATAATACCAGGGATATGGTACAAGTTGCATGTAGTCTCTCCTGAGCAAGAAAAAGTCAAAAATCATCATTATTGCCTTGACTACAGGGGTGATCAAAGACAGTCTATTAAATCTTCTGCTAGGCTGGACAAAGGTGGACCTTCAAAGACAGAGAAGCAGGAAAAGCAGGTATTCCCAGAGAAATACTACTCTTTCTGCTGTTCCACACACCTTCCTTAAGGTCACTATGATAGATTTTTCCTCTCTCTTTTAAAGGCTGGCAGAGTGATACTGATGAGTACTGCCAAATACCCAACTATTGCTTTATAACCAATTTATTTTTATTGTTATCAGTGCTGCACAATTAAACAACCATTTCTTGTTTTCTTCTCCCCCTGCATCCCCCCTCTCTTCTACTCCCTGCACCCCTCCCCCCCTCTCCCCAGTTCAATTATTGAGGCATTGGATTAGAATTTTGGATGATGTAAATCAATGTAAATATTCTGCTTTTAACTATTACCCAATAAACTCTCTTATGTGACTTCTTATGAATTAGATCTAGCTGGCATGTACAGTTACAGGACAGATACTGTATAGGACTGTTCATTGCAGTGACTGGCAATTATATGTAGTCTGCAGCTCAAAAAATGATACTTTTCAAGAGCATGTTAAGAGCTGATGTGAAAAATCTCTTGAATGGCAAACTTGGAAAATAGCTGAAATCTCTGAATCAACATGGTAAATTTACTTTATTAAAACAGGTTTCCTACTGCTGTGTGTGAGTGCTACCCAAAACTCTGCATTTTTAATGTACAAAAGGAGGAGGGCTGAATACTCTATTTATAAAATGTCCATAAGTGAAGAGAATCAGGCTATTAAAGAAAGATTTTTGTGCTTTTTTGTGCTTTGATGTTCCACATATGCTGCACTCCATTATCAATGGTGACATCCTCAATTTTGAAAAAAGAGTTTGCGCTCTAATAAACCCTGCAAAGAGTTATCCTAGAAGAGAAACATACATAGCTATTAGTTTTCACTAGCATGTAGCTGTTAAGCATTATTGATTCTGGTAGTTGGGAATGCTGTAGTTTATTAATGGAATCCATTTTTTTGGTTGGTTGGTTGCTTTTTGTGTTTGTTTCGGGGGGTTTTTTGGGGGTTTGGCTTTATTTTCATGTTTTTGGCTTCCTTTCTTGTACTGGCATTTTACATAGGACCTTTTCCAACTAATAATGAGATGTCATCTCTTTTGGGCATAGTGGCATCTGGAAAAAGTCCAGCATGCTGCATCTCGTTGCTCTTGCCTTCCCTCCTTCTCCTCAGCTGGCTTCTCATATACATTTCCAGGATAAGGGGTTAAAGCCCTTCAAGTCATATCACCCCAGGGCACTGCCCAGAATGCTTTAGGAAAGATAAAAACTCCTCTTATACTGCTTCCAATAACCATCTTGGACAATGAATTTTCCCTGGAATTTTCATTTCAATTGCATTTGTGTGGGCAGCCCTAATGATGCCACAGATAGGATATGTAATGGGTTCTTCTAAACTAGAGTATAAAGCTGTTCTTTCTTCACTGCTTTTCCTGAATCAGAGTTAGGTTATTTTAGGTTAGAAATTTTAAAGAAAAAAGGAAATATCTCCTAAAACATAAAATTGAAGAGAGGGACAATAAACCTGCAGATATTTAAAGGCAGGGACATTATAGCAATGATTATAGCAAAGTTTATCAATATGTCACCTATGGAGATAAAGAGATTCTGTTTATACATACATAGTTCAAAAAAGTATGCAGAACTTCACTCAGTACGTGTAGGGCAGTTTTCTCCCTTGGCACAGGTTTCCTGCATTAAATGCACAGGTTTACAAATATGTCTTGGATAACTTATATGAAAATAACGTTACATAGAAGATCTCTCTACCATTAGAAACATGTAAGAACATAATAAAATTTGATGACTTTAAATATTACATTAATAGTAAATTAAATTGGACCTTCAAGTTCAACATGGTGTAAAAGCCTGTGATTTTGTATGCAAGGCAGGGTTATTTCACAGCCTGAATAGCCAAAGAAAATGATCACACTGGTGTAGCTTGGCTAACTCAGCAAGCATCTGAGAAGTAAAAGGGGAAAGAAGACCATGTAAGTTGTTTCAAAGTATGCTATTATAGGAATAAAATTAAATAAAGAAAAATAAAATCCAAGCTACAGTATAAAATAATCTGGTATGTCTAAGGATATAATGGAAACAGTAACAGATCAGATGAATAATTTAGGGTTGGACTGGACATCACACTTAAAACCATAGTATATCATAGACAAGCAATCTTTCTTTGGCAGAGGACTGGACAAATGACTTTGTAGGTCTCTTCCATTACTAATTCTTTTCATTCAATGCTCTTTGTAGACCAATATTAAGTACCTCTAAAAGGCACTAGAAAGATTAGACCTCCATTTATTTCTTGTCCTAAAAGCTAGTCTTCGATCACACAGCAGTGAGATACCATGTCTATTAGCTGCTGTTGTTTACTCTGGAATGAAAGAATATTTAAGGACAATGGATAAAATAAGAGTTTTTAATCAATCAAGGTGAATTATTCCAGGAGTTTATGCCAACACTGTAACACTCTGTCTTTTAAGATGAGTAATGTTTTAGAAATGGTTATGGTTGCTAAGTTATAATTTCATTACAGAGCATCAACTGAAAAATAAATCATCTATCCTGGCTTCAGGAAGAGTTAAAAGAAGCAAAACTAGGGGTTAATCCATTAATCCTTTAGCAAAATTATAGCCATCTCAAGATAACTATAAGTATACATGTATACTTTGCATACTTTGTGTACAAAGTATACTTTGTATAGGACTTTCAGAAAGTATACAAAATCAGCTAAGAGAAACTCCAAAAAAGTGTGTATTTAGAACATTTCACAAGGCTTTTCCAGGAGACAAACTAATTAGGTACCTCTGACATCCTAAAATTCAGGTTAAAAGAATGTATTTCCCTGTGTCCTGCAATCTCTCAAAATTTACTCTCTTGATCTTTTATCACCCAACCTTATGATTTATGTAAAATTTGTAAACTTTGTAAAGTTTTGCATTTGTTTTGCTGAAGGATTATAGTGTATAAACAGGTTCAACAGATTTATAGTTAATTTAATGTTTGGAAAACTCTCAGGGATATTTTAAGTGTTTTATTTTTAATGTAGCAGATTTTGTTCTGGTTAAATTATTAACTAATGTGTTAAATGCTTTTTCATTTGATGTATTTTTTTCCTTCTTTTAACACAGGAATTTGAAAACACTGCAGGGATTTTTTATGAGGTTTTAAATATCTGTTCTTGTTTGTCTTCATAATGAAGCCTCGTTTTTGTGTGAAGACAAATGTAAGTGAGGGCTTGACTTTTTTTTTATTAATGGGAATTAATTATACCCCTACTCCTTGAGGCAGGAGTCAAGTTTAGTACAAGCTTCATAAATGCAATGAGGCAGAGGGTACCTTCTCTGTCCATGTGCCTCCTCAAAATTTGAAAGAGGTCATCATTTTAGTTTGGAAAAGGGTAAATTCCATACTTCACACAACATGTTCACTCATCTGAGGACCAGGTATTTAATAAAACAAACGAATTATGTTCTCCTGCCCTGCAACCTGCAGCTGAAATACACATATTTTCACTCACATTAGAGGAAGAGCCCCCTATTTCAGGATTCCTTCCAGTGCTAAGGCTTCTCTTATTTATTGCTTCACAACACCTCACTCCTTGAGGTAGGTGAAAAGGCTCTTAGGGACCTCTCTGTCGAGAATATTTTTATAGCATCCAAGGGGAATTTTCTGATTAAAGTACTTATTCAAGATGCCATCTCTCTCTGTTTGGTTTGATATGAACAGTAAGGCAGAGAAAATTTACCACTTAGAGTTATGGTAAAAAAAAATGCAAGTTTGGAACAGAATTCTGCCTTTTGAGCTGAGAAAACCAAGAGCCTGAGACTGGAAGTATTTTATTTACATGTAGGTCACATAATGTAGAGGGTCAATAAATGTCAGGTTATACAACCACTAACTGGATTTTCATCTCTGATCTGTAGGCCATAGTATTAAACTGTAAAAAACAAAAAAAGACTGAAAATGAAAAAAAAATTCCTTTGGAGAGGATTTTAAATCTGCATATGTTTTTGAGTCAGGGTAGTTAGGCTTCCATAAAATTTTATTGGTCTAATTTCATATACCTAATTTTCTTACATCTTACTTCATCAAACCAAATGTATTTTTTTTTCAATCCCTAATAAAGTCTCTTTGAAAGTTATCTAAAATCTGTATGTCACAGACTTTATATCAACAGTTCTTAAAAATTCCTTTGTGAGTCTCCAAAAATCCCCGAGTTAAAATGTGTGTTACCTACTAGATACACATGCATACACACACAGACACACAGACAGTTGTAAAACCAGAAGTTTTCTTAATAGAAGGAAATTAAAACAATACAGACTTGAAGGCATAACAAACTTTTATAATCAATAGGTAAAACACGCAAACTGCAGCGTTGTTTGTAAATTCCACGTTGGTTTTTTTTCTATTAGTTTTTAGGGAATCACAGTTTCAAAGACTGAATTAATTACATGAATAATACAAATTAGTGAACACTACTACAGGACTTCTCCTGGAACGGGATGACCTAGTATGATGTCAGTACAATAAAGAAATATGAAGTATATATAGACACTAATTTGACTTGAAGAATACCAAAAAAAAAACAAAGAAAAAGAAAAGCTTTGGAAAAGCTTTTGGAATTCCTTTGGAAGGTGGGAATAAAAAATAGCTTCCTTTCAGGTATGACCAATATTATTGCATGAAGAAGGGTATTACCTACAGTCACTGACGAAAAAAATGCAAGAACTTGACAACAGACTATTGCTTATAAACAGAGTAAATTTAGATGTAAGGAAGCAGAGTCATTACCCACAAAACAGAATGTTGGCCATTTCCTGGAAAGAAAAGGTTTGATCTTCTAGGAAGTCATAAAAAGAGCACAGATCTTTTGAAAAGAGAAGCCACTCCAGGGAAGAATATAAATTTTTAAGATTTTTGAGCTAATCTGTGACAGTCCCTGAGGGAGTGAGAACAAAAATAGTAGTCATTGCCAAAGGATTTGAATTATTATCTTTTAATCTTTCTAAAGAATGTAAAGGGAAGAAACCCTTGAAATCAGAAGAATTCTTTCTGGCAAAATTCAGGACTGAACTGGGATTGAAGAAGCGGAGTAAAACATTGGGCTGTTAGGCTTTGGAGAAAGTCAAGAGAAGGACCATCACATTTTTTGTGATACTCTGTGCTCTGCCCATTTGGGAAACTTTCTCCATGCTTCCTCAGCTGTGATACAATAGTATTTCAGGTATTTTGGGACCTGTTTTTTCTCCTTTCTGCATCCTGTATACATGTAGACGCTAGCAGGACCCTTACCCTTCATGAATGAAATATTGATGGTATTTAAGCTAACACTTGGCTCAGCTGCAAGCTGAAATTTGATCATATGGTATTTACTAATGTATTATTAATGGACAGCTGAATGGCTTCAATAATATTTCTTAGTATTTATCATTCCCTACAAGGGTAAAAAAGACAGGTTCCCATTAATCTGGGTTATTTTAAATGAGCTACACAAAAGAGCTAAGTGGGCCCCTTATTTCCCTCACATCATCCCGCAGCAAGAAAATATGATGTGACAGGGATTTGTCTTGACTTATATCATATGAAGAATGGGCCCAAAGTAGACATAAAGCTGCCTTTCTTTAATGTCTTCTGATTGTTTCACTGAATTTATATGGCTTTGGTGCATTAATAATCAGTCTTTGAGAATTCCCTGATACATCAGCTAGTTATCTCCAAGGGACTTCTGTATATCAACCTTGTAAGTATGTTTGCCTGCAGTAACATTTGTGTGCTTGGCTTAGAACACTAGTCCTATTTGTTGATGTATTTACTAACTCTAGACTCTATTATAATCCTCCATGTAAAATAAATTTAAAGTACTGTTATTTTTATTATTACATTACGTGAGCAGGGTAGAATAAACAGATTTGCCAGACTGACTAAAAGTTTGGATGTTTGAGAGACGAAGGCTGTCAATTACTCAACCACAAAACTTCTTCTCCTTTTTAATAGATTTCATTGTAAATTCTTTGGTTATGCCATAGATAGACTCATCACTTCTGAAAATAATACAAATGATGGAATAAACTACAGGAACTTCTCAGGCTGGATTCTGGTTTCTTGTGCTGAATGGAAGCTCCACTAGACACTGCCCTAGACACCAGAATCCCACAGTATGAGGTCTTCTGTTCACCAAATTTTGTTGACCCTACAATTGCACATTCACATGGATTCCTAGAAGGATTAGAATTATTTAGGATTCATGTTCACACTCAGTGTCTTGATGGGTCACTACGCATCTGCATAGGTTTTCAAATCCCACTTCAGTCCATCTTTGGCTTTATCTACACCTCAGCTTTTGATCATACAGCTATCAATTAAGAATAAGTAAAAAGAAATTCAGGCTAGTGTCTGGAAAAAGACTTTGATCTTAAAATTTCACAGCCTTATGGGAAGATTTTCAAAGATGCTTAACCCCTTTGAAGATCTGTCCTTAAAGTAAAGAAGCAAACTGGAAACCCAAGCACAAAGCACAAAGAGAAAAGACACACTTAGAGAATCACACAGAAAAGTCAGAACTTGCTTCTGAGTCATTAAATGTCAAGAACAAGGCAGGTTGCTCTGCCCACCCCCTCCCCCCCCACACTTTCCAGCTCAATAAGATTAATAAAAGTCTAGCAGGTACTCAGAGGGTGTAAGAAGAGTGGAACTTGTCATATATCATTGTGGTATTCTGTAAGCTACAGCTAACTGCAGACTACTAAGGATGGCTAAGATGAAACAGGATGAATTTCACCATTTAATACTCAGAGATTTTCCATGGAATTCTAAAGTCAGCCCAGATTATTAATACTTGTCTGCATAACCATTTCATTGCTCTGAATGATCCTGTGAAGGACACTTCATTCCTGGTGAGTCTGACCTGATTATTCAAAATTACAAGACCCATGGCAACAGGGCAGATGAGAATGAAGCACCTGATTGTAGGGACCTTGAAAGTGTCTTAAGGCTATTCTGTGATGTGCCATCACTGGTATTGACTGAAAAACCCACCACATGCCAGTGTGTTTGAGGGCACTTTGGACTGGTAACTTCTGTTTGCTGAGAACTTAAATACTTTTTTTTTAATTAAAAAAAAAAAAAAGGAAGTTTCCTATAAGACAGTAAGCTTGCTGTTTGCACCACTCTAGTTATCAAATATACCAAGTTCCAAAATTCAATAAAATCTCAGTTTGAAGAATAGACAATGAGGTGGATGGAACGATCTACAAAGAGCAGTAAGTCAATGTCTAAGTACAGATTCTGTACCTCAAATAAATAAATAAACAAATACATAAATGAAATAAGGAGACTGTTGCCAGTTTTGCTAGCAAAAGGTCAAAGTCTTCCAAATGAAAAGCACTGATGCATCAAGGACAAAGAAACAGACTGCCTTGCAAACTATGTGGATTTCTATGGGAGTTTATTTGTGTATATCCTGGGGGATCCACAACACATTTAAAGAACGCACTTGATCTTTGTATCCTAAATAGATGTTTCTGTTGCTAGGTGATGTAATATGCTTGTAACCCTAAGAACTCCAAGGACAATTGCGTTCAGTGACATTTCCAGCAGTAAGCTGCTGGAAAAGTGAAATGGAAGAATTTTTTTAGTTGATGTTTGTTCTAGAAAACTTTTCAGTTCAATACACTTGAACTAATGCAGTAGATTTTCAATACTATTTTTCTCATAAAAGCACAGCTATACTGTTTTCACTCTTGAGCTACTAGTCTTATCAGATGGTCTTTGGAAAGATTCAGCATTTATTTTTAAACCAAACTCTCTATTTAATACCATATTGGAGGGAAAACAGTCTCTTGATTTACAGAAATTACACTGGGAGGAGTTATTAAATTCTTGACTGTGCAGTGAGCCATCCACTACAGTGCGTGAAAGGTCTCTATTATTCTCCAATATGTGTGCTGGGAGGGGAAAAAAGTAGAAGGAAGAAGGAGATGTTACAGATGGAATGATAAAACCAGAAAATAAATGTTGGCAAAAGAGTCAAACTTAGTTGAAACTTCCCTAACCATGGAATTAAAAAAAAGTCTATTAATTGATTGGCTTTGAACTTAATGCTTCACAAGAAGAAAGATCAAATATCTGCAAAACTACAGTATGCTATTGAAGATATCAAGACCAACATCCATATTGTAGTATCAAAAATGGGAAGAGTGCTGAGTGAAAAACACTAAAATGAGTCTAGTAAGTGGATCATGCCTCACAGAGACCCTCACAAGAAAAAAATCAAACCTACAAAATAATTTTTAAAATTGCAGTCGAGCAGCAGCTCCACAATGTTCCTGCAGTCTACCAGAGTTCCACTGACGTTATAGTTCTGAAATTAAAAGGCCTTGTTAGGTATATGAGAGGGAAATGTAATAGTGTTAATGGTTGGATAGAGCTTATTTTACCTTTTTAATGTTATTACAATATTTAAAAGCAAAGGGGATATCAATTACTGACAAGAGAAACTTGTGCAATTCAGATAGAATGAACACCATTTTTAGGATACTTACTTAAAATTTTTTGAATTGTGATGGTTAAAAAAGCTTCAAAAGCCCTTGCTAGAAGTCTCTGACATTTATGCGGGTTTTTCTGAGCCTGAACTGGATCCAAGTGAAAAGCAGAAAAGCAAAAAGTAAGGAAGTTTTTGCTTCCAAATATTTAGAAAATTTCAGTTGATTTTGATCAATCTTCCAAGATTTTTTATTTTACTAAGCCAGTTGATTGACTTACCGAAGAAAAAAATCCTGAGGTATTGTCTTTCATGTCACAGAGCCCTCAAGTGAAATATTTTAGATTTTTAAGCCAATGGCTTGTTCACGAACAAATTAGCAAATGGTTTGTTCATGATAAAATTATCAGATCTACAGTAGATTATAGAGATCAATGAGAAAATATCAAATGGCACTCAAAGCTCTATTGTTAGGGCTGCTGACTCATTTTTACAATGCTACTGTAACATACAGTTTATTTTAACCGTTTATGACTACTACCAATAGCTGCTTACTTTATGATATTCATGAACTGTTTTCTTCTTTCTTGCAAAGCATATTTCATAATGTATTGAAATTGTTTGTCTCTTTGAATCAATAATAATTTGTTCACAAGAAATTAAGTAACGGAAAAGTCTGAAGTTTTCTTATACAAGTACAGGTTCAGCCACTTGTCCTGTTTTCTTTGTGTAATAATTGCCATAGATTTCCTTGGTTTGCTTTCTATATTGCTTCTGAAATAATTGTTATTATATGCTCCAGTAGATGTCTGGCTGTGTAGGGCAGTACTCAAGCTTGCTCACAAGGGAAAAGTATGATTCAAAAAAAGTCCACATTTCTTACAGATACTAGACCACGACCTGACACATGAGTATGATGCCCATCTGTTCAGTCTTGATATTTGGCATGGCAAACCCTGAAGATTCAGAGCCATGACTCCCTGGTTAAATGGTCATGAAAAAACCAAATAGCAATGCTAATACTAAGTGGAATATGAAATAATTGTGTAAAATTCAACGACTGTAAGGTTTGTCAGTATACTGGAAGCCAATCTGTGATAGAGAGCATGATTACTTAATGGATTTGTTTACAGTTTATTGTGGCTTCCTGCACTCCATTGCCAACTGCATTCTGGTGCAATTATATCCACTTGGGATAATTGCTCTTTCTCTGAGAACTGCTACTCCATTTTGGAAATATGTCCAGGTTTTAAGAAGACAGGCAGAGCAAGATTAGCATGGAAAGCAGAAAAACTGCAGTACTGGAAACAGAGAGGCAGTGGGAGGGAAAATAGATGTATTAGCTCCAGAGACTGTCTCTGTAGCAGTCCTAAGAGGTGGTGGAAAGAATGAGACTTTCCTGGAAAATCAGCACAGCCTTTCTGTAGGACACAGCGTAAAGCTTATTTCTGGTGACAACTGAATACTGCTTGACTGAAAAGTAAGTTCAGAGAACAGAAATGCCTCTGCAGAGGAATTTAACTGTAGTTAGGAAGGGAAGATTTTTAAGAAAATTTATGGGTTTTGTATTTTTTTTAATTGATGTACATTGTATCTTGTTGCTTACCATTATCTTTAAATTGGCTTGCTTCAATTAATAATAAACACTAGTTTTAGAGACTTCTAGGAAGAGTATATCAGAAGACTCCAGAAAATGCCTGAGCAAATTGTACCTTATATATGTCACACAGTCCAGTGGCCTACCACACTGTGAGATCAGTCTGATAAAGAAACAGTCCAGACTTTGAAGTCTGATAATAACCCACAGCTAGAGCCAACCACAGGATTTTTGAACAAGCATTCTTTGTGTAACTTTTTGTCATGTGAAGATCCGTGATTATCTATCCCTCTTTCCAGGTGAATGTGATGGTAGAGGAAATCTGTGGGAAAATATAAAATGGCTTTTCATATTTACACAGTACACAGGTAGATCCTACCTGCTCTAATTGCAACTGAGCCACATCGACATCTCAGATAATCACTGCCCTTGTGCAGTGCTGCCTTCAGCAGCACTTTTCTCTGTGCCAAGCTATTTCTTAGCACTGTTTTTGACAAAGCAATGCTGGAGGTACATAGATCCATTTATCCTGCTCCAGCTAATGTTGTATTATCTTTGCACATGGGCACAGGAGCTTTGCTGTCTGAGTTCAGCAGTTTTCAAATGAGAATTGCTCTCACTGGCAGGGAAACTGCAGAGGCAGATGTGCCAGAACCTGTGTTGCACAGCTCACGAAGAGGGTTGTGCACACCCATGGGACAGCTTCAAGGAGGCTGGATGCAGGCATGCAGACAGACATGAAAATGTGCCCTTGGTAGAACATAAACAGATGGATTTCAGTAGTAGGTCATCAATTGCACTGTATGGCTGTGTTTGCATATCTATCATATAATGAGAAAACCCTCTGTTTCCTTCTGGCTGCTAAGTTTGTATTTCTATTAAATCAAATACTCTCAGAAATAGGTGTTCTGTGTACAACACAGTAACTTATGAAAGAAACAGCAATAAGCATAACTACACTAACATTATATGAAGAAGCATTTTCTGTCCTCCAGTTTGTTAATGTTCTATGCAAATATGCAGGGCAAATTCATCATTTAATCACCACTATACTGGTAAAAGCCTTCCAGTTCTCATTCATTCCTCCTCTTGTTCCTGTAAAATTTTAGATTGGAGTTTGCAGCAAAGTGGTGACACAGACATTGTTTTCTTTAATATTATAGTTTTTCAATTACTGTAATTTAGTTAAAAGAAATGATTGCCTGAAATGGAACTTGGGACATTATTACAACACAAAAATTTAGGATTTCAAGACCTGCAAAAAAGCAAGTTTATAAAAGCTTTGAGAAAGTTGCTTTCTAAATGCCATTTAATAACCAAAACCAATTCTCTTAGTTCTCTGTGATTCCTATGTATCTTTGACATATTCATAGCGAAATCATTTTATTAAGAGAAATCTGAACTGTCATGCTCTAAGAATTTTCTGAACTAACTTCTTTCTTAATACAAAAGTGTTGTCATCTTGTTGCAGAGGAAAACCAGTGCCTTCAGCCTGTGTCAAGGTTGTATTTCTCATGTGTGGCCACAGACAGATTTGAGAATTTGAGTTCCATTTACTTCTTGGTGAACACTTGTTCATCTTTGCTGCCGAGGCAAGGTAGGATACTCTCTGACATCGATTTTCACTGATTCTTCCTTACTTTGAAATAAGAAGTCTTTTAGAATTCTTGAAAACTTAGCAATTAATTTTTTTGTGGTTTATCATGTTTGAGGCAGAAGCACAGAAACCTTACAAGCTCAAACTTCCTTCTTCTGATGGGTATCTGAATTCTCTTATTTCAGACAGTGCCATGTTTCACTTGAAGTTTAGGATAATAATCAAGTTTATCAGGCATTGATCTTGCTTCCACATATGAGTTATTGTGCATTAGTATGATAATTCTGTGCTTTTGATATAATCTGTCTCATAGCTGTATTTCATTTTCCCTCCCAGAGAATCATAGGATGACAGCATTCCAAATAAGTACCTAAAATATTTTCAGAATGAGTTGAAATACCTTGTTATATTTTCTGGAAAATAACACAGACACAATTATACTCTTACATACTGCCTTCTCAAACTCTACGATCTATGCTAACATTAAAAAAAAAAAGTATGTTGCATTATGCACACAGTGAGAACGATTGACACAGTTCAACCTTTTTTGCATGTTTTGCTAGCCAGCTAGTTGAAAGTGGCACTTTAGGTTTCTACTCATGATTTTCTGAATAAAACAAATATTGAAACATCACCACTGTTTTGGATTCATAGCTTTGTATTTTGAATGTTCAGCAAGTTCAAAAACTATTATTATAAATGAAGCTCAGTACAATTCAACTTGAGTAACAGACTGCCATGCACATCTTCAACTCTGTTTTGGAAGAAAAGTCCAGGAAGTCCTTACTGTAAACATAAACATTTTACTGTTTAATGTCTTTATCAATGATCCGGACGAAGAGATCAAGTGTACTGGAAGGATTGTCTAGCATTGAAATGGGCTACCCAGGGAAATGATGGAGTCTCCATCCCTGGAAGTGCTCAAGAAAGGACTGGACCTGGCACTTAGGTTCAGTGGTGTTCAGTCAAAGGTTGGACTTGGTGATCTGGGACATCTTTTCCAGCCTTAATGATTTTGTGATTCTAAGTCCAGAAAGCCTAGATGAAATTTACAGTGCAGCCAAATACAAAAGTCTAAGAGATATAGGAAAAAAATCTAGCTGTGCTGACTGTAAGAATCCAAATCAGTACCTCAGGAATTATGTTTTGAATTTTTTCAAATGCTTAATGCATACTTTCCTATGAGCAGTCCAGGGGAACATTATCACCCTTCATTCTCAGTGGGGTTCTTTCTAGAGTGTTCACACTCTTTAGTGTTTAATGGATGGCTGATTAAAGACATATTCCAAGAGTTGTACAAATCTTTTTATAGACAGGAAGAGATGCAGTGCAATATTATTACCTTGTGTGTAAATGACACCTGACCTTGTAAATACCTTGTAAACTTCCAATGCATTGATCATGTATTGCTGATAAATAAATGATCTAAACAAATACCTAACCTTTCTCCAGTTATCCCTTAATGAAGTAATAGCAAGTCAATATTGGTTACTTTCTAATTTCTTATATTTCTGTTGGCTGGGTTTCACACTTTACTAGGACAATAATGGACTGGTACTGTTATCTGTTATCAGTCCTTAATGCCAGAAATTTCTGTTTATGGCATGGAATGCTACAAGGGGAAGATATTCCAATTATTTTTCCATTTTTTAGCAGCTAATGTTCTGAGTAAATTAATTGAGGTCAGTTCTCATGAAGTGATTTTGTTCAACAGAAACTACAGTCTTTGGCAGCAGGAAATACTTGGATGGACTAGAAATAAAAAATTAATGTCCCCCTCTACAAAAAACCTGGGACAAAGGCCAAACTCCCCTTGACTGGAAAGTCACCAGGTGCTTGGGATTTTATCCTAGTACAGAATTCTGTCTTTTTGGCCTCTGAAGCCCAAGTAGGTTCCATCACCTCTAATTTAGGGTGTATCATCAAGGTTGCAAAGAGTGCTTGACTTCACAGCACAGCTATCACTGGCTGAAATAAATTCAATAACCCTAGGTTCTCAGGTGTTTTGTTTTGTTTTTTTAAAAGCCACCAAAAATACAAAACCTTTTCACGGCTTCAGTACTATGGATATTTTGGTGGTCAGTCCTTCAGATATATATGATAAGTTTTCCACTGCATTTTAAACACAATTGTTGCTTATTTATCATATCAGCACAAATGACACAATAAAAACTGCTTCTGTAGAAAGCCCTGCCTTGGAGATCAACACCAAACAGGTTGGTTGGTCTGTTTTTGTGAAGGGGAAATTGTATATCTTTTGTTTCAGCCTTTGGGTACTACTTTGGATTTTCACTCCAGTAGTTCAGGCTCATCTTCTGAACCATCAACCTGTTCTTGAGCCAACACCCCATGTCCCACGGCCCATGGTATTTGACTTTTCTGTCAGTCCCAAAAGTTTACTTTCACCAACAGATTGTCTTTTTGGTTCTCTTGTTTTCCTCTTGAAGTACATCAATATTTCTCCAGCCTTAAGCATGGGAAGGAACCAGCAGTGCTCCTGAGGAATCTCTTCGGCTCCAGCTCCTGGAAGGAAAAGAAACATCTCTCCAGTATTTCAGCCGCTCTATTCCCCTAAGGCACTTTCAGATGAGAGACAGGCATTTAGTTTGATGACTTCAAAGACTCCTTTGTCCCCAAGGAACATAATCCTAGCCATGCTGGCTGATTGCTGAGTTTGTGTACTCTGTTACATTAGGTGGCCTCACAAAACCCAGCTGCAATTCAAAAGCTGTTGGCGGGCACCTACATGTCCACAGGTTTCCATGCCACACACAGCCATCACAATTCACATCAAGCTGTTACATAATCCTGGACACTTCCCAGCTATTCTTTAGTGAAAACAAATGGAAAGAAATGTTTTCCCTTTTTTTTTTTGGTCCAAAACAATGTGCCCTTTTGTTTCAAGTTTAGCTTGCAGAATGACTGTCAATGCTTTTGGTATGTCCAAGCTGGGACTTTGACTTTCTGAGACTTCCATCAGTAGTTCAACCTAAAATATAGTGAAAGCTTATCCTCCAGAGGCCTGGAAAATAAGACAATATAATAATTGATATCCAGGGGGTTTTGTGAGGTTTTAATTTATGATAACCAGTTCTTGTTATCTTACAAGTATATGTCCTTCGGTGTCTTTTTACAGCATCTGGAACCATTGGACTAACTTTTGAAGCTCCTACGGGTTCAAATTTCATTCCCATTTGCATGTTCTGGCCTTCATGCCTATCACTGTATTGTTTTATAAATTTCTGTGAAGCTCTATGTTTACAAGAGATTCAGCTTTTACCTTTCCAAAAGAAAGGGTTACCTTTTTCCTTTCTTTTAAACAGCCATTGCAATGGGCTTTAAATGTATTATGATGTTTTAAAATATTTTTTCCTTACTCTTCATAAAGATAAGTGCTCTGCTTCCTTTTGTCCTGACAATGAAATTGATTGTTTTTGGTTTTCCCTGGGTCATTAATAATGCAATTATGAAATATGCTATGTGGGAAACAATAAATATAAGGGTAATATTCACTAGAAAAAAACATCAGACTTAACCCTAGGCTATTCAGTATACATCAGCTATGTTGTGAGTGGAAGCACAGAAGGCATGCTTTGGTGCATAACATATCATCTCTTTCCTCCCTAATGTGCTCTACAGTTCTGGTGTTAGCAGAAAGAAAATATGCAGTCTTGGATGCTGCTGAGCCAGCCGGTTGCCTGACTTTTCCATCTTTTTTCTTCTGATGTTTGTATTAGGCCTGTGTTGCAGAACCAATGAGACTTTTAAATACCCTTGCCTGCCCAATTTTTATTAGATTTATCAGATATTTGCATCTGGAATTGAAATCTAAAGTGATCTTATAAAGCTAAGATATTGAACTTTCAAAATAGATTACAAATGCATAGTCAAGAAGTAATGTGGTAATATACTTCACAAAATATTATTCTCAGTAGAGGATAGAACACATGATCAAAAGCAATTCTTCAAATCTTAAATACCATATTGCAGTCATTTCTAAATTGTAATATTCCAAAGCCACATTTCATGTTGCAATGTGACAGTTGTTTCTCATTTCTAAGTATGAAGTTAATCACTTCAAATTAAGTAATAAAAAAACCCAACCAACCAAACCCCCCCCCCCAAAAAAAAAAAAACAAACAAAAACAACCAAAAAAAAAAGAGGGAGACACATAAGGAGAGAGACAAGCAACACAGAAACAAGTTTATACTTCTTAGCTGCTTGGTAACAACCTATTAACCAGCAACTATGTTTGCATATCAGCTGAATGCTTCTTTCATGATGAAGAGAAGGCAATGTATTTTAAAAAAGTATTAAGCCATACTACCCATTCTTGAAAATACAGATTGACAAGGAATGCTGATAGACATTGTGCTTTAGGAAAGCCAAATGCTGCTGTACAGCATCTCTATAAAATCACTAAAGACATCATTTAAAGTACATTAAGAAAGGGAACCAGGATACTGCTAAATGGTGTTGTATCCTGAATAAATCACCTTTTTAATTATGTTAACTGTTAAAATGGTCAGTCTTAATTCAAGTCCAAACTAGTTAGTGTAAAAGTAAGAGCCTAATCATAGTTATTTTTAGAATGGAGACTGCAAGTTCTTTTGCTCATCTACAGAAAGACTGAACATGTCCTAAAGCAAGCTATATACTTGCCTCCATCTAGGTTTATTCCATTGTTTAGAGGAAACACAGGGTTACCATTTGTGCTTGACATCTTGTGGAAACCATACAGCAGAAAACTGCTCAAAGATCATTTGTTCTTAATGAAAGCAATTTGTTACTAGCTGAAGCAAAATGTTCTTTGTCCTTGTGCCAAAAACGCCTTGTCTATCCTCCATGTTTGCTGCACTTACGCACAATAATGGAAATATTATGAGATATGCTTAGAACAGCAGCATAACAAGCAGGACACACTTCATTGTTCTGAAACAATAGGCATGAGTGTGCTGTTCTTTGTCACACTTTTATCTACCATGGAAGCTCATTGACACAATGGAGGTTCAGCATTTCTTAATTGCCTTTTTAATTTAGTCCACTTTTTCCCGCAGGGCTGATGCACTGATTCCTCTCATTCCTCCTTCATCCCCCTCTCAATAGACTTGCTTTTATGAGATACATATTAAAACATCTGCTTTTTTTATTATGCTCACATGTTTTTATGTAACTATATTTCTTTCCTTTATGAATTTAATAAGCTCTTTGAGGCAAGTGTTAAGAACACAAGAGAAATACAGCTATCTTGGAGTAGAACGTTTTTAAAAGGAGATAGGACTGAAGCTTAAGAAAAAAAAGAAGAAGAACTTAGGGAAAAAAGGGTAGGTGCATCAATAAATACATATAGAAAAATGGTTCTCAGCTAATCCCATTACCCCAGGCAGCCTTAGGAGAGCAAATTCACATAATTTCATATACATGGCCTTTGTCTGTACAGAGACAGCATTTTGCAGTGGCAGCCCAGAAAAGAACAGCATTTGTGGACATAACAATATTTAAAGAACAGATGAAGTGCCTCATTTCCTTTACTATGTAAGTTTTTGTGAGCTCTAACACAGCTCCTTAAAGTTACAGAAATCTCACCAGAAATCATTAAGTACCTGTAGGACAAATGAAAGTATATATGAGGGAATTCAGCATGGTAGAATTACACTGCTGTCTTTCCATTAAAAAGAAGGAAAAAGCAAGAAAAGAAGACATCATATGTTGTGGAAAAGGAACTGCACAAGAATATGAAATATTCATGACTCTGATCCTTTGAACAAGCGTGGTTGAACTAGTGAGTATGGTGAAATATGTATCAGTCATGTCAAAACACATAGCTTAGTTGCATAGTGTTGCAGTAGAGTATCCTTTTTTTTCTGCCTACAATATGCTTGAGTCATAGAACCAACCAATCATTTAGGTTGGAAAAGACCTCCAAGATCAAAGTCCAACCTATGACAGGTAACCACCTTCTTAACTAGGCCCTAGCACTAAGGGCCACATCCAGTCATTATTTGAACACCCTGGGCAGTCCATTCTAATGCTTGACAATCCTTTCCACAAAGAAATTCTTCCTTATGTCTAACTTGAACCTTTCATGGTGAAGTTTGAGGCTGTGTCCTCTTGTCCTGTTGCTTGTTTCCTAGGAGAAGAGGCCAATCCCCTCCTCTCTCCAACCTTCTTTCAGGTATTTACAGAGAGTGATAAGGCCTCCTTGGAGCTTCCTTTTCTCCAGGCAAAACAACCCCTGCTCCCTCAGGAGCCATTCCTCACAGGACTTACTCTCCAGACCCTTCACTAGCTTTGTTGCCCTTCTCTGGAAACACTCCAGCACCTCAATATTCTTCTTGTAGTGAGGGGCCCAGAACACGACAGAGGATTCATTGTGCAGCCTCACCAGTGTATGGAGACAATCACTGCCCTTGTCCTGCTGGGCACGCTATTTTTTATACAAGCCAGGATGCCACTGACCATCCTGGCCACCTGGGCACACACTGGCTCAATTTCAGCTGGATACTGACCACCACCCCCAGGTCCTTTTCTTCTGGGACACTTTCCAGCTGCTCTGCCCCCAGCCTGTAGCACTGGGATTGTTGTGACTGAAGGGCAGGACCTGGTGCTTGGCCTTGTTGAACTGCATACAACTGGCCTTGGCTCATTAATCCAGCCTGTCCAGGTCCCTCTGCAGAGCCTTCCTGCCCTCCAGCAGATCAACACTCCTGCCCAACTTGGTGTCATCTGTGACCTTACTAATGGTACACTTAATCCCCTTTTCCAGATCTTTAGTACATCATTATCATTAAACAGAACTGGCCTCAAAACTGAACCTTGGGGAACCCCAATAGTGACTGAAGGCATATTTGCAAGGAAATGAAGGAATTCATCTAGATGTTGACAACTGAGCAAGAGCTCGTTAAAAGCATCTTCAGTGTATCAGTTCTTTCCTTCTATGCAAACATTCTCACAATCTTCAATACATTTTTCAAGTTACCTTGTTTAGAAATGCATGTCTGAGTTAGTAATGATTTTTAAATATCCATAAAATATGGAGTAAAAAGTTATAAAATGAACTGTTAAATTACATTTTAGGATATGATTAAGTGCTTTGCATGTTCATAATTGAACAAGGAGAAGAACCTCTGTTTTCCCTTGTTATTATATACCATGTGTCACATCTGATTACTCATCCCTCCTTCTTCAGCAGTCATTTCCTCAAATATCTACACAGTCATCTTTCATTTCCTTGACCCTAGCTGGCAACTTATTTAGAATGTATAAATCATCAAGGCAGTACTGGACTAAAGGTCAGGTGTCTTTTTAATGCTGCAGTTCTGGTCCTTACAACTTTAGGTGAATATGGCATAACTGAGGAAGGAACAGAGCATTGTGAGTGGAGGTACAAACGTCTTCCACAAAAAAAAAAAAAAAAAAAAAAAAAAAAAAAAAAAAAAAAAAAGAGGTAGTACTTCTTCAGTTCAGAAAAGAGGCAGTTGAGGAGGAATATGAGGAAGTTAATGAAATCCTTTGCAGCATAGAGAAGGAGATAATAAATACATTGTGAAACTGGCTGCTCTGGGATGTTGTGAGGGCCAAAGGGATAATTAGTTTTGGAAAGAGATTTCAGAGCTACATGGAAGATACACACATAATTTACATCATTATATATATTGGTGGCTATTAAACATCGTGATAAAGATATATTGGTGATAAAATGCTGATTGCTGGAAACAGGTAAGGTGTGCCAGCAGTGAGATTGTTCTTTTCATGCCTTCATTATTATATTGTTTTCTGAGATAATATTATGCTCAGTCAAGCCAGAAGGTTAGGTGGACTTTTGGCTTAACCCAGTTTTGTCAGTCTTGTGCTGTTGCAAATCATGTACCTTTTTTCTTCACAGAGCCTCCATTTTTGACTTAATATCTGTGCCAGGCCATGCTCACTCCTTTCCAGACTATTTGGCTCAGTCCTTAATTCCAGCAACCTTTCTCTTTGGACCCTTTAGGAATACTGCTTCTATTGTATTTTGTTTGTTTGTTTGTTTTGGTTTGGGGTTTTTTGTTTATTTTTGTTTTGTTTTGCTTTTGGTTGGTTGGTTGGTTTTATTTTTTATTTTTCCTTTTTTTAATTTCTCCCTTCATCCATGCTAAAGTTAATTTATGCTCGCTGAAATAATATCAGCATTTTAAAAATATGTGAACCATGTCATGCAAACGTGGATATGGCCATGTTTGTGGTCCCCTGACACCTGGCCTGCTTGTAACAGAAAAACAGGCAGAGTAAAATTTGCATCCTGCTTCTTTTGTGGGTTTTTTTTTACTTAGGTTTTTTTTATTATTTTACTTTAGTCCACAGTAAGAAGCATCATATTTTTTGTAGCTTTGCAAAAAAAGACACTATTTTCACACATGGGTTTAGAATTTTACAAGAGAATAACCATGTTGCTAAAGGTTTATACCAGTCCTAGTTACCCTCACAAAGAAAAAAACATTCTTTTGACTGTGTGATACTATAGAGATAGGAAGGACTTTTGGCTTTTTTTTTTTTTTTTATTTACAGTACTCTACTCGCTTAGTCCAGGCAGAAATGTGCATACTTATGCAAAGGTTTCCCGTGGTTTTGAAAGTGGAATTCAATATACTCTAATGCACATCTCTATTGGAGCTTCTGTCATAATAAGGTTGATTCATTTATTCAAACCAGCCTTATTCCCAACAGTACCTTCACACGAAATAGATCCTAATCGCTGCCAGTTCCCTTGGGACTTAAAAAGCTGAAGCAATACAAAAGTGTGTATAAGTTTTAGATAATGTAGTCACATTTTTCTAATCATATTTCTAATTTCACTGGCTTGTTACACAAAAGCTCTGATTGGGGAACAAGATCGTAAAAGCCTAAGAGATAATACTGAATCTCTCACACACCAGAATGTAATAATTGTAGAGTTGCTTAAAGGGCTGCCATAAAAATACGATGAATCCCCAAAGCTGCATTTGCAGGATACTTTTAAAGAGGAACAAATAATGCCCAAGGGTGGGGTGTGGAGAAGCTTGTACAAACACAATGATTTCTGTAATAATTAAAATTTTAATCAAGCCATCGATTCCCTTTCCCATCCTCCAATACACACAACATTTCTATTCAAACAGGGAAAAGGCCACTTGTCAGGAAGAACCATGCAAACATTTTCTCACACACATTTGAAATAAAAAACCGTGAGTGTACTGTAGTTGGACAACAGATGCCTTATGTTGAAAGCAATTACCTTTGTAACTCTTCTTCTTACATTTGTCTTTTAAGAATTAGAGTCACTTTGAAGTTTAAAAAAATCACTGCATTTGGATTTCTAAAGACTGCCTAAAAGATAGAATAAAATGCCATCTTTGAGAGTTCTGTATGTATTTTTTCACACCAATAGTGAAGGGCACTCTTACATATTGAGAAGGGAATTGGAGACTGCTTTTGTGTCTCACTGTCAGCATAAGACAGTGAAATATTTACCAGCTCTTGATTTTCCTCACTTTCTCAGGATGCGGATGTGCGATGAGGCATGCATTAAAGGACATGATGCATCTAGCACGCCAAGTTATACAACAATAAAGATGCACAGAACTATGTGGCATCTGGAGGATATCCCTTGGGTTCCTTCTAGTGTGAAATCCCTGAAGAAGTTGCAGGGCTCAGGAGCAATAGAGGACAATGAACACTCCTCTCTTCCAGCAACTCTCCCCTTCCAGGGAGATCCAATCACCAGATTAGGTTTAATGGCATTTGCACATGCTATAGAGGTATAGACACTGCAGCACTGTACTGAAAATGTGCAGGCAAGACCATAGTTCTGGGAGAGTCTGAGGAAAGACCATGGGTATGAGGGCGTGAAGCTTGTGTTGGGTGCACAAGTTCATGGACGTTCATCCTCAGAGCCAGATTCCCTAGCCCTAGCTCTCACAGTAGCAGGATAGGATTAGAGTGTCAACAGCCTTTTGCTACAGGAAGAAAAATTCTTCTGCCTTTCCATAAAGCAAAGAAAAGCCTGAAAATACAACCTGAGTGTGTCTGTCAGGAGCTGTTGATACCATTAATGTAATGATTAAAAGTCTCAGAGCCTGGGCAGATTACTTACAGCAGTTGAAGGTGTTATCATTTAGGACAGACTTGTAGCAGTTCAGCCTGATGGACACAGGTGGGAACTTTGAGGTTAATGCAGAAACTCTAGTAATGCCTTTTTCTGGGGCTGGTACATTTCCAACAACTAAATCTTCTGGGACTTATCAACCAAAACTCTACTCCAGTGTGTAGTGCAATTACATCAGTGGAGAGACCATGACTGGGTTAAGTACCTTCTAAAAACTCGTGGTATAAAGTCAAGCATTTGTAGGAGGTAGCTTGAAGCAAGCAGCTAGTCTGAATCAGGATGTTTTAGGATGTGTCACACTTCTGGTCCATCTCATCTGATGTGGGGCAATAGTCCATAGAAGAGAGGTAAAAATCAAAGAACTGGACACAGAAACATAAGGTGCTGTATTCATATCTTTACAAAGGGTCTCTCTACAAGTCAAATATCCCTTTTCTTAAAATTCAGGCCATTATTTCTATGTCCAGTAGATAAAGGAATTACTTATTTCCATATTTTTATTTAAAAACAGCTGTTGTGTTCAGTTTCACTGGACAAAGGGACACATTTTCACCACGTCTGAACTACTTGGCTGGGTTCTGTAGTTAGCTGCCACTCTATGAACAGCAAATCTTTCCAAGAAGCAAATGATGCAGTCATGAGATGTACATGTTATGGTCTGCTAATGTCCTATTACAGTAATTAAATGACTCTATTAGTGAACTTTTGCCTATGCAAATACTACATGGACTCCCTGATATATACAAAATTTGCTATTGTGAAGCTAGTAATAAAATAATGTGAGGGGGTTTTGTTTGTGGTTTGGTGGTGGTTTGGGTTTTTTTCCAAATAAGATTTTTCCCTCAAATCACAGTGCTTAAAGGCAGACCTACTACTGGTAAGTTTGGAGTCTTTTCCTTGAATGAGTATTTGCTGTTCCAAAATGAGGTGGACTGCTCAGACTTATTGCTACAGTCTGGTGAGCTAAAAGACTATGTTTCAAAATCAAACCAGAGATTCACATACAATTAATAGACTGTAGGAGCTGGTTTAAAAAATAGATGACAAATACCACAACACTTCTGATAGAATTGCAGGAGGTGACCAACCTTGAAACTCAATTCATGGTGTGTAATTGCCTTGGCAAGGCACAAAGTAGTAAGAATGTACATTTTCTTGTACCATATGGGAATGCCTTGAATTCTTGATTTTCCTCCATCTACACAAGCTGCACACTGTATGGAATTGTTAGGTGAAGTTCCTTTGAAAAAGTAAAAAGAAACCCTTTCAATGTGCTTTTGTCTCCACATATAGCCTTTACAACCTCCTTGCACATCACAAATGTCATAAAATCAAAATCTTCACAGATGAAGTGCTGGCCTGTCTCTTTCATAGTGCAATAAAAGAAATAATCAGTAGTTTTACTGTGAACTGTCATTACACTATGTGTATGGATCTCTCCTAGGTAGCAGTTAGACTAATTGCCATACATTTTTCAGACAATTGGTTTACATCACCTTCTGTATACACTGTAAAGGGAACAAACAGATTGCATCTATAGAGATAGGATAAAGGCTATTATTTCTGTAGCTTCAACAAGATTTGAAAAATGTATGATGCCTCTCACAGATAGATAAGGTGAGCAGCTGAACTCAAACCCAAGGTCTGTTTCTCTAAGGGGGCTACTATGCAGAATTTTCATCAGCTGGGGTGAAGACATGTCCTTAAGGATCTGTTCACATACCTCTAGGTTCTCTAGGTGCAGTGAATTGCTAGGGCTGAAAGAGTCTTGTTATTTCCTGCCAAAAAGTGATGGATGTATTCAGAACTCCACATCCCTTTCCTGGTATTGTTGTTTCTCATTTGTGACAATGCATTTGTATAGATTCTGCTAGGAGTTGCCAAGTCCAGGACCCTGACAGGAGTTGGACTGCTGCAGCTCCAAATGTCCAGTTCCAACCAACAGCATGGCTAAGGTTGTATTGCCCATAGGCACAGACACTTAAACACACATACAACACATACATACAATGTGGATCCTCCAGCAACTGAGCTGACACTATTTGTCCAGTAGCTGTCCCTGGATCCCAGTATCCCAAGTTGCTGACATCTGGGCCAGCTCCTGAGTTCACAGGCTGCAGCCACCAGTGCAGACCCATACATGCACTGTGTCTAATCAGGCTTAGACACACAGATCATCAGTAGCTGCCCTGGATCCTCAGCCACGGGCTCCCACAAAGGCATGAATGATATACACAGATCTATGCAAAAGTGCATAGTCAACATCCTAGACCCCAAGGTCTCCTTGTCAATCAGCCAGGATGCCCTGGTCCCTCTGGTATCCAGCTCCTCCAATTGTCTCTCTCCCAGAGACAGGCTCATACACAACCACAGGCTGGCCCACAATTTGCATGCTCCCCAGTCACTGTGTGTGCTGATGCACTGTTGGTATGAGCCCTGGTCCTGCTCCAGGGGCTACACCCAGACCCCCATGCACATACTCACCCCCAAAAATATGCACACATAACCCCTCAAACAGGAAGATAGGTAAGAATGGATTTTAGAGAGAATCCAGGACTGACTCCAGACAACAGGAACAGGGCATGGCCAGACAAGCGTACTGACCTGTCAGCTGTTCACAGCCAGCTCATTCCTTCTATTTTTCTGCACTCAGTTCTTCCCACCCTTCCCTTTCTTCACTTAACTCGTCCCTAAACATCTCATAATGAGTCTTATGACATCTTCTCAAACACCGCTTAGTGAGTCTACTGAGTCTTAATGAGTGACTCCCAGACTGTAGGTGCTCAGGGGCCTTTCCCAGGGACTCTCAGTGGTGGGTGTCATCCCCTCAGTGCATGATGGCCTCCAAAGATGCCCTGAGGTGGCCAGGGCAGGAACTTGTGTCCCTGACTGGGTGATTTGGTTTCCCCCAAACGGCACTGTGCCTCTGCCCTTTTGTGCCTGGGCAGACAAGCCTTTAATCACACATCTTAACATCAGCCATCTCATCATGCATCTCATCATCAGCCATCAGTGACAGTGTCATGAAGGAAACTCTCTCCCACATCTCCTGTGTGTGCTCTAGAAGAGTTTGAGGAGTGATGTGAACCCACTTACACCATCTCCTTCAGCACACATAGAACAAGGATTCCTAGCCCATGTGGAATCTCTCACTGATTCAGGCTGTGTTTCTGCTTTATTGGGCCTGAACCTTAATCAACACTAGGGATGGTGGAAACCCCATCTAAAACCTCTACAAGCTGTCAGCTGCCTCAAGAAATTGTTAGCGCCAGTCACAAATCTCTAGGAAGCAGGTAAACATGACACTTGAAAAGAAATGAAGCTGAATATTTTTCCCTTCACTTTATTCTGTGAACATTTCAGTTACACTTCAGTCCCTCTCCTAGAGACTCTCACTAGACTCTGTGCAACCAGTTATAGAGAAACCCTCTCTCATCCCATGAGCTGAAAGAGATCCTTTGCAAATCACTTGATATCTCCCTACCTATTGCATCAGACGCAAAACACAAAGAACATTAGGCTTTCTGCCATGACAACTGCTGGAGTGTCTTGTGAGGGGCAGCCTGCCAGAAACCCCATCAAACTGAAGAATCACAAAATAGTTTGGGTTGAATGGTTGCGTCATCTAGTTTTAACCTCCCTGTCATGGGCAGGGGCACCTTCTGGGTTGCTCACAGCTCCCTTCAATCTGGCCTTGAACACTTCCAGGGATGAGGCATCCACGTCTCCCCTGGGCAATCTGTTCCAGTGTCTCACCACCCTTACCTTAAGTAAAAGATATTTCATCCCTATATCTAAATCTAAACCTATCCTCTTTTGGTTTGAAACCATTATTCCATGTGCTATCACTACATGCCCTTGTAAAAAGTCCCAGGAGGGGACATCATTAGGGATGATGCTCATTGACAGGAAGGGTATAGATCAATTCATGATGATGAAAATAGTGGCTGTGTTGATCACTATTTTCATCAGCGCTCATGCTAAGAGTGAATTTTACCAAGATAGAAGTAGTTTCACCTGATGCTCTACATGCACTTCAAGTTTTCTGACAACAGACTCCCTGCATCAAAAATTGAATTCGATCTGTTGCTTAGGGCATATTTTTTTAGTCAGCTTCCATTTGCTTGAATACAAACATGTCTGCATAACTATGTGATAATTATTGTGGTCCCAGTGCAGCCAGAGCATGTCTTACAATGATACACATTTTTCACTTCTCTCTCTTGATATGTTAGGACCACCAAACCCACGTCCAGACATTCTTCAGGTAATGTTTATGAAAAGAGAGGCAGTAACTAACAGGAGAGAAACAATCAAAGCCTGATTCTTGGGCGTCTTCTCTATTGTCACTGGCTCTGTAAAAATTCCCAATCCATTTCAGACCAAAACTAAACAACTAAGAAAATGTTGAGGGTAATTATAGCAATCAAACTTATGCATGTGATGAGAAGTCATGCTGAATAATATTCAGTAAGTCCTTTGCCTCCAAGAGTTACTAACATCCACAGCAGATCTGGGCACAGAACTCAGGGACCATTTATTAAGTAATGGGGCAATGAGAATCTACCACAATTGACAAAACTCTATTAGCAGTCACAATTGAAATAAAATATGCATTTTTTGCTTGGGAAACATTTTGT